>NC_089493.1:166818353-167135139 GCF_036850765.1 Saccopteryx bilineata | reverse complement strand
TCCTATGCCCAGGGGTCCATCTGTACCCCTAGATCTCCAAGCTTCCCTCCTGCAGCCTCTCTGCTCATGGTCTCTGATTAAACCCCTATGTTTGCTCCCGCCCCCGCCCCCACCCCCTGCAATCCAGAATTCAGCCAAGCCCCCCCTCCGCACAGCCTTCGACAGCCCAGGCCGCACTGTTCTCTCCCCTCCTGACCACCCACTGCACATATTGACTGAATCGTGCTTTCAGCGTTTGCTTCCACCTAGGCTGGCATTTGATTAGGTTCTGGCACACGTTCTCATTGCACTTGCCTGTCAGATCTCCCCAAATTGACTTTAATAATAATAATCACAATGCTCCTTCACATCTGGGAACACACTGAGTACTACTCATACAAAGGGCTTCCATTTCTTTTATTTCTATCTCCACAACTACCCCAGAAAGTAGAAAAGGGGGATGTAAAATCCTCCCTTTTCTACAAATAAGACAACCAAGGCTCTGATAGGTTCACAGCACAAACTCCTCCACCCCAACTCACTCCCCTTTCTCTGGTTCAGCCGTGGACACCACTATCCAGATGCCCACGCCATCCTTTACCTCATCTTTTCTCTCACAACAGACATCTGCAGATGATGCCTAGGTCTCTCTCCAGACCACTCACTGCTCTCCAGCTCTTCTGCTTTGGCCCATGTGAGCTGGTCATCAGCCCTCTCCAGAAGGACTGCAAAGATCACCTCCCTTCACCTCCACGATTCCTCGCCCCACCCTGTTCATTCTGTACACTGCATCAGAGCTGTCTTTCTATGATGCATACTCATTCATTCAACAAATAGTCATTGAGAGCCTACTGTGTGCCATGCATTGTTTTAGATGCTGGGTGTACAGCAACAAACAAAACAAAGCCCTTGCCCTCATGCAGTTTATATTCCAGTGGGAAGATGGAGGATCAGTAAGAAATATCAAATAAATATAGAGCCTCTAGAGAGTGATGACTGTCATGGAAAGAAAAACAGCTGAGGAAGGAAACAAGTTGTGCTCAGGTGGGAGAGAGGCTTGCATTTTATAAGATAGGGAGGGCAGCCCTCACTGAGCAGACCTCTGAAGGAAGTGAGGGAGTGAGCTTCGCCGACACCTGGGCTTGTTCTAGGCAGATGGAACAGCCAGTTCAAAATCCTCAGTTGGGACTGTGCTTGGCAACCCCATGTCTGAGGATGTACACAGAGACCTGCAAGGCTGGAGGAGTGGAAGAAAAGGAAGAGATTTCACGGGAGGCCTCGCTTGTAGGGTTTGCAGGCCATTTTAAAGACTTTGGCTTTGACTCTGTGAGACCTAGAGACATTGGAGGGTTTGAACAGAAGAGTGACACGATTTGATTTACATTCTAACAGGGTTCCTCTAGCTGCTTCACGGAGGATAGACTGGGCGTCAACGGTAGAATAAGGGGGACCACTGCGGCACTGCTGATGGCTTGGGCCAAGGTGGTAGCTGTGGCAGTGGTAGAAAGTGGTCAGGAGCTGATTGATTTATGAAGGTAGGCTGACGATATTTGCTAATGAATGGGATGTGGAGTGTCAAAGAGAGGAGTCAGGAATGACGCCAAGAATGACTGCAAATTTGATCTTGTCACTCCACTAGTTCCCCATTGCTCTTACGTTTGTCCAAACCCCTTAACATTATAAGGTCCTTCATAATCTGAACCCCTACACACCTCCCTATGCTGTGATCTAATCTTCAGCAACAGTAAATAATAGTACTGTTTAACAGTTATTAAATGTTGACCTTCTGCCAGGTCTGGGCTAAACCCTGCACAGAAGTCACCTCATTCATTCTCTGCAACAATTTAAGGAAAGGGGTGCTATTATTAATCCCTTCTTATGAACATACCCATTTTGCAGAAGAGGAAACTGAGGCACAGAGAGATTAAATAACTTGGCCAAGGTCACACAGCTGGTAATCAGCAGAGCCAGGATTTGAATCTAGGCATCCAATTCCAAAGCTGTTTCTTTAACTACCACAGGAGATTAAATTTCAGTTCTATTCCACCATAAACTCATTCTCTTAAACTCAGTGCCTACGTAGAGGCAGTTCCATGTGCCTAAAACATTCTCCCTCTCATTTCTCACACACTCCTTCTCCCTGCACACCTTTGTCTGGCTAAATTGCCTTCTTCTGGGAAGCCAGTTAGGGTGAGGTACCCCTGCACTGAGCAACCACAGTTGTCTATGCCTGTTGTGTTTCTGCCTACCCTGTCACCTAAGGGCCGGTTTGGGGACCTGCTCTTTCCTACTAGACATGAGTTCTCTATGTACAGAGGCCAGGTATACCTGTCTCCCAGCTGTATTTACAAAGCAGAGGACAGTGCCCAGTCCTAGGCACCTAGGCATTCAGTAATTATCTGTAGATAGATAGAATGGTACCAAGCTCAAATGCAGACACTCCACCTCCAAGTACAATGTCCTTTGTATCCACTCGCTAAAAAATGCCTACATCTGTGCCTCACACTTCACCTTCTCACAGCCCCTACATCACTACCTTTATAGATGATAACAGCTAGCATTTACTGAGTGCTTACTTTGTGCCAGGCACAGTACCAAGCACTTTACACACACTATTCCATTTAATCCTCCCAATGTGTGTATGACATAAACATGCTCATTACCTCCATTTTACAGGTGAGGAAACTGGCTCTCAGAGGTTAAGTCAATTCTCCAGGATCGAAATGCAGTACTGGGATGCTACACAAATAGTTGCTGAATTGAATTGATGATGTCAGCATTAACCTGTGCCTGCTTACTCCGTGTCTACGACTCTCAGCACAAGGCCTGGCACAGAGTGGACACTGGCTCAGCCAGTGAGCAGATCCAATCCGATCCGAAGTCCAGCAGAGAGGACCGCCTCACTCCTCTCCCCCAGGGCTTCCCGCGCTCCTCATTAATCTCCTACCTCACACCCTTAATAAAAGCCCTGAGCTGACGATAGAAGGGTGTGATTTCCTCGGGAGACCAGCAGCATTTACATGGAGCATTCAGACAGAAACAGAATTCTTCCGCGAGGGCATAGGCTTCAGAAGACAGCTATGAATGGAGAGTTTTTGTTGAAGAGGAGGGGGAGGTGTCAAGGGACCGGGAGAGATCCTTTATTTATTTATATATTTTTCCCTCGGAGCCTTCACCTTTCATTTAAACAGCCTCCCGATTTAGGTGCAATCAAACATTCGTTAGAAAAAAAGCAAGGTACACATAAAAACACTAACAACACCCAAATACACACACACACACACACACACACACTAAAAACACTAACACCCAAACACACACACACACACACACCCGCAATAATCAATCTGCGAAATCAAAACGGTCCTTCAGGCTAGAAAAATAGGCTGTGTTCCTCCGCACTGTGCTTCCCGCCCCCTGGTGACAGTACCTCTGTCCCCTGTTTCCTGTGTGCCTGGCCGGTTCCGTAGCTAACTACCCTGAAGCTATGACCCTAGAATCTGGCACTTGCGTGTGGCAGGGTGTGCGGAGCATCCGTTGTCCCCCCTCCCCAACCCCGCCGCAGCCAGCTAGCCTGACGTGACAGGGTCCTTCCAGGCCCTGCAATCCCTGCCCAGGCAGGCTTGCCCATGGTCTGAAGCACACACCGAGTTCCAACTCTCATCTGTTCACACATCCTGACTCGAGGCTCAGAACTTGGCCCGGGGGTCGTCTGCACAAGGCAATGGGGCATTTCCCCAAAGTCCAGTGGATGGAGGAATGTGGGATGGAAGGCAAATGTCCAGGACATCTGTCCTCCTCGCCTCAATCACGACGGGCTTCCCGGAGGAAGGGATGGCGACTGAACAGGGAATGGGGACGAGAAAGTGGCTCGACAGATGGATAGTGGGAGGCTCTTCCGAGCAATATGGGGCTGCGTGGGTGGAAGGAGTCGCGACTGGGCGAGGGGGAGGGGACACAGGGCTGCAGAGATAGTCCTGGGAGCTGACACGCGAGCTAAGTGGGGGTGGGCTTATGAACAGATCTTAGCGGGAAGGAGGTAAGACCCCAAAGGTGGGAAACCAGGGAGTGGGGGAGGCCTTGGAGGCGCTCACTCCTGAGCCTGCAGAGGATGCAGCACTCTGAGCGCCTTGCACAAGGGCGCCCCCTGATGGCGCCTCACAAGTCAGTCATGGTTACCATTTTCTTTTCCAAACAGTTTGACAAAATCCTTGATCTAGCGCTTCCTGGGAGCCAGGCGCTTGGCCCAGTCCTCCTTTGGAGGATACTACTGTGCCCATTTTTCAGCAAAGGGAATGGAGACCCAGCGAGATCATAGAGTTCGACGTGCATAGCAAGAGCCAGGATTCCAACCATGCATTAATTCACTCAGTGGTTAAGAAGTCCCTTCTGTGTGCTGGGACACTGTAGTACACTGCACTGACAGGTCCCTGGCCTTGTGGGTCTTATAGTCTAGGTGAGAAGACAGCACACAAATAAACAAATAAATGAGCAAAATCATTTCAGTGCTGTGGATGAAATAAACCAGTGTGTGGAGCTAGGCAGCAACTGTGCTCTCAGCTTCCCCCCAACCTTCCTCCCCTTCACTGCTCCCCAGGGACTGGGATTTGTCAGCCTTGGCTTCAAGGCAGGCAGCAAAGAAAAGTGGCTCTGGGGGTGAAACTAAGGTGTGTGAGTGGGGTGCAGATTCCCAAGGCCAGGAACTGCTCCCATCCCTGGCACCTTCTCACATGTACCCAACCCAAACACCTGCAACCCAGACTTTCCCATTGTGGCCAACCAGCTGAATTATTTCCTCATCTCAACCGGATGAGTTTTTAATCTGTCTTTATACAGAAGCCTGGCTGCCTGCACGGGGATTATTACTGAGTTCTCTGCACATTGATCCTGCCTCTCCTGGCTGTTCCAACCAAGTGAGGCTCTGAAATGGAGGTGGGAGAGGTCTGGGAGGAATTAGGGGAGCCCCGGTGCTGGCTGTGCGCAGGGCCCTGAAATATTCAGGCATCAGATGCTCGGTATTTCAGGGGCACTGCCCTGCAAGGTGGGGGTGCAGCCAGAGTGTTGGGGTGGGGGTAGGAAGGGGCAAAGCTCACCATTTGAGCTTGGGAGGCAGGGCTGCTCTACCTAGCAGTACCAGGTCCCTGTCTGCTCAAGCAACTTTGCACTCCAACGGGAAGAGATGAAAGGAGGCAGGAGAGGCTGAGATGGCCTGGGACAGGGACCAAAGGTCAGGATGGGAGGCCAGGAGAAGAGGGTTCTGGTAAACAGCTCTGCTGTACACAATCTGTGTGCCCTTGGGCAATTAATTACTTTGCCTCTTCTCTTCTGTGCAATGGAGGCAGTCTGAGGATATTTTATGAGGTGGTGTATGCACCTGGGCCTCACACAGTGAGCACTCAATGTCAGCTGTTGTTTTTAATATCACTATTTGTAAATGGGAGTAGAAGTACTGGCTCTGCTTCCCAGACAGTTCTCTTGTGAAATGCAAGGGACAGAAGTGCCAAACCCATGTGAGGACTATTGTTGATGCACAGTCAGCTCACTGATGCTAATAAAGGTGCGAGGAGGCGTGAGGCAGACACCCATATTCAGTCACTCCTGTGTTGGGTCAGTGACACACTCAGCCTGACAGCTGCTTAGACATGCAGCCTAAATACACCCTCCCCTACCTGCACACCTGGCCTAGTAGCAAGGCATGTGGGACAAAAGCACCCACATGACTTTTCATCTGCCCTTGTGCCAATGGATACCTGAGACTGGCTTTTCAAGCACTCAGATCTGAGCAGCTAGTTCATTGCCTGGGACAAGCCCCAAAAGCCCTCCATGGCCTGGTGTGTTTTCTGTTCCCACCTTGTCACTACCTTCTCCTGCTCCTTGTACGCGGAGCTCCATGCAGCTCCTACAGAATGCTGGGCCCTTCTGGCCTTAGCACATGGGACACTTTTCCCTTCAAACTTTAACCCCTTGGGGACAGAGACTTGGTCTATTGGTTCATCAAAAGTGGGTGATCAGTAAATATTTGTCGCATTGAATTAAATTGAACCCACCCCCATCCCAGCTGACTAATTCTGGCCTCAGCTCAAACCTCACTTCTCAGGAAAAGCCCTCTCGCTGCGGAGGATGGGAAGAGCCTTTAGTTTCACCTCCTGAAGTCTCCTGCACTTCCCTGGGAAATGGGTGTATTTGAAGTCTGCCTCCTTTGCTAGACAGAACTCCACAGGCCAAGGACAGCTCTCTCATTTACTGCTTCATCTTCAGTTACTCACATGTAGTTGGTGCTCAGGAAATACTGTGAACGAGTGAATGAATGGATAGGTGGCACTGGGTCTCCACCCTCCCATCTAGTCCTTCCCACTGACTCTTCTTCCCCATCTGCAGAGGAATGACTTCTGATGTCTCTGACAGAGTCTTTGCTCTCCAATCCCTCTTCCTTCTAACTCCTTCCTCCATGCCATCCACTCCCAGGCCACACGCTGGCTCCTGGGTCACCCCACTGGCTGGGTACTGTCAGCTTCCACTGCCCCTCCCTGATAAAGAACAGGACCTGCTCTGAGCTCCTGAGGGCAGGCCTGTCCCTGGGCACCCTGGGTCTACCTCCCTTCCCCCTTCCAAAGAACACAGCTCTGGATGTGCAGACACTGAGACTGGACACCTCTCTGCCTCGCCAGCCAGCCAGGCCCAGCAAATGCCGAGTCATTGCCGGCTGCTGATGCCTGTCTCCAGCTCCTCCAGCTCCTCCAGCCGGAGGAGCTGCCAGGAGCAAACCCAGCAGAGCTGCCCCTGGCAGCATCTGAAGCCCTTCACAACTGAACCCAAGGAGTTTCTGTTCCCTTTCTGCAGGGGCAGATGGAAGCCCTAGAACCAGCATGGGCCCCGGTGGAACTACCAGTGCTGTCCCGTCTCTGTGCCACCTTCCCAAACTCCCATTGCCAAGGGCCTCTGGGACATGCTGACAGCCCAGCCTCAGTTTCTCCATGGGGCCCTTCCTATTAAAGAAGCTACCAAGGGAATACTGTATTTGCAGAGCTGCACCAAAGCTCAGTGCCTGTGAATGCTGACTGATAATTAAGCCCCTACAAACTGCCTGTAGATAAACATAATCCCTTGCATTTATACAGCCCTGAACACATTTCAAAGCTTTTTCACATATATTATCTCATATGATCTCCCGTAATAATCCTATTGGGTAGTTGCTAGGAAGGGAATTAATGTCCTTAGTTTGTAGAGGAGAAAACCACGATTCAGAGAGGGAAGAATCTTATCTGAGGTCACACAGCTTGTGGCAGACCAAAAGTGGACCCAGGACAGAAGTTCCATGGCTCTTAATCATCCCTTTGCCCAGGGTCCTGGAGTAGCCTATATAACACAACCCCCCTCAGCTCTTCTGCTCTTCCACCCATTCCAACAGCAACAAGTAGTTGTCAAGTACACACACACACACACACACAACTTGAGTTATGTATCCCATTCAATCCCAATACAGTTTTATGATATTGACAATATCTATTATTAGTCCCCATATTACAGATGAGGTGACCAAAGCTCAGAGATGTTAAGTAATCTGCCTGGGGCCACACAGGCTATTTGAGTCCAAGACAAAATTCCTGTTTGTTTGAATAATTTGACTTTAACCCCTATCTTTAAGCTCTCTCTGGCTTAATTGAGACTCCTTCTTAAACCCCATACTTCTTCCTTGGAGTCTAGGATTATTAGAGTTTCTCTCTTTTTCATTCATTCACACATTCATTTGGCAAAAATTCACTAAGGCCTTCCTTCATGCCTGACATGAGGAATTAGCACAGTGGACAGTGGCCCAATCTCCTGCTCTAAAGTAGCTAGTCCAGACTGAGGAAACCTCAGAGGGCTTCCTGGAGGAATGAGCATCCAAGATTAATCTTGAGAGATGAGTGGGAGGGGCAGACAGCAGTGAAATGTAGAGGGAAAATGTTATAAACACAAAGAACCAAAGAGGGCAGCACCTGTTCAGGGACCCCATAAATGAGAGAGTTTGGCTGGAGGAGTGAGGAGAGGTGAGGCTTGTGTTGTGTTGGAGAGGGGCATGTGGCAGGGTAGTGACCTGCCAGATCTGTGTTAAGGATGCTGTGGAGGCTGTGTGGAGGGTGGAGCTGGTACTGGGGACACTCCAGCACAAGATCTTTCTCAGTCGATTCTTGTTCTAGACCCTTGGAGTCAGCCTTGTGGGCTGTGAAGATGTGGGCCGGCCACCTTCCAGGGCACTCCTGGTTGAGTGTAGGGGAGACTTTGGAGGCTGGGGGTGGGGAGGGGGGAGTAGTTTGTGGGTGGGGTAAGACATGAAAGCCCAATCCTCTTTCCAGTAGTCAGTGAGGTACTCATCTGAGTGCAGGCAGAAGGTAGAACATTCTAGACAATGGGAACAGCATCTGCAAAGGTGCAGCAGCAAAAGAGAACAAGACTAGCGGTGGAGCTAGAGTTAAATATGGCTGAAGCCAGGGTCTGGGCTGGGTGGAGTCATTACTGTGCAGTAGGAATGAACTCAGGTTTCAATAGGGAAGAGTCCAGGGGCTCTGCAGATGGCCTCCCAGGTTCAAATCCCAGCTCCTATTAGTTATGTGTCCTTGAGAAAATGACTTAATTTCTCTAGTTTTCAGTTTTCTTATCTGTAAAATGATGTTGTTGTGAGGATTATGCAGTACACTTAGCATATTATAAGCACTCAATAAATGCAACCTATATTATCATCACTAGCATTATATATTATCATTATTAACAGTTCCACAATGGGAGATCTAAAATGGAGTACCATGTCATAAGAAAGGAATCTCACTTTAAAAAGTAAAAACAAGTTAGAACGTGTGCTTATCTGTAATCTCCACATTCACAGATGTGTGAGAAATTTCATCTGCAACTATTTTCTCAGGGTGTTATCCCTCCCAAATCAAATGACGTTGCTGGATGTTGGCTGTTGATAGGAATATTACAGGAAGTGACTGAGCCTTATAGCTTGGAGCTGGTGCAGAGGAGGGGAGGGTGTCCTCTCCTAGTCCCTGGAGAAGTGACAACCCCCAAGATGGGATGGTGGGGGGCACTTTGGGGATTGAGAGTGGCTCTACTTGCCCCAGTTAAGATGAGTGTTAGAATTAACAAAATTTGCCTGACCTGTGGTGGCTCAGTGGATAGAGCTCAAACCTAGAATGTTGATGTCATTGGTTCAAAACCCTGGGCTTGCCCAGTCAAGGCACATGTGAGAAGCAACTACTTCCTGCTCTTCCCCCTTCTCTCTCTCTCCTCTCTCTAAAATCAATAAATAGAATATGTAAAAAAAAGAAGAAAAAGGAACTTCAAATCAGCCAAATTTTTCTGGAGTGAATGCCATGAGCAGAGTCTGGGACACAGCCCCTGCCTCTGGAAGTTTATAATTTTCTAGAGTTATGAATTGATCTTTTAGAATCTGAATTCTTTAACCTTGGGGGATTAAAATTTTCAGGTGTTAACCATGAGATGCATAGTTCCATGACGGTGAGACAAGCAAACAAGGACCCTGACACAGTCTTGCCTGGTTGGAATCCGACCCCTGTCTCTGTAACTGGGGGCTGTAGACAAGCCACTTCTCTGGGGGTTGGTTTCTCCGCCTATGCAACTGCACTGATCTTTTACCTTAGCCAGAGGCTGTGTTAAGATTCAAGAAAATAATGCATTCAGAGTGCTTGACACAGGGCCTGGCACATGATCAGAGCTCAGAAACTAGTAATGGTCACTGCTGATAATGAGAGGCTTCTCCTTCTGGGAAGCTTGGTAACCAGTCTCACAGCTCCAGGTGGGCTGCCCATGGAGAGTGGCGAGAGGCAGGGGCTTGGGGACAACACATGTCTCATCAACCAGACACTGCAACCTTAGGCAATAGTATGTAAGGGTCCAGTCCCAGAAAGACCACTGTGCCCATGAGGGTACAAGAACCTCTTACTGCAACATGAGGACAAGTTGGGCCTTGGCCTCAGTGTGAGAAAAGGAGGGGAGCTCATATCTGCCACAGGGCTGCCTAGACAAGGCGCCCTGCCCAGCGCACAGGGGTGCGAAGCGAGGGGCAGGCTGAGGTCTGTGCTGGGGGAGCCAGTGTGCGACCTTGGAGGCAGGGAGCAAGGCCAGTCATTCTCCAGGCCTCTGAAACCCAGAAATGTGAAGTTTTAAAAATCAGCACACACACAAAGAAATGGTTTTTTGCAGCTGTTTTGGCATTTGGGGAGTCATTTACCAACTTCGAGTTCAACTTAATGAAGTTGGGGGTAGGCAGCTTCCATGGGAGTTCTGCTTCCTAGCAATCTGTAGCCGCCCAGCCGGCAAAGCGGGCTGAGCGGGTGCTCGGCAGGGAGCATTACCAGTAACACGTTGTGTATTTGTCATCAGAATGGAGCCCCCGGGCACAGGGGTACTACCCAAGGCCACTCAATGGTGTATTTGTCATGTGGCCACTGACACAATCAATTGACCCCCTTACACACCGGTGTTTATTAGCCATTGTATAAATATTTCACCCCTCCCCAGCTGACACATAATCTCTTCTTTGCTGCCTCTGACAAATGAACATTTCTCTGTAGACTCTTAAATGAGTATGTGTCACAGCTATGTCACTGATTAATTTTTTTTACCACCACGAACAACGATGCATAGAAATGTAACTTATATTCATTTCCCGGCTTGAGCCCAGCTGTCTAAAATATTCCACCAGCAGCCACGACTGACAGACAGCTATCCCAGCACTTGGGCATGCTGACATGTGGTTGTGTGAGTGCCAGCTTGTTAATTACGGGCTTTCTCTTCCGGCCTGGCTGCCGAGTAACCAGCCACAAGGACTTTAATCACTGCTGGGGCTGGGAAGGGCCTGTTTCCGAGGGCTCTAGCAGCCGCCTCCCCAACCCAGCCTAACCACACACATTTTTTCCCTCTAAGCATTAGCCACCTTTTCCTTTGGGCCTTGGTTTGGGAATACCCCTGAAGTTACCCCAGTAACACTCACTGCCACCTTAAACTCTTCGCCCACTGATCTGTGAGGTCTCAAGGGTAGGGACTGGATCGTACGTGCTAAGCACAGGGTGGATGCTCCAGAAATACTTGCTGACATTAAATTAGCTAAGGTGCAATTATTAAACAATACACAAACCACTTGACAAGTGTGTTGTTCATTTCATTTCTTCAGTGAATATTCTTGGAGCCCCTACTCTGCAGGCCTATAGAGGGAAAGGTGACCATCACTTAGAGTGACTGTTGCTTAGACTGGTGTGGGAAGTTGGCCGTTGGAGCCTTCGGAAGCTAGCCCCTCCTGGGTGCCCAGTGACTAAGGTTCTTGTGGCTGGTTTTTTGGAAGCTAGGCCAAAACAAAGTTTAGTCTCTAATGGTGGAGGACTAAAGGCTCTCAGGGTAGGCATTATTTATACCCTAGTTTGCAGCTGAGGAAACTGAAAGACAGTTCTTGCCATTGACGTTAGGTTAAGAGCCTGTGTCACCTGACCCGAGAGCCCACACACCTAACCATTCTCTGTCCACCACCCCGCCCCACACTCCCTGCCCTGGCTTGCCTCAGTTTCTCCTCCACTACTGCTCACCTCTCCCATCCTTTCCTTTCTTCTCCTTCACTTTCCTATTCCTGGCAGATTCTCGAGTCACCTTGGCTTCAGCGCCAAGTCAGCATCCCTGCCCCCACCCTGACCAGTCCATCTGCTGCTTCCCCTTCCCCATCCACCCACCCACTGGCACAGCACTGAGCCTTCAGCAGGTGTCTAGGCTGCCTCCCCCACCTTCGACCTCCATGCACCTGTGTCCCTTCCCTGATGCCATATAACCGCTGGCTGGGAGCCAAGTGCACAATACCTAGAGATAGCTTCAGTAACTAGCTCACAACAGCTCTGTCGTTGCCCACAGGCCCTCAAGGGACTGACCCGAGACGTAGAGATCCCTCCCACTCACAGCCAGGGAATGGATACTCCCTGATGCCATGTCCATGGAGTCGAACAGAACCATTTAAACCACTGATGTATGTGGTAAGCTAGAGAGCCTAGAATGGGACTCAGTCTGAATTCGTCTCCCTCAGTGTGTCCTAGGGCAAGTCACTCACTTTCTGCTTGTCTTGTACATTGGAGGTGGTAACACCTATTTCACAGGGTTGATGTGTGAGTGAAAGAACTTGTGTGGAGCCTGACTGGTCATGGCACAGTGGGTAAAGTGTTGGCCTAGAGCGCTGAGGTCCCCAGTTCAAAACCCCGGTTGCTGGCTTTAGCGTGAGACCATTGACATGATCTCAAGGTTGCTTCCTTGAGCCCAGAGGTCACTGGTTTGAAGTCCAAGGTCGCTGGTTTGAGCAAGGGGTCACTGGCTTGGCTTGAGCCAACCCCCTCCCCCACATCAATGCATGTATGAGAAGCAATCAATGAACAACTAAAGCAACTATGAGTTATTTCTTTTTTTTTTAAATTTTTTATTTTATTTAATTTATTCATTTTTAGAGAGGAGAGAGAGAGGGAGAGAGAGAGATAGAGAGGGAGAGAGAGAGGAGGGGGAGGAGCTGGAAGCATCAACTCCCATATGTGCCTTGACCAGGCAAGCCCAGGGTTTCGAACCGGCGACCTCAGCATTTCCAGGTCGACGCTTTATCCACTGCGCCACCACAGGTCAGGCATGAGTTGATATTTCTCTCCTCCCTCTCCCTCTTCCCCCCCCTAAAATAAAATAAAAGTATAAAAATTGAGAAACGAGCTCATGTGGAGCAGCACCCAGCATGGCGCCTCGCACATAGTAGGTGCACAGTACATGGCAGTTTTTCATTCTCATCTTGGCTATTTCTCTCCCAGACAGAGAAGAAAAGCTGGTAGAACCTGTCCCCTGAGACACATGCAAGTACCTGGTGCTATCCCAGCCCACACTGACCTAGGACGTAGCCCTCTGTGACCCCATGCACCAAGTGGCCCTGCCTTCTCTCCTTCCCTCCTGACCCCAGTCGTGTGAGAGGAGGGGTGGCTCCAGGAAATGAGATGAAACTGCTGGGGGTGGAGCTGCCTGGAGGATCTGCTCTCGCCTTTAATGAGCATCATCCAAAACGACAACCACGTATGAAATATCGGCTCATGCCTCACTGAATAAAGTACATGTTTAAGTGCATTATCTCAATGAAAAGTCACAAAACCCCTGAGTTAGGTATGACTGAATTCAATCTACTGGTAAAGAAACTGAAACCCAAAGAGGTTCAGGAAACTACAAAAGGTCACGGAGCCAGGACTTACTTGAACTTGGGTCTACCACCTTCCCAATTAAGGGCTCGTAGCTACCACCATGTGTCACCTTCCTGAGACCTCAATCCCCATTCTACTCACCAAGCTCCTGGGTGTCCTCCAGGGAGCAGGCACCACTAGCTCTATGATGTCATCGAGGGCCTGCACTATGATGTCAAGGCCCCGGGGGGCCTTGCTTCACCTGTAGGGATTTAGTGGAATTGAGGGCAAGGTCAGAGGAAGGAGAAGCCCAAGTGACACAGAGTTGGGTCAGGGCCAGGATGACAGCCTGGGGAGAAGGCTGATGCAAGAAAGGGGCCCACACACTGGCCCTTTAGTTGGAGACTTGGGCGCGCCATCCCCCATACATTTCCTTATTCAAAATGGAGCACGGAGCTCCGGAAATCAGGACAAAAGCACCACCCACAGCTCTGGATGACTCAGATTCCACCTCCCACAGCCTCCTCCTGTGTGTGTTTCTGAATGTGTGTACCCAAGCATGCGCCCCATCAGTCCATGAGGCTGTCAGCTGCACATGCGTGTGCACACATACATGCACAGGGATGAGTCCACATGTGCACATGCCCGAGCTCTGATCATCTGCACACCTGTTTCCAAGCCCAGACCCTCAGAATATGATGGCCATCAGGGTCAATGGTCATCATCATGTAAATAGCCGACACGCTTCCTATGTTCAAAGGCACCATGGTAAGCACTTTACATGCTATATCATGTGGAATCTTTACAAAGTGCTGGGCCTTTCGAGGTGAGCACTATCATTCCCATTCTGCTAATGATGAAGCAAGGTTCAGAGAAATTAAACTGCTTTTCCAAGGCCACACAGCCAGGAAATGGTATAATGCTCAGATGCCAAAGTCTGTGCCCATTAAGATGTGCCTCCCTCCTTGCCCCCTCTAGGCAATCAGGAAAGAAGACCCCAAGGGTTCCTTGGAACCAGAAACCAGCCAGGGTCCCTGAAGGAAAGGGGCCTAGAAGCCAGTCTTGGAGGAAAGGAGGCAAATAGCAGATAGATGCCTAAGCAGGAGGAGGCAGGGCATTTGTCTCTCAGAACAGGTGTCAGAGAAGCTGTGACAGCCACTTAGAACCACAGTGGCAAGCTTCCTTTACATGGCGATTTGCATATATTTGCATGTATTTGCATCACCAAGTCAGTAGAATCGGCCTTAATAGTCCCTGCCTTTGAAGACTGGAAGTGACAGGGAGGGTCTGGGGAATTCTGGAAGGGAATGGAGGGAAGAGGCAGTGCTGTGGAGACATTCGGAGGTGCTGGGAACTGCTAAGTGGCAGTTTCCAGGGGAAAGCAGGAAGCTTCTCCCTCATGTATCCATCCATCAGGGCAGCAGAAAAGGCAGCGGGGGATTCAGAAATCAGGAGGGCAGAGGACGGTTTGGGCCCTGGGTCAGTGGGAAGCACTCCAGAGGAAGGTCCAGTCCCAGGTCCTGGGAAGGCTGGCTGGAGGAGAGGGAGGGTCCTGCACTGCGTCTCCTCGCTGGGGGGCCGCCTACTTGGCCTCCGGAGCTCAGTGGCTCAGTATTGGGGCGCCATCTAGTGGACACACTCGGGAAAGCGTCTTCTTTCTGCCTGTTCTGACACAGCCTCTGGCTGCTTGCACAAAACCGGTGTCTACTGTACTTCACCTCTGCGGAGGAATCACGTGGGGAAAACTGGTCGTACAGGCCGCAGTCTGAGTGGGCCTGGGGATTACGATTTTCTAGAAGATCACTAGCAAGGAGCTTCCCATGGAGATCAGGACAGGATAAAATGGGCTAATACAGCTGAGTGACGAAGAGCTTAGGCTTTAAAGTCAGAAAAACATGGCTGTGCTAGTTACTGACAGTGTGACTTTGACCAGTAAATTTCTGAATCAAGTTCCTCATCTGCAAAATGGGGGTGATAATATTTACTTGTGAGAATGAAAAGAGATAATATATGTTGAGAGCTCATTAATAAGGTCAGGACTAGAGAAGGGCAAGTGAGGTGCCTGGGCTGCAAAATTGAAGGGGTTGGGGCTTGCACAGCACAGAGACCCTAACATTGGTGTCCCGGGATCCTCATTCATTTCACCCTAGTCCTGGCCCTGCTTATCAGCACATGGCCTGGCACACACGGGGCACTGATGATGTTATCATATAGTTACTGCTGTGAGGATGCCAAGGCCTAAGGAAGGTGGCACCCTACCCCAGCTCCCATCTGGCCTGGTCTGAAGGTCAGAGTGGTGAGGAGCCACTTCACAGTCACTCAGGAATAGACAGGAAGTCACAGGCAGAACTTTTGTGGCTTCTCAGATTCCTTGTGACCAACTGATAGACAAGGAAGAGACTCAGGCCTGGTTCACAGATGATCAGTGTGATATGTTGTTAAAGTGAACTGCTGTCACATTACAGCTCTTGGTGTGATCCTAAAGGACAGTAGTGAAGGGAAGTCCCATCCAGTGTGCAAAACTTTGAACAGTATGCTTGGTAATCAGCTTTGTCCAGAAGTAGAGGTGGCCTGAGGTATAGATATTCCCTGATTTCTGGGAAGCAGTGAATGTCTTGGCTGGTTGGTCAGGAGCCTAGAAGGAACAAAAAGGAGAGAGGAAGGGAGGTGGACATACTTCTGGGAGTGGGAACCGAGTGTGTAAACTTCCAGGTCTCAAATAAACACTGCAGAGCATCCACTGCTAGGAAGCTCCCAGCCAGGCAGCTAGAATGACCCATTGGTGAGTGCATCTCTTCTGGTTCCTCCGCAAATGCCTGCAAAATAGCCCTTGAACAGAGTGACCATGGTGCCAGGGAGGGAGGTGATGCAAGGGCCCAACAGCATGGGCTCCCCCTCATCAAGGCCGAGCTCGGTCTACCACTCTGAGGGCTCAACCTGCCTATAGCAAGACCTATGCTGAACCCTTAATGTGGCTCTCTTCCTTAGAAGACCGGTTGGTCCTCTGGTGGCAGGTGGACTATACTGAACCCCTCCCTTCTACTCTGGAGGGGACAGTGTGTGCTTGGGATTTGGGGTTGTCTTCCTTGTCCAATGTGCCTCCATAAAGAAAGGACAATAAGGGAATCATCTAAGACTTTTACCTTCAGCTCTTACATTTATGTCTTTAGTCTGCTTTGACTTAATATTTATATACGGCATAAGGTAATAATAGGATGGTTATTAACCGACTCCTTGGTCATGCTCAGTTGTACCTCACCACCCAGAAGCAGTCGGCGGAGCACTGGGCAGCCTGTTGAATTCTCAGAAGATGCCGCAGGAGCATGACAGCTGTGGGTTTGGGCCTTGAACGTGGTATTTGTTTTGAATTAGCACTGTGTGCCCTATACCTCAACACTACAGGAATCAATGTAGAAGTGCAAGTGGCCCATCTCACTCTCAGATTTGCACAATTTTTGCTCCGTGTTCCCAAATTTTTAGACCCTTCCAGTTAGAACTACTAGGTCGGAGGGAGAGAGAACTTACACCAGGGCACACAGTAATATTCCTACTAGCCACCTAGCCACCTCTTCATGCCAGTGGGCCAATAGCAAAAAAGGGCATGACTATGGCCCTGGCCGGTTGGCTCAGCGGTGGAGCGTCGGCCTGGAGTGCGGGGGACCCGGGTTCGATTCCCGGCCAGGGCACATGGGAGATGCGCCCATTTGCTTCTCCACCCCCCCCTCCTTCCTCTCTGTCTCTCTCTTCCCCTCCCGCAGCCAAGGCTCCATTGGAGCAAAGATGGCCCGGGCGCTGGGGATGGCTCCTTGGCCTCTGCCCCAGGCGCTGGAGTGGCTCTGGTCACGGCAGAGTGACACCTTGGAGGGGCAGAGCATAGCCCCCTGGTGGGCGGAGCGTCGCCCCTGGTGGGAGTGCCGGGTGGATCCCGGTCGGGCGCATGCGGGAGTCTGTCTGACAGTCTCTGCCCATTTCCAGCTTCAGAAGGGTGCAAAAAAAAAAGGGGGGGGCATGACTATAGTGGTCAAGGTCATTGATCCTGATTGCCATGAGGAACCAGGGTTGTAGATGCATGTACATATAATGAAGTCAGTGAGGGGGATGTCTGGACCCAGCCAGGGAATCACTGGGCATTTCTTAGAACCCAATGTAATTGACAATTACCCAGGAATGATTGACAACAGACAATCTCAACAATGACAACCCTGAAAGGGCAGGCAACACAAGGGTAAGAACCTTCGGGGATGAAAGTCTCTATGGTCCCATCAGGCAAATAGCCCAGATCTGCAAAGGGCTAGCTAGCTGAAGAGAGGGGAAGGAGGAAGATACTATCAATTATGGACTCAGGGCCAGCTGCAGCAGTGGAGACTGTGGCTTCCTGAACACTCTTGTCTTTATCTTCCTGAGGTCACATCTAGCTCTATCTAGAAAAGGACTTGTTTACAGTGGATTGTCCTTTCTTTTTTTAAAAAAAAAATGATGACAATTTTGTTCTCATAAAAAAAATGGAGGACTCATGCTGTAGTATAGAAGTCAAATCTAATGAGAGTGTGTAAGAGGCATAAGAAATGGACTGTACTGGCCCTGGCCGGTTGGCTCAGCAGTAGAGCGTTGGCCTGGCGTGCGGGGGACCTGGGTTCAATTCCCGGCCAGGGCACACAGGAGAAGTGCCCATTTGCTTCTCCACCCCTCCCCCCCTTCCTCTCTGTCTCTCTCTTCCCGTCCCGCAGCCAAGGCTCCATTGGAGCAAAGATGGCCCGGGCGCTGGGGATGGCTCCTTGGCCTCTGCCCCAGGCGCTAGAGTGGCTCTGGTCGCGGCAGAGCGACGCCCGGGAGGGGCAGAGCGTCGCCCCCTGGTGGGCAGAGCGTTGCCCCTGGTGGGCGTGCCGGGTGGATCCCGGTCAGGCGCATGCGGGAGTCTCTCTGACTGTCTCTCCCGGTTTCCAGCTTCAGAAAAATACAAAAAAAAAAAAAAAAAAAAAAAAAAAAGAGGCCCTGGCCAGTTGGCTCAGCGGTAGAGCATCAGCCTAGCGTGTGGAGGACCTGGGTTCGATTCCCGGCCAGGGCACACAGGAGAAGCGCCCATTTGCTTCTCCACCCCTCCACCACGCTTTCCTCTGTCTCTCTCTTCCCCTCCCGCAGCCAAGGCTCCATTGGAGCAAGGATGGCCCGGACGCTGGGGATGGCTCTGTGGCCTCTGCCTCAGGCGCTAGAGTGGCTCTGGTCGCAACCTGGCGACGCCCAGGATGGGCAGAGCATCGCCCCCTGGTGGGCAGAGCATCGCCCCTGGTGGGCGTGCCGGGTGGATCCCGGTCGGGCGCATGCGGGAGTCTGTCTGACTGTCTCTCCCTGTTTCCAGCTTCAGAAAAATGGAAAAGAAAAAAAAAAAGAAAGAAATGTACTGTACTGAGTGAGACACAAACCTTCTCAAATGTCTTGACTACCTCCTTTCTCTCCTGGATGTTGACCTTCCTCTCTCAGACTAGATGAAAGACCACATACTGTGCAATGTGGAATCTGGTTTCCAAGAGCCACCAAGGGCTGGATAACAAAACCCAAGAAGAGCTTGGAGTGAATCTTTACCCTTGAGGGGAGGTTGTGGGTAAGAGCTCTGGGCTAGTTCAGGTGGTGTGCTGCCTCCTCACAGCCTTCAGGAGAAGTCCCGCCATATAAGCCCACACTTTGGCTGGAGAGGTGCAGTCTCTCTGTGGCCCTCGGAAAGTGCAGTCAGGACAGTAAGGCACTGCTCCACCTGCCCTATGTCTTCCCTGCCCATCTTTCCCTTTCCTTACCCTCAGCGCCCTGGGCTTTCACTGCAACCTTGACCACAAGAGGATCTAAAGTGGATCTGGCTTACAGGAACTAAGACAAGGGGTTTCTGAGAGCTATCTCACCCTGTGTGTCTCACATTGTGGTCACTGCTGGAGCCTGAATCTGACCATGTCAGCACTGCTGCTGATGTCAAAGAAATAGGCCTCTATTTCTTTGATTGGGGCAGAAAACAACCAAGTATTTTCCAGATGGGGCACCAAGAGGGTCACCATATGAGAGATAAAGGATGAGAGGGAAGACAGAGGCAGAAAGGGAGAGGAGTACAGAGGGTAAAGTTAAGTCTCACCCTGGCTGAATAGCTCAGTTGGTTAGAGCATCATCCTGAGGCACAACGGTTGCAGGTTTGATACCCAGTCAGGGCACATACAGGAATAGATCAATGTTCTGTTTATCTGTTTCTCTCCCTTCCCCTCTCTAAAAAATTAATAAACAAAAATTAAGACTCCACTTCAGGGGCGGGTCCTGACTAAGTAATGATGGCGTGAGAGATACACTTGATCTCTATCCTTGAAATTTCAACAAATTGAACAGCTGTAACTCAGTGAAGGAACCACAGTTGGGCTCGCAGGCCTGCCTGAAAGATCTGTGTACCAAATCAACTAAAGGTGCAAAGGGTAAATAACGTGGGGCAGAAGATAAGAACCACTTGTGGTCTGGCTCCAGAGAGGGGAGAACCCCTGAGTGACTGGGTCTTCTGCTGGGAGGGGCAGATATTAGGGTGGGGGAATTTGGAGAGATACTGAACCAAAAAGGCAGGGCATGGGGTCAGCACCAGTGTCCCCATGGTCTGCTACAGCCTGCACTCAGAGACACAAAAATACAAAGTGTGGCCCGCCAGCCACCCAGATCCTGCCTCCCTCCCCTCACAGGTATAGAGAGTGGCAGTGACTTACCCCACAGCTTACTCTAGAGCCACTGTCTCCCCTGAAGAAAAGAGCTTGTTCTGCCTCTGGTACTGGGGTCTGTTGAGCTACAGGAAAAAGCACCCAGAGGCCTGAGGTCACCATTGCTTAAGCCATCAACTTCACTGCATGACCCACCCATCATCATGACTGAGCCCTGCCTTTATCATTGCGACAGCAGCTTTTCAGCAGAGTTCAGCCTGGGATTTTATAGTGCTAAAACTTATAGTCCCACATCCCTACTAGAAAAAGATAGAAAAACTATCTCTCTTTTGAAAGTGCTTTTTTCCTGTTTCTTGAGTTTTAAGGGGGAATATTTTTGTCTTCTAATTTTTTGTTTTTCTTTACATTTTTTGTTGTTTTGTTTGTTTTTGATTATTTTTGGAGGAGTTTTTGTCCTTTTGTGGTTTTTCTCTTTATTTATTTATTTTTAGTGAGAGGAGGGGAGGCAGAGACAGACTCCCACATGCACCCCTACCAGGGTTCACCCAGAAATCCCACTAGGGGGCGATGCTCTGCCTATCTGAGGCCCTTGCTCCATTGCAACCAGAGCCATTTTTTAGAGCCTGAGGCAGAGACCATGGAGCCATCCTCAGTGCCTGGGGCCAACTCACTCCAATTGAGCATTGGCTGCAAGAAAGAGGAGGAGAGAGAGAGGGAGAGAGAGAGAGAGAAGTGGGGGGGGGGGTGAAGAAGCAGATGGATGCTTCTCCTGTGTGCCCTGACCAGAAATCAAACCCAGCACATCCATATGCCTGGCCGACACTCTACCACTGAGCCAATCAGCCAAGGCCTATTTTTTATTTTTAAATTTATTTTTTATTTTTTGTTGTTTTTTGCTTGATTTCTTAACAATACCACTCTCAAATACCCTCAAGGTAGGGAAAAAATGAATACCATGGCTACACAAGAAAGAGATGCAGTTCAGAAAGAAAATGAAAACACTCCAGAAAGTGCTGGACCAGTGGTGGCACAGTGGATAAAGCACCAACCTGGAATGCTGCGGTTGCCAGTTTGAAACCCTAGGCTTGCCTGGTCAAGGTACAGATGGAAAGCAAGTACAAGTTGAGGCTTCCTGCTCCTCCCCACCTTCTCTCTCTAAAATGAATAAATAAAATATTTTAAATTTTTTTCTGGCCCTATCTGGCTGGTTTAGTAGTAGAGTATTGGCCTGGCATGTGGATGTCCCAGGTTTGATTCCTGGTCAGGGCACACAGGAGAAGTTACCATCTGCTTCTCTACCCCTCTCCCTCTCCCTTCCCACCCCCCTCTCTCTTCCTCTCCTGCAGCCATGGGTTTTGTTGGAGCAAGTTGACCCCAGGTGCTGAAGAAGACTCCATGACCTCACCTCAGATGGTAAAGTAGCTTGGTTGCCGAGCAATAGAGCAATGGCCCCAGATGAGCAGAGCATTGTCCCACAGGGGGCTTGCCAGGTGGATCCCAGTCAGGGTGCATGCGAGAGTCTGTCTCTCTGCCTCCCTGCTTCTCATTTAAGGAAAAAAAATTTTTTTTCATAAAGCAATTTTAATCACATGGAAACCCTGGTGTTAAATGATAGAGAGAATTCAAAATTGAAGTTCTGAAAATACTCAACGAGATACGAGAAAACACTGACAGGCAACTTAATGAGCTGAGAAAATAAAACAAGTATGTCACCAAAGAGATTAAAACTTTAAAAATAGAGATAAATAAATCAATACATGAACTGAAAACTGAGCTAGCAAGTTTAGCTAATACAACAGGCCAGACAGAGGAGAGAATCAGTGACATCAAAGACAGGCACCTAGAGATGATACAGAGGGAAGAAGAGAGAGGCTCAAGAATTTTTTTTTTCAGAAACAGAGAGTCAGAGAGAGGGATAGATAGAGACAGACAGGAACAGAGAGATGAGAAGCATCAATCATCAGTTTTTCGTTGCAACACCTTAGTTGTTCATTGATTGCTTTCTCATATGTGCCTTGACCATGGGGCTACATCAGACTGAGTAACCCCTTGCTCGAGCCAGCAACCTTGGGTTCAAGCTGGTGAGCTTTGCTCAAAACAGATGAATCGTGCTCAAGCTGGCGACCTTGGAGTCTCAAACCTGGGTCCTCCGCATCCTAGTCCGACGCTTTATCCACTGCACCACTGTCTGGTCAGGCTGAGACTCAAGAATTTTTAAAAATGAGAGAGCTCTACAAGAATTGTCTTACTCTATCAGAAAGAGAATATAAGAATAATGGGTATTTCAGAAGAAGCAGAGAGAGAAGGGAATGGAAAGCCTATTTAAACAACTAATTGATGAGAACTTCCCAAGCCTATGGAAAGAGTTAGATCCTCGAATCCAAGAAGCAAACAGAATGCCTAGTTGCCTCAACCAAAACAGGCCTTCTCCAAGGCACATTGTATAAAACTGTCAAAAATCAATGACAAAGAAAGAATTCTCAAGGCAGCTAGGGAAAATAATAATTTAACATATAAAGGAGAGCCCATCAGGTTTTCATCAAACTTTTTAGTAGAAACTCTACAAACCAGAAGAGAGTCAACCTAAACATTCAAAATACTGAAAAAGAGGAATTACCAGCCAAGAATACTATATCCATCAAAGTTATCCTTCAAATATGAAGGAGAAATAAAAACTTTTCTCGACATACAGAAGCTGAGGGAATTTATCACCAGAAATTCCCTACTGCAGGAAATACAAAAGGAGGCTATTCTACCAAATACAAAGAGCAAAACTAGAAGTAAAAACTTCAACAAGGTTACAAATAAACAAGGATAATCTATGACAACAAAAACATAAAAGGGGAGTGGATAAAGGTCTGAAATACCAAAGGAGGATGGAGTGCAGAAGCACTGGTAAGACAGATGACTCATATATGAAACTTTATTTCTCAATAACCTAACAGTAACCACCCACAAATATTCCAAAACTGAAATACATAACTTAAAAAAAGAGAAAATAGAGGAAAGAAGCACGGAATAACACCAAAAACAACTGACAGAAACACAAAAGAAAAGAACCAAAGGAGACACAGAGCTAACAGAAAACAAAACATAAAATGACTATAGAAAACCCTTGTGTTAATAATTATCCTAAATGTAAACAAACCGAACTCACCAATAAAGAGGTACAGAGTAGCAGATGGGATCAAAAGCAAAACCCAACCATATGCTGCCTTCAGGAGAACATCTAAGCTGCAGGGACAAAAGTAGATTCAATGTAAAAGATTGGAAAGTGATTCTCCAAGCAAATAATACCCAAAGAAAAGCAGGTGTAGCCATATTATATATGACAATACTGACTTCAAGACAACAAAGGTAACAAAAATGGACATTTCATAATGGTAAAGAGGACACTATTTCAAGAAGACATAACACTTCTTTTTTGGGGGGAATTGCTTATTTTTCTTTTTACTTCTGTCAATTTAAAAAATATTTTATTTAGCCTGACCAGGCGGTGGCACAGTGGATAAAGCATCAGACTGGGATGCAGAAAGACCCAGGTTCGAGACCCCGAGGTCACCAGTTTGAGTGCAGGCTCATCTGGTTTGAGCAAAAGCTCACCAGCCTGGCTTGAGCTAGGGGTTACTCCTTCTGCTTAAGGCCCACGGTCAAGGCACATATGAGAAAGCAATCAATGAATAACTAAGGTGTCGCAACGAAAAACTGATGATTGATGCTTCTCATCTCTCTCTCTGTTCCTGTCTGTCTGTCCCTATCTATCCCTCTCTCTGACTCTCTCTGTCTCTGTAAAAAATAAATAAATAAATAAAATTTTAAAAAAATGAAAAATTTTATTTAGACAATTAAATTTAAAAGGGTGACATTGATCAATAAGAGTATATAGGTTACAGGTACACATTTCTATAGCATTTGAACTGTTGATTATGTTGCATACCCATCACTCAAAGTCAAATCATTTTCTATCACCATATATTTGTCCCTCGTTCCCCCATCTCCCCACCCTCTCCCCCACAAACACTTTTTAATATATATGCACCAAATCAGGGGCCACCAAAATATATAAGACACCTACTAACACAACAAAAGAGAGAAATAGACAAAAACACAGTCATATTTGAAGATCTCAATCCACCATTGACAGCTTTAAATAGATCATCCAAACAAAAAAAATCAATATAAAAATATTGGCCTTAAATGACACATTAGACCAAATGGATATACTAGACATTTATAAGACATTTCATCCAAGAACATCAGATTATACATTCTTTTCCAGTATTCATGGAACATTTTCAAGGATAGGCCATATGTTGGGCCACAAAACTAACCTCAACAAATTTAAGATTTAAATTATACCAAGCATATTCTCTGACCATATGCTTTGAAATTAGAATTCAACTGCAAAAAAGGAAGTAAAGAAACCCACAAAAATGTGGAAATTAAACAACATACTTTTAAAAAATGATTAGGTAAAAAGAAGAAATAAAAGCAGAGATCGGCCCTGGCTGGTTGGCTCAGTGGTAGAGCGTCGGCCTGGCATGCAGGAGTCCCAGGTTCGATTCCCGGCCAGGGCACACAGGAGAGGTGCTCATCTGCTTCTCCACCCCTCCCCCATTCCTTCCTCTCTGTCTCTTCCCCTCCCACAGCCGAGGCTCCATTGGAACAAAGTTTGCCCGGGCACTGAGGAGGGCTCTGTGGCCTCTGCCTCAGGCGCTAGAATGACTCTGGTCACGGCAGAGCAACGCCCCAGATGGGCAGAGCATTGCCCCCTGGTGGTCATGCCGGGTGGATCCCGGTTGGGCGCATGCGGGAGTCTGTCTGACTGCCTCCCAGTTTCCAACTTCAGAAAAACACACACACAAAAAAAGCAGAGATAAAAAGATATATACAGACAAACAAGAATGACATATAAAAACTTCCGGGATGCAGCAAAAGCAGTAATAAGAGGGACATTTATATCATTACAGGCTTATATCAAGAAACAAGAGAGATTCCAAGTAAACAACCTAACATCACATCTTAAAGAACTAGAAAAAGAAGAACAAAGGCAACCCAAAGTCAGCAGAAGAAAGGAAATAGTAAAAATTAGAGCAGAACAAAATGAAATAGGGAACAAAAAAACTATAGAAAGAAATAATACAACAAAGATCTGGTTCTTTGAAAAGATTGTAAAATTGGCCTGACCTGTGGTGCTGCAGTGGATAAAGCGTCGACCTGGAAATGCTGAGGTCACCGGTTCAAAACCCTGGGCTTGCCTGGTCAAGGCACATATGGGAGTTGATGCTTCCAGCTCCTCCCCCCTGTCTCTCTTTCCTCTCTTTCTGTCTCTCTCTCTCTCTCTCCCTCTTTCTCTCCTCTCTAAAATGAATAAATAAAAAAAATAAAAATAAATTTTAAAAAATTAAAAAAAAAGATTGTAAAATTGACAAACCTCTTGCTAGACTCACTAAGGAAAAAAGAGAAATGACTCATATAAACAAAATCTTAAATGAAAGAGGAGAAATTACCATAGACATCATAGATATACAAAGAATCATACAAGACTATGAAAGACTATATGCCACCAAACTCAACAATCTAGAAGAAATGGATGGTTAAGTTCCTAGAACTATGCAATCTTCTTAGCTTGAGTCACAAAGAGGTGGAAAACCTAAATAGATCTATAAGCAAGAATGAAGTAGAAACAACTAACAAAAACCATCTCAAAAATAAAAGTCCAGGACCAGAAGGCTATACTAGTGAATTCTACAAAACACTCAAAGAAGATTTGGTACCTATCCTTCTTAAAGTCTTTAAAAAAACAAACAAACAAAAAAACAAGAAAAGAAAAGAAGCAATACTCCCTAACACATTTTATGAGGCCAACATAATCCTGATACCAAACCTGGCAAGGACAACACAAAAAAAGAAAACTACAGACCAATATCTATAATGAACACAAATGCAAAAATTCTAAACAAAATACTAGCAAATCAAATGCAACAATACATTAAAAAAAATAATATATCACAATCAAATGGGATTCATTCCAGGAGCACAAGGATAGTTCAACATATGCAAATCTATCAATGTAATACACATCAACAAAACAAAAGACAAAACTATATGATCCTATCAAAAGATGCAGAAAAGGGCATTCAATAAGATACAACACAAGGGCATAGAAAGAAAGTACTTCAACATAATAAAGACCATATATGACAAACCATCAGCCACTATCATACTAAATGGTGAAAAACTGAAAGTTTTCCCTCCAAAATCAGGAACAAGACAAGGGTGCCCATTCTTTCTACTCTTATTCAAAATACTACCAGAAGTCCTAGCCAGAGCAATCAGGCAAGAGAGAGAAATAAAAGGTATCCATACTGGGAAAGAAGTAAAGGTATCACTTTTTGCAGATGACATGATCCTATACACAGAAAATCCCAAAGATTCCACAGAAAAACTATTAGGAACAATAAACAAAAACAGTAAAGTTGCAGGATACAAAATCAATATACAAAAGTCTTCTGCTTTCCTATATGTCAACAATGAAACTTTAGAAAATAAATTTTAAAAATACACAATTTCTTTTACAACTGCAACAACTAAAATAAAATACTTAGGAATAAACTTAAACACAGGATGTGAAGGACCTGCAAAGCATTATTAAGAGATATTGAAAAAGGCACAATGAAATGGAAATATATCCCATGTTCATGGATTGGAAGAATCAACATAGCTAAAATGGCCATATTACCCAAAGCAATATACAAATTTAATGCAACTGCCATTAAAATCTCAATGTCGTTTTTTAAAGAAATAAAAAAAAAAATCACCAGATTTGTATAGAACCATAAAAGACCTAGAATAGCAAAGCAATTCTGAGAAAAAAGAATGGAGCCAGAGGTATTACACTACCTGACTTCAAATTATAGCACAGAGCCACAGTAATCAAAACAGCATGGTACTGGCAGAAAGTGACACACAGATCAATGGAGAGCCCAGAAAAAAAACCCACATATATATAGATAAATAATATTTGACAAAGGGGTCAAAAACACACAATGGAGAAAAGAAAGCCTCGTCAATAAATGGTGCTGGGAAAATTGGAAAGCCACATGCAAATAAATAAAACTTGACTACAGTTTGTCCCTATGCACAAAAATTAAGTCAAAATAGATTAAGGACCTAAATATAAGATCTGAAATAATAAATTACATAGAAGAAAACATAAGTACTAAACTTATGGACCTTGGCTGTAAAGAACATTTTATAAATTTGACCCCAAAGGCAAGGGAAGTAAAGGCAAAAATAAATGAATGAGACTACACTTGGACCCAAGTAAACACAATAAATTAAAACTAATAAAAAATTTAAAATTATTTATTTATTCATTTTAGAGAGGAGAGAGAGAGAGAGAGAGACAGAGAGAGACAGAGAGAGAAAGTGGGGAGGAGCAGGAAGCATCAACTCCCATATGTACCTTGACCAGGCAAGCCTAGGGTTTTGAACCTGTGACCTCAGTGTTCCAGGTCGACACTTTATCCACTGCACCACCACAGGTCAGGTAAAACTAATAAAAAATTTTTAAAAATTAATGAGACTATATCAACTAAAAAGGTTCTGCACAACAAAAGAAACTGACAACAAAACAAAAAGGCAGCCATCCAAATGGCAGATGATATTCACAAACAACAGCTCTGATAAGCAGATAATATCTAAAATATATAAAGAACTCACAAAGCTCAGCAACAAACAAGCAAACAATCCAATTAAAAGTTGAGGAAAGAACCTGAACAGACACTTCTCCCAAGAAGACATACAAATGGCCAACAGATATATGAAAAGATGCTCATCTTCACTAGCTGTTAAAGAAATGCAAACCAAAACTACAATGAGTCCTGGTCGGATAGCTTGGTTGGTTAGAGCATTGTTCCAAAGCACAGAGGTTGCCAGTTCAAATCCAGGTCAGGGCATATACAGGAACAGATCCTGTCTCTTTCTTCTCTCTCTAAAAATTATTATTAATAATAATAATAATAATAATAAACTACAATAAGATTAGCTGTTATCAACAAGATGGGTAATAACAAGTGTTGGAGAGGTTGTGGAGAAAAAGGAACCCACATTCACTGCTGCTTAGAGTGCAAACTGGTACAGCCATTGTGGAAAACAATATGGTGGTTCCTCAAAAAATTAAGAATAGAATTACCATATGACCCAGCAATCCCTCTACTGTGTATTTACCCCCAAAATGAAAACATTGGTATGCAAAGACACATACACCCCCATGTCCATTGCAGCATTATTCATGGTGTCCAAGACATGGAAACAACCAAAGTGTCCCTTGGTAGAGGATTGGATAAAGAAGATGTGATACATATATACAAAGGAACACTATTCAGCCATAAGAAATTATGATATATTGCCATTTACAACAGCATGGATGGACCCTGAAAACATTATACTGAATGAAATAAGTAAATCAGAAGAAGCTAAGAACTGTATGATTTCACATATAGGTGGGATATGAAACTGAGACTCATGGACGTGGATAAAAGTGAAGTGGTTACCAGGGGGAGAGGACAGGGGATGGGGGGAGGGGAGTAAAGAGGGACAAATATATACCCCACATAGGTGAGACATAAAACTGAAATTCATGAACATAGATAAAGTTGAAATGGGTACCAGATGGGGTAGGGGGAGGGGAGTAAAGAGGGACAAATAAATGGTGACAAAATGATTTATTTGGCTTTGGGTGATGGGCACACAACACAACCAACAGTTCAAATGTTATGGAGATGTTCACCTGAAACCTATGTACTCTTGTTGATCAATGTCACTCCATTAAATTTAATTTCTAAATTAAAAAAATACTTTATTTTAAAAAAATGTTTTAAGTTAAATCTCAGTTGGAAGTTGTTCCCTATAAATGGATTTATACAGGGAGTTTTCTGAGAAGGAGTGGCTGGATCCTGACGGTCAGAAGGGAGGACGATATTGCCTCCCCCACATTGATGGATACACCCATCAATAAAGGACTGGGAGTGAGTTCTTCTGAGCCCCCTCAGGCCTCCACATTCCTGGGTGTCTGACTCTCAGAGGATCTGGACAGTGAATATACCAGGAGTGAGTGGATGGTGCGGGGTCAGGAGGAGGTAGCATCAAGCAGAAGGTCCAGAGCAGCAGACAGTGACTGCTCCTTTTCCTGTGCAAGGAGACTGGGAGGGGCTGGACTGGGGCTGAGGGAACCTTGTCCTGGCCTAGGTCTCCTGCTCCCGGCTCCTCCTAATCCCCTAGCTCATAAACCCTGCAGGCCCATCTCCAGAGCATAGCCTCACACTCCAGTGGAGGTGTGTGCTCCAAAAGGGACTGGCCCAGTGGCAATTAGGTGATCTGCAGGGAGGCAGGGGAGGAGGAAGTTCAGCCGGAGACTGAGACCAAATGTCTTTAATGTCACCTTTGCACCCACTCTGCCCTTCACCACCCCGCCTTTTTTTAGAAATGAGGGGAGGCCTGACCTATGGTGGGGCAGTGATCAAGCATCAGCCTAGAATACTGAGGTTGCCGGTTCGAAAGCATGGGCTTACCTAGTCAAGGTATATATGGGAGTTAACGCCTTCCGCTCCTCCCCCCTTTTCTATCTCTGGCATAGTCTTCTGGCCTCCTCTAAAATGAATAAATAAAATCTTTTTTTTTTTTTAAATAGAAGTGTGGGTAATATACCAGGCTGGGGCAGAAATCCCATCTTAACACTGTAATCTGCTAGTTTCTAAGGTCATTCCAGTCAGTCTTCTACTTCGAAATCAGGCTTCACTTTCCCTACATTTTTCAAAGCAGAGAGAGGGGCACAGTAGATAAGGTTCATTGATGTAGCCCATCCCACTGGCCCTGCTTGCTGGAGTACATCAATGGGACTTCAGGGGGACATCTGTGATAGAGTATGTGGATTTTTTCTAAGGAGGGGTCCATAATGGTCATCAGATTCTCATGAAAGTTTAAGATCTGCCCATGCTGTTTAGTATGGTGGCCAATAGCTACATGTGACTTTTTAAGTTTAAATTAAGTTCAATAAAATAAAACAAAGAAATCCAGCTCCTCTGGCTCACCAGCCACATGTCAATATCTCAATGGCCACTTGTTGGACAACACAGATATAGAACATGCCCATCACTGCAGAAAGTTCCATTGGAAAGCGCTTCCCATTGAAGTTAATTTTTTTTCCAGCTTATTGAGGTATAATTGACAAATCAAATTGTATGAATTTAAAGTATACAATGTGATGATTTGATATACATATGAATTGTGCAATGATTACCACAATGAAATTAATTAGCACATCCATCACCTCACATAGTTACCATTTCTGCGTGTGTGGTGAGAACATTTAAGACCTACTGTCTTGGCAAATTCCAAGTATACAATACAGTATTGTTAACTATAGTCACCATGCTGGAATTAGATCCCTGCCCATTAACTTGATGCTCAGGGAAATTGAGACCTAAGAGGAGGTAACTTCCCCAAGCCCCCCCCCCCCGGGGGGGGGTCAGTGGTAGCAGCAGGACTAGGTGCCCTTCATAAAATGTCTTGCAGTAAAATTGCATAAAAATATCTTATAGATACAACTCACATCAACAGCCTAGGATGGAGGGAGACAGGGCTCTAGTTGTGGGGGTGGGGTGGGGGAAGGGAGGCGGTCTATGCTTGTCCCTTCCTTCCCCTTACCCAGCCTCTAAGATAAAAGGGGCTTACAGACCTCAAACTGCCCCCCCTCCCCCAAGATGACCTCATCCTTACACACAAAAAATGTGAGAAGGGCATTGGGGAGAGACCGCATAGAGGGAAGCCGTGAGTGGTAGGGTGTGGGTGGGGTAGATGGCATAGTCTTCTGGCCTGAGAGATTAGGGGAGGGGAGGGCTGTGTTGAATATAACTAGTCTCCATGCAGCCAACTTTCTAAAATCCAAGTCTTAAACTCTTCTTGGACTGAAGACCAAATCCTAACCAAGAATTGAGGTCCCTTCATTTCAGCTGGCTCCAAACTTGCCCTTCTCTTTTCCTTGTCTCTATTATTCACCTCAGGACCTTTACACTTGTGGTTCCTCTACCTAGTACACTGTCTGTCTCACCCTCAATTAACTCCTACCCATCTTTATGATCTCAACTTAAGCACATCTTCCTGGAGAAGCTTCCCCAAACCCCAGGCCAGGTTAGCTTCCTCTGTGTTATGTTCCAATAGAGCTTCCCTTCAGAACTCACCTCGGTTTGTAATCATACATTTATCTGGGGTTTTTTTAGTAACTGTCTTACTCCACTAGCAGACCGTGTTCTCACAGTCTGCTTCTGCTCATTGTTATATTTCTCAATCCTTGAGCATTGCTTGGTCTAGAAGAGATGCTCGATAAAAATAGTTTCACGTTCTCATGATTGAATAAAAGTGTTTGTTCCTGGGCCCTGGTCAGTTTGCTCAGTGGTAGAGCGTCGGCCTGGCGTGCAGGAGTCCTGGGTTCAATTCCCGGCCAGGGCACACAGAAGCGCCCATCTGCTTCTCCACCCCTCCCCGTCTCCTTCCTCTCTGTCTCTCTCTTCCCCTCCCGCAGCCAAGGCTCCATTGGAGCAAAGTTGGCCTGGGCGCTGAGGACGGCTCCATGGCCTCTGCCTCAGGCGCTAGAATGGCTCTGGTTGCAACAAAGCGACGCCCCAAATGGGCAGAGCAGCGCCCCCTGGTGGGCATGCCGGGTGGATCCCGGTCGGGTGCATGCGGGGAGTCTGTCTGACTGCCTCCCCCTTTCCAGTTTCAGAAAAATACAAAAAAAAAAAAAAGTGTTCCTTCCTGAAGACACATGCTCCTCAGAGCCCGCCCCCACCCCAGCAGGCCCATATCATCAAGACCAAGTGTGGGTAATGACTGTGTCCTCTACCACCTAGGTTCTCAACCTGTGGGTCGCGACCCCGGCGGGGGTCGAACGACCAAAACACAGGGGTCGCCTAAAGCCATCGGAAAATACATATTTCCGATGGCTTTAGCTGCTGAGAAGCCCTGCTACCGTCTGCAGCAGAGCTATTCAGCTTGAACGCACGCCATTATGAACTGAGTTCCAAACTGAATGCCTGCCGTCCTGTGCAGACATGATTGCATCATCCGTCTGGGGCCTAAGGGGCAGGGGAAGCGGGGGAAACACTCCACAGTCCATAGCAGCAGGGCTGCTCATCCATAGCAGCGCATTACGTGTGTCCGGCGCATGCTGACGTCATCAGTGGGTGGGTGCAGCGAGCGCGGAGGACAGAAGCCTAGGAGGCAGGAGGCGGAGAGGCAATGAGAATACATAATGCATATCAGGTATTTACATTCCAAATCATAACTGTAGCAAAATTACAGTTATGAAGTAGCCACCAAAATTATTTTTTGGTTTGGGGTCACCGCAACCTGAGGAACTGTATTGCGGGATCACGGCATTAGAAAGGTTTAGAACCACTGACCTAGAGAGAGAGGCAGGGGAAGGAGTGAAACCCCAGAGACAATAGAGGTGATCAGAAGTTGCAAAGGTGACAGGGTGAAGAGTGACAAAAGTGGTAGAACTCATAAAATGACAACCGGGGACTTTGGGAGATGGTAGAACTACAATGCATGCAACGGAGTCTAATTTGACAATAGGATGCCATGGGATGATTGATTAAAACAAGATCATGGGATGTGCCAGGATGACGGGGTAACAGACAAGCTGGTTTTAACCTCCAGTCACCATGGAAGTGACTGGTAAGAAAGTAACAAGGAATGGCAAATACTTAGTAAGCACTATGGGGCATCAAGCCCTTTTCCACATGTCCATATATATATTTCCACGGATTAATCTTTATCACAACCCTGTGCAGTAGGCACTATTATCATCTCCATTTTGCAGAAAAAGAAGCAGAGACGCAGAGAGATTAAGTGACTCGGCTCGGGTCACATAGCTGGTATAGGTGGGGTCAGGATTTGGCTTTAGAGACTTTGCCCTTAATTATTACACCATCCCATTACTTTCTGGGTGAACAAGTGGCCTCCTAACTGGCTGTGGCTGTAGTAGTCTATGGTGTGTGGAGAGGGGGAAGAGCAAAGAGAGATATGGAAGGGGGGATTGAAAAATCCCCTTGCTCACCCCTCATTGCTTGGTTCCGCCCCGTCCTCTGATCATTCCCTTTTTACCACGTTGAGGTTAGGTTTTTCTAATGTCACACTCCTTCTTACTTTTCTCTCCCTGCAAGATGCCAGAGAAGCTAATCAAACTGCACAGTCAAGAGCATGGGACAGAGAAAGATTGGGCTGGCTACGGGAAGGAATTTGGGGAAATGGGGTATTGAGGAGGGAAATGTCCCCAAACTGAGGTTTGTGAGCCGCACAGAAGTGTTGCTGTAGGTGATGAGAAATGAAACATTAGAGAACCTGTCTATTCTCTTTGGTTTCTGGACAGTGCTTTATTTTTAAACTGTAATTCTATGCACGAACTGGGTCACGATAACCCTGCAGTTTATACTGGGGTTAGACCAGAGCGGGGAGATTGGGTGATGGTGCTTAATAAAGCAGTCTCTCTGGCCAGAGTGAACTGGTGGGGTCCAGAGTTAAGGTTTGTAAAGGGTCCCTTCCTGCTACCTTTTGCCCATCAGGCTCTGAAGGAGCCATAGATGACCCCCAAAACAGAAAAGGCAGCTCAGGCCAGATTGTCAGGCAGGGTTGTCCCTGGAGTGAGTTCCCCAGCTCACCTGGCATGACTGATCTTGCTGCAGGAGGACTCCTTGTGCAGTGAGGATGGAGGAGATAAGGAGCAGGGACCCGAGACCATCTCTGAGGGAAGAAGCCCCTCCAAGAGACCCTAGCCACCCACCCAGCCTAACTCTCATTATTCTGAACTGGCTAAGCTCACACACTACCATTCCCCTGCTCTCTTTTCCTAAGATGCCTTCAGCTCTTTTAGGACATTCTGTGACCACCCTTTGTCCCTAGTTTCTCTGACCAACAGCCTCCCCCTCATCCAAATCACCTTAAAAGGCATATATCCCCCCCCCCAAAGGTAACAGTGACTTGGTTCTCTACCCCATTCTTAAGTATATAGAGAAAATATCCAACCCAGAATGCCATGCTCCCTTTCCTTAAGGCCCCTGGTTGCTCTCCTGCTCATTCATTAGGGGGCAGGGCTGACATTAACTTCAGGTTTCCTATGTGAGTCCCTGCGCCCTCATATTAGACATGGTCAGTACTCTCTTCTCCTCCCCAGGCTTGGAAGAGGGCAGAGTATAGCTTCAACACCTGGATTCTGTGACTACAGCTCCACAGAGTAGAGTTTGGGGAAAGAGCCCCTCTACCCAAGTTCAGGATCACAGAAACTTCAGCCCTTGTCTTCAGGAGCCTGGGATGGCTCAACTCCCTGCCTTTGTTCTCACTCATCTCTGCCTTGTGTAAGGACCAAGAGAAGATCAGAAAATAAGCAGGGCACTAATGGAACAGGGAACTTAAGGGTTACAGGCAGGTCCTGCTCCTGTTCTGTTAGGAATAACATGTCTAAGGTTGTTCAAGAAGCAGAGACAGATAGGGACTCTGGGAGGCTGAGAGAGAAGAGAAAAAAAAAAAAAAGAAAAAGAGACAAACATTTGCATTCTATTGGTTAAAAGACCCTTATCAGAAGTTTAGGTTTGGAATTCGCCAGTGAGCTAGACCCCAGCCCCTGTTGCTATGCTATGTGCAGCCCCTTAGCAAATAGGTTACCACCACATCTGCTTCTGTATTAGGCTTGCTTGCTTAGCTTATAAAAAGATTTAGCTGTGAGCGCTAGGTGCGATTCTCATCTGTAGCTCCTTGTGAGCACAGTGTCTCTGGACACCTCGGGAATTTGCCCCTGCGCAGGTAAAACTGGCCAATAAAGTTACATCTATACTCCTGAAAGTCTCCAACGTTTGTTCTTGTACCCGGTGGATGTTACACCTTGACCTGTTTCTGCCCTTAAGAAGGCTGAGAATGAAATTGGGGAGGGGAAGGAAAGACCTGTGCCTCCTTGGCCAGAGTCTGAGGACACTCCCTCTTCTAGCTGCCAATGACTCTAGAATTGAAGAATTCTTTTTGCTCCACTGTACACAGACCAGAATCCTCTGAGTTTGCCCAGTCTCCTCAGTGACAGATTACGGGGACACGGAGAGAGACCCAGATGTAGACAGAGGCACAGAGAGACAGACACAACAGAGAAAACCACAAGATTCAGTAAAGACAGAAATACATTCAGAGAAAAACAGAAAGACAAAGAAGAAAAGAGACTGAAACAGAAAAAGGAGTGGAGAGAGACAGGAACCGAGACAGAAATCAGAGAAATTGAAAAAGAAAACCAGGGAGAGAGAGGGAAGATGCAACCTAAAAGCCAGAGGCTCCCCTCCCCCTTCTGAGGTTAAGTCAGAGAAGGTAGTGTCACCTGAGGAATGGAGCCCGGTCCCTCTCTGCAGCTGTGCCCTGACTCTGTGACTTAGATGTTCTCAACCTGGAGTCACTGAACTCAGATGGGGAAAAGAAATGACTTTATTTCCACTAATATCTAGACATAAATTTAGCATTTCCTTCAATTATGACAATAATAATTAACCAGCATATTAGTCATAACTATGGCTTTGTCATCAAAAATCATATATTTTTGTGTCATATTACAGTATTGCAGATATTTTGAAATGCTCATCACTGCTTCAAAATTATGTGAGTTATCAACCTACTGCTAGATATTTAAAGCATTAATAAAAAAAGCACATATATTACTGTATCAGGGTAAAATAGTTTTGTAACTGTATGGTAATATAATTGGTTTTCTTTGTAATCCTACATATTTCATTTTATGCATTTAAAAATACTATTCTGACATCAGGACCATAGGTTTTACCAGGTTGCCAAAGGGGAACATGATAAAAAAGGTCCAGAACTCCTGCACCTGATCCCTGGCTGGGACCCCCGGCACCCATCCCTGCAAGCTCCCTGTGCCTTGTACTAATTTACCCAACTCCCCTCTCTTGCTGAGTTACTCTGAGTCCTCCAAGAAGAAGATGCCAAGGCAGGATGAAGGCGCAAGGATCTGATTAAGAGAATGCCCATGAGAGGGGAGAGGAGCCAGGGCTGGGAGCGTGATGAAGAAGAGAGGGAAGGAAGGAAGGTGGGGAGGAAGCATCCTGACCACCATGCAGTAGAAGGAAAGTTCAGCAAGGCCTTGGGGGAATTCTTGAGCTAATGTCAGCTGTCTCCCTGTCTCCAGAGGAGCCCACTGTCTCCCAGAAATGGGCATACCTTAGGGTCTCTGCTGAGCTTAGTCATGGGCTGGGAGCAACCTATTGGGAAGCTGGCCTGTCAGCAGGAACTGATGGAGCTCAGAGAAGCAGCTGAGGCTCTTGGTCAATTTTCACTTCTAGAGTTGGGAGGTCTGTGAGGAACAGTCTCCTGGCCTCATAGTTACCCATCCAGAAAAATCTCTCCTTTATCTGTCAAGTGGAGGTGACAAAATTCCCTATGTCAAAGGTTGTTGTGAGGACTACTCAAGTTTGCAAATCAATGTCTGCACAGGGCCTGGGATTATAGTCAGTTTCCAACAAGTGGTAGCATTACTATTGTCATTTTAAATATTGATTATTATCATTCTCTTTCTCAAGAGGCAAGGGCTCCAGGAGGTTGAAGATCCCCACATTCCCCTGGCCTTCCCTGAGGCAGGGGGTCTTCCCCTAGCTACTGACAGTTCCTGTGTCTGCTGACTCACAGCCAACTTCCTCTCATACAAACAGGAAAACACAGCCGGTCAGCCCCCCCACCCCACCCCCCAACACCACACAGAACTAAAGGCCAGCCCAACTCTGAGGGGGAAGTACCTCAGGCGCTACAGGACAGGTTTCAAGGCTGGGGCTCCAGGATCGATGGGGGAGGGGAGAGGAGCCCTGTCTCCTCAGCCCCCCCCCCCCCCATCCCTACAAGTTTACAGAAGGAGAATGGGGAGAAGGGGCTTCTCCCAAGGATGAAAGGCTGTTTGCTGGGTGACTGCTGGCAGGGGCCAGCCTTATCCTCACATTGGTCTGGGAAAAGAAAGGTGGCCTTGCTGACCTTCATCCCCCCCAAAGGAAACCTAGGCTGGGCCCTTGGGGAGGGAGAAGCAGCTTGGAAGGCTGCGGCCATCCCTGTGTTCTGGATACCAGCCTCCGTCCTCCCATTCACTGGATGCCAGGGTCTAGCCACCCGGCTGGGTGCAGGAGTGACCTGGAGATTTAGGGCCCGACCTTTTTCCCTCTCCCTTCTGGGCAGGACGAGAATTGGATGCCCAGCCATCCTGCGCAGCACTCTTCTTTTCTCTCTGGTTCTCTCCCTGTCCCCATCTCTGTTCAGGTTTCTGCTTCTTTGTCCTGGCCTACAGCCCTGTTCCGGTCCCTTTCTCGGCCCCCAGGAGAACAGAGTGGGCCAGTCCCAAGATAAGCGCAGCAGTTGGGTAAGAAGCCCAAAGCTTTTGAAGGCCGGCGCTTGCACAAGGAGTGGCCGGGGCCCCGCGGGGGCAACGGCGGGGCGGGGCTGGACCCCGTCGGGGGAGGGCTGAAGGAGGCGGGGCCGGCGCGGCGGGACCCGGAGCCCCGGACAGCCCGGCGGGCACCGGGCACCGGGCAGCGGACGGCCGCTCAGTGAGGTGAGGACCCCCGCGCCCCCGGGCCCCTGCTGCCCAGACTCCTCCCCATCACCTCCTCTACGGCCTTCGTGGCAATCCTAAACCCCCTAAGCGCCAGCGGCCCTCCCCCACCCCTCTCCGCAGCGACCCGCCCCTCCCTGCGGGCGCCCAGCCTCTGCCCCTCCCTCTTTGCCCCCTCCCTTGTCTCAGCCCGCACAACCCGGAGCTGCCCGACCCGCCCCCAGCACTGCTGCCCAGCGTACCACCTGGCTTCCAGTCCCGTGCCCTCGGCCGGGCCTGAGTCACCGGGAAACTGAGCTCTGAGTCAGGGCCGGAGGCGTAGCACTTGGGCCCTAGCTTGGGTATGGAGCCCAGCCACTGAGAGGCAGAGGGCGGCCAGAACTGATGCTGGAGCGAGAGGGAGTCCTGGTTAGGACACCGTACCAAAGAAACCGGGAGAGACAGAAATCTAGAGTCAGAGGTGGCCAGAGACACAGATACAACTAAAGATATAGTTAAAGTTAGAGACTGAGGCAAGGAGAGGCTTAGAGAGCAAAACAAGGAGAGGGACAGAGAGATGGAAATGGGCTGAGTTAGATAGAGACAGAGACAGGGCAGAGATAAAACTCAGGGGAGACAGAATTCGAGGTAGGTCCAGGGAATAGACCAGGGTCAAGGTGAGGCTGGACGAATGGGACAGAACCTCTGAGACCTGAGCCCAAAGCCATGGGCAGGAAAAAGGAAGGCTTGGAGAAAGCAGAGGTAAGGGGGATGTCATTTCAAATGGCTGAATGCCCTGCAGGGTGGGTGCTGACTGTGCCCATGCACAAGTGTGTGAACTACTGCAGGGGAGAGGAGAGTAAGACCCCGGGGTTCCCCTGGGCTCTGGTCCCTCATCTCTCTGGTCCAGTTCTCCACCCCAACCCCACTGCCCAGGGCCGGGATCCCACATGCTGGGACTAGTTATGGCTCTCTCTTGGCAGCCTGACCAAGGGAGGCAGGATGTGTGGGCGGCCAGGGCTGGAGGGACAGGAAGGAAGTCTGAGCTGAGACAATAGGTGGAAGGGGAGGAGGAACTGGGAATGACCAGGATTAGGATGGCTGAGTCTGTATCAGCTCTGGGAACCAGTGGGGATGGGATCTACACCTCCTCCTATGGCCACCTTATGCCACTGAAAGATCAGGCTACATCATGGTCCCCCTCCCCACCAATGCACTCTACCCCGTCCCAGCCATGTTCTAGCATCTGGTCCTGTTCTCACTTAGTTGACTGTGCAGTCACGCAGAGACAGAGCTTTGACCTAGACCTGGGGTGGGCAGAAGCTTAGGCCAGCTCGAACTTGCTATGAGCCTGGGGCAAGCCTCTTCCCATCTCTGGGCCTCAGTTTCCTCATCTGCAAATGGAGGGATTCACCTTATAGTAAGAAAGCCCTTTCTGACGTCCTGGGATGGCTTTGCCTTCAGATCACAGACCTTGTGCTCTTTTTCTTTGGAGGAAGACTGGAGTCTGGTACCCCCTTCCAGGCCTCAATCTTTGAGACAGGGAGGGGGAATCTCAGCCTGAGCCCTACCTTCACCCTGCCCCTCCCCCCAGTAATGGCCTGAGCCCCCATGGCTGCCCCTCAGGACCTGGACATCGCTGTGTGGCTGGCCACGGTGCACCTGGAGCAGTATGCAGACACGTTCCGGAGGCATGGCCTGGCTACAGCGGGTGCAGCCCAGGGCCTGGGTCATGAGGAGCTGAAGCAGTTGGGCATCAGCGCCACAGGGCACCGGAAACGCATCTTGCGCCTACTGCAAGCGGGTGCTGCAGAGGGCTCCCTGGATCCCCAGTCGGATAGTGCCATGGAATCATCCCCTAGCCCAGCCTCCCAAGCCCAGCCCCCCAAACCTGTGCCTAAGCCCAGGACAGTATTTGGTGGGTTCAGTGGCCCCCCCACCACCCAGAGGCCAGCCTTCTTGAGACCAGAAGTGCCCAGGAGCCCAGAGTCCAGTCCAAAGTCCCTTCCTCTCCCCACCTCCTCTGAGCAGCCTTCAGCCTTGAACACTGTGGAGATGATGCCCAATGCTATCTACTTTGGCCTGAACTTAAAAAGTGGGGGACAGACAGCTCAGGACATGTGAGTGGGATTGCCTCCCTGGGGATCCAATGCTGGGTGGGGGCAAAGAAGGGCAGGGCATGAGGGCTTGTCCTTCCTCTCTCTCCCTTAATGACCACTTGACCTTTCCTCTCAGGGCTCCAGACAGCTCACAGACAGCTGCCCCCACCCCTGCCCTCAGGCCTACCACAGGCACAGGTAGGTCTGTTGTCATGGGCTGGGGGGAGCAAGACAGTGCCCTTCAGGACCTCAGACACTCCCACCTGACCTCCTCTGTCTCCATCGTCCTTCCCCTGACAGTGCACATCATGGACCCTGGTTGCCTGTACTATGGTGTCCAGCCTGTGGGGGTCCCAGGGGCGTCCAACAGAAGAGAAGGCAGAGGTGTCTGTCAGGACAGGGCTGAACACAGGTGAGTAGAAAGTATGGTGGTGATGGCAGGAAGTGGGGAAGCTTGAGGATCTGGTGCAGCCATGAATGTACTGTATATAACCATGTATAAGACGCTTCCATGCATATGACACACCTTAATTTTGGGGCCTAAAATTTGGAAAAAAAATATAATACATAAAGTTATTAAACTCAAGTTTTATTCATCATAAAATTCATACAACTCCTCATCACTGTCAAAACTCCCATCCATTAGCTTGTCCTCATCTGTGTCTGATGTTGAATCACTGTCTTCATATATTGCCTCGTCCTCAGTTCCATCTATGGCATTTGAAATGCCACAACCACTGTATAAGACACACCCAGTTTTTAGACCCCAAATTTTTCGAAAAAGGATGCATCTTATATATGGGGAAATACGGTAGTTATTCAACAAATGTACATTGAATGTCACTGGCTGGTGGGTTATGTCTGTATCTGTATCTGTATCTCAGGTACAGATAAGGTCAAATACAGAACAAATGTAACAGACCTAGTCCCTGCCTCAGGCAGCTTTTGACTCAGTGGGGCAGACAGGAAATCAAACAAGTTGACAAATGAAAATATAAATTTTAAAATAGAGAGAAGTGCCTTTCATTCTTTTATTGAACAAATTGATAGATCAGAGTTCCCTGCCCATGTGGGGAGATGGTCAATCAACCATGGATACAATAAATAAGTTACAGCATATGTTAAAAAGTGGAAAAAAACAGAGCAGGGTAAGAGGGCCAAGATGGAGTGAGGGGGAGAGTGGACTGCAGTTTTTCAGTAAGAATTACCAGAGTATTAAGATGACATCTGAGCAAAAACATGAAGCGGGTAAGAGAGTCAGTGTCCCAGTCAGGTTGAGTGGCTGGGTTGCGGACTTCACGGAGGCTGTGTGCCCAGGGGCACAGGAGCTGAGACAAGACCAACTGGGGCAGAGTGGGCCAGGGTGGGACGAATGGGATGAGAAATGTCAGAGAGGTGAAAGGGGCCGGATGGGGCAGGACCTTGTAGGGACTTTCAGTTTTACTCTGAGTGAAATAGGAAGCTCTGAGAGGGTTTGACTTACGTTTTAAGCATCCCTCTGGTTGCGGCGTTTGGAATGGTCTGTATGGGGCAAAAGCAGAAGCGCAGAGCCCTGTCAAGAGATGGCAGTAGTCCAGGTGAGATATCTCTGATGAGGTAGTAGAGGTGGTGCGAAGTGGTTGGATTTGGTTATATTTTGAAGGCAAACTTTCCTAGTGAATCAGAGTGTGAAAGAAAAAGAAAAAAAGAGTAGTGAGCCTGACCTGTGGTGGCACAGTGGATAAAACGTCGACCTGTAACACTGAGGTTGCTAGTTCGAAACCCCAGGTTTGCCTGGTCAAGGCACAGATGAGAAGCAACTACTATAACAACAACAAAAAAGCTGTTAAAAAGGGTTGGAAGGGTTTCAGTCTAAGCCTGCATTGTCTAGTGTGGTAGCCACTAGCCACATGTGACTGTAGACCAAATGTGGTATGTTTAGAGTGAGATATGCTGTAACAGCAAAACAACTACCAAATTTCAAAGACTTACTAGCAAAAAAAAAAAAAAAAAAGCAATATTAGATGAATATAACAGACATAGGTATAAATTATCTTAATTTTTACACTGGTTACATACTAAAATGTTCATGTTTGGGGCATGTTGGGTTAAATAAGATACATATATATTATTGATTTATTTACTTATTATTTTTATTAAGAGAGAGGAAAGGAGGCAGAGACAGACTTCCACATGTGCCCCTACCAGGATCCACCCGGCAAGCCCCTTATGGGGTGATACTCTGTTCATCTGGGGCATTGCTTTGTTGCTCAGCAACCGAGCTATTCTTAGCACCTGAGGTGGAGGCCACAGAGTCATCCTCAGTGCCTGGGGCCAACTCACTCCAATTGAGCCATGGCTGCGGTAGGGTAAGAGCAAGAGAGAGAGAAAGAAGCTAGAGGGAGGGGGTGGAGAGGCAGATGGTTGCTTCTCCTGTGTGCCCTGACTGGAAATCAAACCTGGGACATCTACATGCCAGGCCAATGCTCTACCACTGAGCCAACCAGCCAGGGTCAATAAAATATATTATTAACGCTAATTTCACTTGTTTCTTTTTATTATTATTTTTAACTTTCCCATTGATAGAAAGAGAGGAAGAGAGAGAAAGAGAAGCATGAAGTTGTTGTTCCACTTAGTTGTTCCGTTTAGTTGTACACTCATTGAATGCTTCTCGTACATGCCCTGACTGGGGATCGAACCTGTGACCTTGGTGCAGTGGGATTACACTTTATTCACTGAACCACCTGGCCAGGGCTCTTTTTCTTTTTTAATGTGGTTACTAGAAAATTCTAAATTACATACTATGTGGCTTTCACATTGACTTCTGATGGACAGAGCAAATTTTGAGCAACTGAAAGTTCCTGGAGTTGCCATGGTCTGAGATGGGAGGACTGGAGGTTAGATCAGGAGTTTGACTTGGATATGCTGAATTTGAGGTCTATATTATACACCCAAGAGGAGATGACAGACAGGCCATTGGATATGCAAGTCTGAAGTTCGGGGGAGAGGTCTGAGCCGGAGATCTAAATTTGTGAGCTCTAAGCATTTAGATGGATGTATGCAGCTGTGAGTGAGTGTCAATAGAGCAGAGGACCAAGCTCAGCCTCCTGGCACACTTCAATATCAAGAGGTTTGGGAGAAGAGGAAGGATCAGCAAAACAGACTGAAAAGAAATGACTAGTGAAGGAAAAACAGGAAAATGTGATATCATAGGAGTCAAGTGGACATATGTATAAAGAGGAGGAGAGATCAGCTGTGTCAGATGCTGCTGAGAGGTGAGTATGATGAAGACTGAGAACTGACCTCCGGAGATTGATCAGAGTGGGCTCAAGAGAGAATGGAAGGAGAGGAATTGGAAATGTATAGACGTCATTCTTTAGGAGTTTTTCTGCAAAGAAGAGCAGAGAGTTGGAGTGGTTGCTGATAGTGGAAGTGGAGTCAAGAAGGGGTTTTTAGTAGACTGGAATGTTATGTGTGTTTGTAGGTGAATAGGAGTGATCTGATAGAGAGGGAAATTTAGCTGATGTAGAGGAGAGAAAGGGAGAGAGTCTGGAGTGACGTTCCTGTGTAGGTGAGAGGAATAGGAACCAGTGCACACTGACGTTAGACAGGGGTGTTTATTATAGTAACAGAAGGAAAGCAGAGTGTGTGTGAAATTGGGTAGTTGAGGTGCTGGGAGTCTGTGGGGGTCCTTGTTTGATTGTTTTAATTTCTCAGAGTAGTAAACAGGTAGAGGAATGGTTCTCAACCTTAATGGTTCTGTAGTCCAGGGAACTTTCAAAACTACAGATGCCTGGGCCCTAGTCTCAGGAGTTCATACTTAAGTGACTGGTATGGGGCCCATATGTTGATATTTTTAAGTTTCTGAACTTTAGGATCGGTAGTTTAAGTTTTGCTTTTTGAGCTGCTGAGGTTAAGAATCACTGAAGAGTGATAAAAATAATAGAGAACTTTCTAAGAAGATGGCATAAGCAAAAAACCTGAGTATGAATAAAGGCAGCCCAAGGAAGCACGTTCTAAGCTGAGGAAACAGCATGTGCAAAGGCTCTGAGAGAGGGAGATGTGGCCGATCCGTAGTAAGCAAAGGCAAGGATGACACAGCTGGGGTCGGGGAGTAGAGTAGCTGCGGGTCGCAAGGTCTCACAGCCCACGGTAAGGAATTTGCATTTATCCTAAGTGCAGATGGGAAGTTGTTACAGGGTTTCATGCAGGGGAGTGAAATGACCTCATTTGTATTTTTAGAAGAGCAGTCTGATGGTGTTGGGAAAATGGATGTGGGAGGGAGGGCTAGAGTGGAAGCGGGTGACCAGCTAAGCAGTTATATCACCCGAAGAAAACTGATGGGAACTTGGTTCAGGGAGACAAAGTCAAGAACGTTTTGGAGAAAGAACCAGTAAAACTTATTGATTAGATATAAGCAACTGTGACAGGGAGCCATCTACATAGCCCTTTCCCAACTTTTCCACCAAGTGATACTAACGGTAGAAGACAAGGACTGAAATTTTCCCAGTAAAATGTCCAAGTACACTCATGGGAGAAGATTCATGCTAATCTTTTGGGTTCCCAGCCTCCCTATTTCCCCATTTGAAAAGCAGATTCAGTACCTGCCAGGCATTCTACTAGGTGCTGTGGGTGGGGATGTCCGGGGAACCGGGTCTAATGTGTGCCCCTCTCTGTCTTGGCCCCCACAAGGCTCAGCAGGCAGGATCTGGAGACACGAGAGGATGCTGGCTATGCCAGCCTTGAGCTGCCTGGGGATTCCACCCTCTCATTGCCCACCCTGGACACAGATGAGACCAGTGATGACCTCATTTCACCCTATGCCAGCTTCTCCTCCACGGCAGACCGCCCCACGCCCCTGCTCAGTGGCTGGCTAGACAAGCTCTCCCCTCAGGGGTGGGGCTGCTGGGAAGGGAAGGGAGGCTGGGTGGTGGGGTGGGGGTCAGGTCCCTAGTGCTACCAGACTCTGGGAGCAGCCCCCAGGATGCAGCCACCACCATTCATTGATCTTGGCCTCTCCCTTCCCTAGAAACTACGTCTTCCAGAGGCGCTTTGTGCAGTTCAATGGGAGGAATCTGATGTATTTTGGCAGTGACAAGGTGAAGGTTCAAGGGATGCTACTTAGGGCCTGGGGAAAGGAAGAGGGAGAGGAAGAGAGAAGAAGAGGGAAAGGGAGGGCTGAGAGAAGCTCAGGATTAGAAGGCAGAAGCCTGTGATGGGGATGCAGTCACTTTGTGACTGATGGCAACGTCTAAAGTACCCACTGCTTGTGCAATGAATGCTGATTTCCCAAGTCTGTGGGGGTCCTTGTTTGATTGTTTTAATTTCTCAGAGTAGTAAACAGGTAGAGGAATGGTTCTCAACCTTAATGGTTCTGTAGTCCAGGGAACTTTCAAAACTACAGATGCCTGGGCCCTAGTCTCAGGAGTTCATACTTAAGTGTCTGGTATGGGGCCCATATGTTGATATTTTTAAGTTTCTGAACCAGTTGGGTTTTGCCCCTCGTGTCAGCACACATGACTGAGTTCCTGTCCTTTTGGGACATTGGGCTCTCTCTAGGACCCCTTCCCCAAGGGTGTGATCCCTCTGTCTGCCATTGAGATGACCCGTATCAGCAAGGACAACAAATTCCAGGTCATCACCAGCCAGAGGGTGTTTGTATTCCGCACGGAGAGTGAGGGTGAGGGCCAGTGCCCCCTGGGCCAGGGCCAGGGCGGGGTGGGGTGGGCAGCCATGTGAGCACACTGACCTGCTTCCCTGTCCCCCACCAGCTCAGCGGGACACTTGGTGCTCCACGCTGCAATCCTGCCTGAAGGAGCAGCGTCTCCAGGGTCATCCGCGGACCCCCCAGCCGCCCCAACCCCTCCGCACAGGTATGCTGGAGCTGCGTGGACACAAGGCCAAGGTGTTTGCTGCTTTGAGCCCTGGAGAGTTGGCGCTATACAAGAGTGAGCAGGTGAGGAGGGCCGGCTGGGGCCAAGGGGCCTGGCCTAGCCCATTCTGGCACCTCACTGTGCCCTGCCCTGACCCCACCAGGCCTTCTCCCTGGGCATTGGGATCTGCTTCATTGAATTGCAAGGGTGCAGTGTCCGGGAGACCAAGAGTCGCAGCTTCGACCTTCTCACGCCTCACCGCTGCTTCAGGTGGGGCCCACACCATCAGGAGGCAAGGCTGGGGGAGAGATTTTTAAGGGAGGCACAGGGTACAGGGGACTGGAGGCCTCCTCTCTAGGATGTCAGTGGGTGTGCACTGTTAAGAGTCCAGGGAGCAGGGTCAAGGCTGTCAAGAGGGTCTGGGCTGAAGGCTCCATTGGAGCAAAGATGGCCCGGGCGCTGGGGATGGCTCCTTGGCCTCTGCCCCAGGCGCTAGAGTGGCTCTGGTCGCGGTGGAGCGACGCCTCGAAGGGGCAGAGCATCGCCCCCTGGTGGGCAGAGCATCGCCCCTGGTGGGCGTGCCGGGTGGATCCCGGTCGGGCGCATGCGGGAGTCTGTCTGACTGTCTCTCCCCGTTTCCAGCTTCAGAAAAGCAAAAAAAAAAAAAAAAAAAAAAAAAGAGGTTCTGGGCTGGCCTGCAGTGGTTTCTGCAGGAATGGCCAGTGGAATGGGAGAAGTGGGGGGTGTCCATGCCCACAGACTGGCTGTCTACCCCTTAGCTTTACAGCCGAGTCTGGGGGGGCTCGGCAGAGCTGGGCAGCCGCTCTGCAGGAAGCAGTAACCGAGACCCTGTCTGACTACGAGGTGGCTGAGAAGATCTGGTCCAATCGGGCAAACCTGCACTGTGCGGACTGTGGGGCCTCGCGCCCAGACTGGGCTGCTGTCAACCTGGGCGTGGTCATCTGCAAGCAGTGTGCAGGTGAAGGCTGGAGCCTGCAGCTGGAATGGGGAGGAGGCGGACTGGGGTGGGGTGGGGGCTCAGCGTACCCATGCCACGTGCCCCTCACGCCCTGACAGGCCAGCACCGGGCTCTGGGCTCCGGGATCTCCAAGGTGCAGAGTCTGAAGCTGGACACGAGTGTCTGGAGTAATGAGATAGTGCAGGTGAGGAGTCAGAAGAGGGGGAAAATGGGAGGATGGAAGGAGAACATCTGATTAAGGCCTTGGATCCAGCTTGAGGACAGGATTGGAATGCCTGGGGACTCTTGAGTTCCCATCATTTGCCTCTGCCCTGTGTCATCCTGCAGTTGTTCATTGTCTTGGGAAATGATCGTGCCAACCGCTTCTGGGCAGGGGCCCTACCCCCAGGTGAGAGGCTGCATCCAGATTCAACCCCGGGTCCACGGGGAGAGTTCATCTCCCGGAAGTACCGGTTGGGTCTCTTCCGGAAGCCCCACCCTCAGTATCCAGATCACAGCCAGCTTCTCCAGGTAGGAGGGACTGGTTGAGGCTGATGGGGCGGAGGAAAACAGTCTAGTTGAAATGTCTAGATTTGTGGGGGAGGGGGCTGTTTTTGGTGACCAGCAGACTGTCCCCAGGGTTTCAGGTTGGGTGTTGAGGCTGACAGAGTCCCTGTCCTCCCTGCAGGCGCTCTGTGCAGCCGTGGCAGGACCCAACTTGCTGAAGAACATGACCCAGCTTCTCTGTGTCGAGGCCTCTGAGGGCGAAGAGCCCTGGTCTCCCTCAGCCCTCGATGGCAGCTTCCCTGGTCTTCTGTCCCCAGGTAGTCCCCACAAGTGCCTCTTCTCTCTGCCCTCAACAATTCTCAGCCCCAACCTTTGCCTTGGTTCTTCTAGGGAGCTGCAATTAACCCCTGACCAAGTCCATCACACTGCCTAGCCTGGGCAGTTCCCAAACCTCCAGGTCCTCTGGGGCCTACTTCCTGATGTTATGAAATGACCTGTGCAGGCCACTGCCTGGGGTGTGGATCTGGATGTCTGAAGTGTTAGTGCTGATCTACCCTGACAAGGTTAACCCATAGGCCAGGTCTCGTCTCCCTGGGAGCTGTCTGGTCACAGAAATGGTCATCTAAAGATACTGGTCTCCACCAGTCAGGCCAGAGAGGCTGAGTCACAGATGGCCCATGCTCTGACTGCCTGGTAGGCTGGCTAGTGGGGAGAAGGGTGGGCAAGGGCTGGTATAGAGGCCTCATCTCACTGTCTTTTTTAATCTGAGCAATGAGCGTCCAGCCCAACTGGGCTCTACTAAGCTGTGCTGCGAGTGGAGTGTGGTCCCACCATCTTCCTCAATTCGATCCCCTCTCTGAGGGGCTCAGACCATCCCATTGTACTGGCCTGACCTGACCACTACTCCTTCCCCTTGCAGACCCCTCCCTTGGTGTGTACAATGAGGTGGTGGTGCCTGCCATTTACAGCAGCTTCCTGTACTGTGGTCCCATCAGCAACAAAGCTGGACCCCCACCCCCTCGCAGGGGCCGGGATGGTAAGGGGGGAGCCAAGGGATGGGAGGAGATGGAGAAACTAGGATGGATGCAAATGTACCATAGGGGGACAGGGAAGAGAGGGCTGGGATGGGAAAGTGGGGATGTGCCCAGGAGTGGGCTGGGTGCAGGGAGCAAGAAACTATGCCAGGTGGCAGCACTGTGCTTTGCAGTCAGACTGTCAGGGTCAAATCCCAGCTCTGCTAGTTCCTACCTCTGAGACTTGGGCAAGCTACTCAGACTCTGAGCCTCAGTTTCCCCATCTGAAACACAAGAGCGAATATAATACCCACCTCATAAGGTTGTTGTGAAGATTACGTGAGGTCATACATAGCCAGAGGGTTTGGCATAGAATAAAGATCTGGTAAATGGGAATTCTGACCGTGGAGACAGAGGTCTTCTGCCTGCTGACCATCAGTTCTCCCCTTAGCTCCTTCCCGACTGTGGTGCGTGCTGGGAGCAGCTCTGGAAATGTTTGTGTCAGAAAGCAGCCCTGAACCCCTCAGCCTCATCCAGCCCCAGGATGTTGTATGTTTGGGGGTGAGCCCTCCACCTACTGACCCAGGTGACCTTGACAGGTAACAGCCCTCTATGCTTACTGAGCTTCCCTTTTCCCTTCCTGATCCAGAGGCTGAAGTCCCTTCCTTGGCCCCCCATTCTCTTTCCTGACCTCCCCTTCTCCCCAGGTTTCTCTTTTCCTTTGAGCTCATCCTCAATGGGGGGAGGATCCAGCATTTCGGTACCGACGGAGCTGACAGTCTGGAGGCTTGGGTCAGCGCTGTGGGCAAGGTGAGATGGCGGAGACCCTTCCCTGACAGCTCATGGTTTTCCTGTCCCCACTTGCTCCTGTCCTGTTCTCTCCATTCCTATAGCCACTCCCACCGCTTCCATTAACAGCTAAGGTGAACTGAGCATGTGTTCTGTGCCTGGGCCTGCGTAAGCACCGCCCACTCAAGGTCTCATTGAGCGTTCACAACAACCCTCAGAAGTAAGGATTATTAACATTTCACACATAAAGGAACTGAGTCGAAGAGGTTGTGAAGTCACTTGATCAAGGTTACAGAGCTAAAAGGCAGCAGAACACAGGACCAAAATTAGGCCTCTGTCCCCAAAGCTCATGGCCCAAACCTGGCTGTGCTGGGCCTCTTCCCACAGGGGAGCTGCCTCTTCTCCCCTAGTCTCCCTCCAGTCCTCCAGGTCCAGAGGCAGAGCTGCCTTCATCTGTCCCAGCTTCTCCATTGCCAGGCAAGCCGATTGCCCTCTTTCCTGCACCCTCCCCCTGGAATGACAAATTCAGATCCTGGAGTCAGAGATCCTGGGATCTGAGCCCACCAACTCTCAGCCTTGTGAGCTTTTCCACAGGGGTAGAGTGGGTCTACAAGACCCACTCCCCAAGGCTAAGAATTAGAGACATCTGAGGCCCACACTGCCTGGCGCCCATAACCCCACCATCTGTGGGTGCTGAAGTAGGAATGGTGATAATGATGACAGTCACTCCCGTCCTTAACCAGCTTTTCCCTCAGCCCTGCTCCACCTGCAGCTCATCACCTCGGTTCTGTCCTGATAATTCCTCAGAAAGTCCTGTGCCTTGGCAGCCTGTAGTTCCTCCTTAACCCCTTGCAGCTGCCTGTCTCTGCCGTACTCTTCTGAGCTACTGCCCTGTGGGTGGTCAGTGACTTCCCATTGCCAATCCCCAAGGACTTCCTTCTGACCTCCCAGGTCATCTCTGCAGCATCTGACACTTCTCTGACCCCAGTCTCCTGGTTTCCCTATAACTCCTCTGTGTCCTTTAAGGGCTCCTCTTATTATTATCTATACTTTACAAAACTCTAGTTCATCCTTTAAGGCAGTGCTGCTGCTCAATGTGTGGGCTGCAGACTGTTACATTGTACTGGCCTGTGGACTCTTTGTTACAGCGGTGACAGGAACACGAGAGTCACCTTTTAGAAGCTTTCGTAACGATTTAACAGAGTGACTTTATCTGTGGAATATCATAAAAATTGAGGGCTTATATTTTGTATGTAGTTTTTTAGTAACTTATTTTCATTGTTTTTTTTTATTATTAAAGTATGTATTACTGACAGTTTGGAAATTAAAAAAAAGAAAAAGAAAAAACATCCTCCCTTTTTTTTCATTACAGGTAGTTTAAGAAGTACTGCTTTGAGGTCTACCTCAAATAGTCCTTTCTCCACAAAGCCTCTCCCGGGCCCTTGGCATGGTGGGACTTCCCAGGGCAACAGGACTCTTTATAGTATTTTGGGCTACCCATTCTTTCTTACCCCTACATCCCAAGTAAGGCATAAGGCTGTCACACAGGGGTCTCCTCTGTGTTGACTGGAGCAAATTAAATTGAATTAACCTTCTTTCCTGTCTTTTTCCATCCATCTCTGTCTTCTCCTTGGGTCTTTTCTTCATTCCCTCCCCCTCTCTTTTCATTGCTCTCACATTCTTCTGCTTTCCCTTCCTGTATTTCTTTACCTTTCCCTGGCCCCCTGTCTTTCTCCACACGTCTTGACTTTTTCTCCATCTTCCTCCTTCCTTGTGTCCTCTTCCTGCCTCCCAGTGGTTCTCCCCGCTGAGCTGTCACCAGCTGTTGGGCCCTGGGCTGGTGCGGCTAGGCCGCCTGTGGCTGCGGTCCCCGTCCTACACAGCCCTGGCTCCTGGCCTCTGGCTGTCAGGCTTTGGGCTTCTTCGTGGTGACCACCTCTTCCTGTGTCCAGCACCGGGCCCTGGCCCCACAGTCCCGGAGGACATGGTACATCTTCGGCGGCTGCAGGAGATCAGTAAGCAGGGATGGGGACAAGGATGAAGGGTGGCCATGGAGGAGGAGAGGAGTGGACCTTCCTCTCTCTGGGGGTCCCTATGGGAAACAGCAGAACATAGTGGGTTCAGACACAAGCTCTGGAGTCAAACTGCCCAGATTTAGAATCCCTATATTCCATCACTTCCTAGCTGTGTGATTTTGGACAAGTTACTTAACCTTTCTGTGCTTCAGTTTCCTTATCTTTTCCACAAGCACAATAGCAGGATTGTAGTGAGTTTTAATTAAGGCAATGTAAAATACTTATCACAGAGCCTGGGAAGAGGCATCTCTTAAGTGTCCAAAAAATGTTATATGTTATAAATGTTACTGTTATTATCATTATTTGGAGTCACTTGCTGGTTGAGGACTGGGTATTCTCACTTTCTCCTAAAAGAGGAACAATGTGCCTGACCAGGCGGTGGCGCAGTGGCTAGAGCGTTGGACTGGGACACAGAGGACCCAGGTTCGAAACCCTGAGGTAGCCAGCTTGAGCGCAGGCTCATCTGGTGTGAGCAAGGCTCACCAACTTGAGCCCAAGGTCGCTGGCTCGAGCAAGGGGTCACTTGGTCTGTTGTAGCCCCCTGGTCAAGGCACATATGAAAAAGCAATCAATGAACAATTAAGGTGCTGCAATGAAGAATTGATGCTTCTCATCTCTCTTCCTTCCTGTCTGTCTGTCCCTATCTGTCCCTCTGACTCTGTCTCTGTCACAAAAAAAAGTAAAAAATAAAATAAAAGAGGAACAATGTTGGGTAATGTTTTAGGGCTTTAGAGACAGGAAACCTTAATTCAAGCTTAGTTTTGCCATTTTATATCAAGTAATCAGAGGCAAGTTACTTAAGCTCTCTGAACTTTATGAAAAATGGTGATAATAATATGTAACTCATAGGATTTAATGCAGTATTGCTTGTAAGACTCCTAGCCTGGCACCTACATACCTTAAATGTTTCATAAATATTAGTCATGTTGATGAAAACAATGATAATCTCCATGATTCTCCTCCCAGGTGTTGTCTCGGCAGCTGACACCCCAGACAAGAAGGAGCATTTGGTCCTGGTGGAGACAGGAAGGTAAGTGTTGCGCCTAAGGTTGACTTTCTAGAGCTCAGCCCAAACCCTCTCACCCTGGCCTGCTGAACCGCAGCCCACTTCCTCAAAGTCCCTTCTCTAGTTCAAAAGGCCCTGTCTTGGGTGTTGTTGCCCCCTGCTGGTAACTCTGGGAAATCTGGTCTGTGATTCTGGGCTTCTTAAGAGGATCCTCTGGAGATGGCTCTGACCCAGGCTTCTTGGGTCTCAGGACCCTGTATCTGCAGGGAGAGGGACGGCTAGACTTCTCAGCATGGAACGCAGCCATTGGGGGAGCAGCCGGTGGGGGCGGCACAAGGCTGCAGGAGCAGCAGATGAGCCGAGGTGACATCCCCATCATTGTGGATGCCTGCATCAGTTTTGTCACCCAGCATGGTGAGTGGATACTGACCAATACTGAGCCAGTGGGGGATGGGGAACAAGGGTGTAGCCAGGGAGGTGATCTATCTACAAGCTTTGCCTCCAGAGCCTGAGAGTCTCTGCTGAGTGACTCCTTAAGTGGCAAGCTACTTTGCCTTTCTCAGCCTCTGTTCTTCATCTGTAAAATGGGGTAACTAACAGTCCTTATTTTCCAGAATAGTTGTGATAGTAGGATAGCACCTTTAAAGCATTTAGCACAGGACCGAGCAGGTAGTAAGTGCTCCAAGGTAGCTGTTTCTGAGGCGTGGGTCTGGAGAGAGTGGCACTGAAATGTGACTAGAGGTGTAGAGTCATGGAGAACAAAGAGGGGGCAGCTACAAGGCCAGAGCCAAGCTGTGCAGCCAGTCCTTGAAGGTTTGAACACAAGTATTCTTTGTGGGAGTTTTTCCAGGCACAAAAGATCAGCTATGCAAATGGTTCCCAGAATTCTTTGGGAGCTTTTGACCTCTGATTTTATTCTCCTGCCCAAGTAGGGACCAAGTAGACTCTATCTCCCGGGTGAATCCCTATTAGAAGGCTGGACTCTTGAGAAGGAAGAGTCACAGAAAACTGAGGAGGGCAGTAAAGGGGGAAAGCACATCCATGAACCTATAGAACCTACAAATAGTTGTGCTTACAACAAGGACAGTGGATAGTCAGCGGCTAATGACATTCTTTATGCATTGGCAGTAGCCTTATGCTGTGACTTTCCCCACTCACTAGACCCCTATCCCCTTCTCAACCTCCCTTGTGTTCAAAGGAGGAGTGAAGAGGCCCAATGAAAAAGCCCTGGAGAAAGAGTGGGTGTTCGTGTCTACTCCTCCACCGTTCCTGCTCCACCACTCCTTATTCAACAGCTATTTGCTGAGCTGCCCCCACATGCCAGACACAGGGATGTGGCAGTGAACAGGGAAGGTCCTATGAAGCTCAGAGACTAGTGGGAGAGATGGGTAATGAATAAGAAAACAAATACAATCAGTTCTATTATTCGAAGTTGTTCTATTCTATAGAGTCACTGCAAACACTGAATGAATGCATACTGAATCATTGTCCCAGTGGAAATACAGGGTTAAGTTCCTGAGAACCACTGGTCGCATTTTCATCAACCAATCGATACATGACCTATTTTACGTGTTTCTGTTTAAAGACACTTCATTTAATATGTATTGTTTTGTTTTTTTTTTTGTTTTGTTTCTAGAGGTTATTTTTTATTATTATTATTTTTACAGAAACAGAGTCAGAGAGAGGGATAGACAGGGACAGACAGACAGGAACAGAGAGATGAGAAGCATCAATCATTAGTTTTTCGTTGCCCGTTGCAACACCTTAGTTGTTCATTGATTGCTTTCTCATATGTGCCTTGACCGCGGGCCTTCAGCAGACCAAGTAACCCCTTGCTTGAGCCAGCGACCTTGGGCTCAAGCTGGTGAGCCTTTGCTCAAATCAGATGAGCCCGCGCTCAAGCTGGCGACCTTGGAGTCTCGAACCTGGGTCTTCCGCATCCCAGTCCGACACTCTATCCACTGCGCCACCGCCTGGTCAGGCTAATATGTATTGTTTATCTGCCTGTACATCCCCTGCCTGAAGGAAGCTTATCTGACGCACTTATTTTCTCCAGAGGGCACACCATAGCCTTTTTGCACTTAGCAATACCAGACAGCACATTAGCACTGCAATTGGGGGCCATTCTAAATAGCAAAATTACCCACCAAAAAGAAAAGCACAAGAATGCAAAAAGCATGGCTCTAAATAAACCATGAGAAAGACACTTGCTTACTATATGAGACTTAGCTGGGAATGTGTCCGACAGGCAATTCAAATTTTTCTCCGCTTGCACATGTTCACAAATGACTGAAAAAGTACCACTAGTATTGATTTGGGGGTTACAAATAAATTTTAGCAAGTAGATGACTTTGCAAATGTGGAATCTTCAAATCACTAGGTCCTGTTGTGTGATATCAGAGGGCACTGTTTAAAAATAAAAGTGATGAGGAGATAGAGAGTGATAGGGCTGCCATGTGTGGTAGCATGGCTAGGTAAGGACTTTCTGAGGATGAGAACTGAGCTGAGCGCTGAAAAGCAAGACCATGGAGGCAGATTTCCTCCTCTGTGATCTCTCAACAGCCACATACCATGTAGGGGGGTCACGGGTAGGATGCTGTGGGTGGAGGTGGGTCTTTGGGCAGTTGTGAGCAGAGATGCTGTCTGTTCTCAGGGCTCCGGCTGGAAGGCGTATATCGGAAAGGGGGTGCCCGTGCCCGCAGCCTGCGGCTCCTGGCTGAGTTCCGGCGGGATGCTCGGTCAGTGAAGCTCCGACCAGGAGAGCACTTTGTGGAGGATGTCACGGACACACTCAAACGCTTCTTTCGAGAGCTTGATGATCCTGTGACCTCTGCCCGGATGCTGCCTCGCTGGAGGGAGGCCGCTGGTACTCCCAAGACCCCTAAGAACTTCTCACAGGCAACCAGGGAGCAACCAGGAATTCCACCCACCCACCAGAATCCCTGAGGCTCTCTTGTGGAATCGGGCACCCCCCAACCCTAGCACTCCCCCCACTGGAGGATTACCCAGGGACTCAGCTCAGGGCCAGGTGGGAAGGGGGCAGAAACACATCCATCCTGGATTGGTTTCTCTAAAATCCCGCCTCTCTCCCTTCCCTGATCCTCTCCAACCCTCCCCCATTCCATCCCAGAGCTGCCCCAGAAGAATCAGCGCTTGGAGAAATACAAAGAAGTCATTGACTGCCTGCCGAGGGTCAACCGCCGTACACTGGCCACCCTCATCGGGCATCTCTATCGGTCAGTATGGCAGACCCCTGACAAGCCCCCTCACTGACCCTTCCTCACTTCTGCCCACCCCGTCACTTATATTCATTCATCCCATGGACAGCTGTTCAGCGAAGGTATCCCACAATCCAGGTTCAGTGTGGATTGTGGAGTCAGATAGACCTAAGCCTCAGTTTCCTCATTTGTAAAAGAAAAATAATGTAACAAATAGTATCCATCTCATTGGTGATATGAGAGTTAAGTGAGATGATCCTTATAAAATTGTTTTTTTTATTTTAATTTTTTTTAATTTATTCTTTTTTTTTTTTTAGAGAAGAGAGGGAGAGACAGAGAGAGAGAGAGAGAGAGAGAGGAGAGACAGAGAGAGAGAAGGGGGGAGGAGCTGGAAGCATCGACTCCCATATGTGCCTTGACCAGGCAAGCCCAGGGTTTCGAACCGGCGACCTCAGCATTTCCAGGTTGACGCTTTATCCACTGCGCCACCGCGGGTCAGGCTATTTTAATTTTTAATATATTGTATTGACATGGTTTCAAGTGTCCCACTCAATATAACACTCTCTACCCACCCATCGTTCTCCCCCATGCCCATGCAAAGTCTCATTCCACCCCGTTTCACCCCTTTGCCCCCCTCCCCCCCTCCATCCCCCCTTTCCCTCTGGGAAGGAATTGCTACCCTGTTGTCTGTATCTATGGAATTGCTACCCTGTTGTTTGTGTCTATGTGTTATGTATATAATTTGGCTAATCCCTTCACCTTTTTTGATCCTGTCCCATCTTTCCCCCTTCCCTCTGACAGTTGTCTGTTCCCTGTGAGCCTGCCTCTGTTTCTGTTTTGTTCCTAATCCTTGTAAAATTCTAAACTACAGCAGCTGCAATGTATGTAGTAAGCATTTAGAAATGGTGAGCAGTGAAGCCCTGGCCAGATAGAGTATCATCCTGAGAATGCAGAGGTTGCAGGTTCGATCCTCAGTCAGGGCACATACAGGAACAGATTGACTTTTCTGTCTGTCTGTCTCTCTTTCCCTCTTGCTAAAATCAATAAATTTTTTTAAAATTTAAAAATAAAGAATGGTGAACAGTCAATGTTGTTTGGTTTTATTATTCTATGCCAGGCAAAGAATTAGATGTAGGAGACAAAAGAGTAAAATTAAAAAATAAAATGCTGATCTATCTTCACCAGTTTATTGGGGTAACAGATCTTTAAAAGATTCTGAGGTGAATTCCAGCTAGATTTTACTAATTATACTATATAACAGGGACTGGCCAATTATGACCTCTGGGCCAAATCTAGCTCTCTGCCTGTTTTGTTAATTCAGTTCTGTACATAAAGTGTAAAGCCATGTCCTTCATTTATATATTTTCGATGGCTCCCTTCACACAACAACAGCAGAGCTCAGGAGTTGTGATAAGACTGTATGGTCCACAAACCTAAAACATTCACCAACTGTTGACTTTACATAAAAAGTTTGCTGACGCCAACTATATTTATAATCACCCATTCCTTGTCTATCTCCGCCCTGGATCAGGAGCTCCTTGAGTCCAGGATTGTGTCTTATTCACTGTTGTATCCCAAGTATTTAGCCTAGGGCCTGCATACAGTAGGGACTCAATAAGTGTGTGCTGAATGAATAGATGTGTTGACAAATGCATGAGCACAAACTGCATCCCTCACGACCCTCACGCACCTCTGCAGGGTGCAGAAGTGTGCGGCTCTAAACCAGATGTGCACGCGGAACCTGGCCCTGCTGTTTGCACCCAGTGTGTTCCAGACAGATGGGCGTGGCGAGCATGAGGTGCGGATACTGCAGGAACTCATCGATGGCTACGTCTCTGTCTTTGATGTAAGCTCTCTCAACCCCTGCCACAGCCCCTATTCCTGAATGCTGGACCCTGTGCACCCTAACAAGCCCCCAGCTCTCTGAAAGCCCACAGCATCAGGAACCACCTCCCAGAGCCCTGGGCCCCTCTCACCCATAACCTTACTCCTAACATCCTTCCCCAGTTGGTTAGCTCTTCCAGCCTCTAATCCTCTCATACACGTTCTCAGGTCATGTACATCTCTCCCTGCTCCTCTTCTTTCCCATTATCCCACCCACCCCCAACACACACCTCCCTTTGCCTGTTGTACAGATCGACTCTGATCAGGTAGCTCAGATTGACTTGGAGGTCAGTCTTATCACCACCTGGAAGGATGTGCAGGTAATTTGGCTCCTGAGTGGGCCATCATGGGAAGATGCCGACCTTCTCCTTCTGGACATAGGGAAAACCCAAGAAGGGAGTGCTTTGGGGAGGGGGTTTGGTTTCAAATTTGTTTCATTCATTCCTCTGAAGATTCTCCATTATAAAATAGTGGCAGAAGTATTTCACACATAAGAGACCCAAGGAAGAGTTAGCTAAGTTAGATACAGAGGTGAGAAGAATAATAACAAATGCTGTAGTAAACAGCTGAGGACTTATTCTATCCCAGGCCCCTATAATTCCCACAGCATTACACAGCTCCATGAAGTAGGGAGTCCCATTTTTCAAATAAAGAAACTGAAGCTTGGAGGGTTACTTAATCGAAGTTATACAATAGTGAGTGGCAGAGTTTGAACCCAGACAGCCTGACTCCAAACCCGTCCTCCCAAGCACGGTGCTGCGCTGTCCCAGGAAGCACCTGTGCAGCCTGAGGGATGTGGTCCCACCTCGAGTTCTTCCTGTTAAGGGCCTGAGCCATGTTGGGAGTAAGGTTGGGAGGAGACTGGGAGGCGGGGAGGAGGACATGATTATGAGGCCACATGAGGAGTCCTCTGGCCTGGATTCTTTACATCTTCTGTGTCCTCCTGACTTCTCTCCCCCTCCCCTCAGCTGTCCCAGGCTGGAGACCTCATCATGGAGGTTTATATAGAGCAACAGCTCCCAGACAGCTGTGTCACCCTGAAGGTCAGTTCTAAAGGAACAGAAGGGGAGGTGAAAGGATGACGGGGGACAGGAGCAATGGCCTGACCAGCAAGGGTCCTCTGCTTTTGCCCTGACCCCAGGTGTCCCCAACACTGACTGCTGAGGAGCTGACAAACCAGGTACTGGAGATGCGGGGGACAGCAGCTGGGACTGACTTGTGGGTGACGTTTGAGATTCTCGAGCATGGGGAGCTTGGTGAGTATAACCATGTGTGTGCGTGTGTGGTGAGGGGGAACACAACGACTTCTGTGTTCCAAATACAGCAGACACTTTGTCACGCACGTGAAGGGACAGTCTGCACAGCTGGCCACTCCCTCTTTCTCAATCTCTCTACTCTCTTGGTTCTTGTGGACCCCACAAACCCTTGGTTTCCCTTCCATCCTGAAGGGGACTTTTCTGCCTCCTTTGCCCAGACTCCAAATCCTGGATCCCTTTCCTTTCTCTGTCTGCATATCTCTTATGGATGAGTTCATTCATTCCCATGGCTGAAATGCTACTAATAAGCTGGTCCCCCAATTTTTATCTTCCTACCAGACTTCTCTGAGCTCCAGACTCACATGTCCAACTGTCTACTTGGCATTTCTGTTTGTACTTCTCATAAGCCTCTTAATGTAAAATGTCTAAGGCCACACTCAATTCCCAACCCCCTCCCCTAACAAAAGGTCCAGGCCACTTTCTAGTTTTCCCTAACTCAGTTGGTGGCACCGCCATTCACCCAGTAATCAAGGCCAGACACTTACTTGGAAGTGCTCTGGGGCTCCTCCCTTCCCTTCATCTTTATACTGGACCCAACCGACTAGTTCTGTAGATTCTATTCAAATCTATCACTCTCTCCATCTCCACCATTGTCACCACCCTGACCAAAGTCACGATTATTTTTCTGCTCCCCAACATTAACCTCTAAAATGAACATTTCCAGAAAGTAAATAGCTGGCCAGTATTCCATTCTTGCTTCCTGACAATCCATTGTTTGCACAGCAGCCAAATGAGCATTTCAAGCATAAATCAATCAGATCATGCCATTCCCATGGTTAAAACCTTCCAATGGGCCCTGGCTGGTTGGCTTAGCAATAGAGCATCAGCCCGGCATGTGGAAGTCCTGGATTTGATTCCCAGTCAGGGCACACAGGAGAAGCGACCATCTGCTTCTCTACCTCTCCCTCCTTTCTCTCTCTCTCTTTTCCCCTTCTGCAGCCATGGCTCAAACTATTCAAGCAAGTTGACCCTGGCGCTGAGGATGGCTCTGTGGCCTCACCTCAGGAACTAAAATAGCTTGATTGCTGAGCAACAGAGCCACACCCCAGATGGGCAGACATCACTGGGTAGGGGGCTTGCCAGGTGGATCCTGGTTGGGGCACATATAGGAGTCTGTCTCTCTGCCTCCCCGCTCCTCACTTAATAAGAACAAAACAAAACAAAACCTTCCAATGGCTTCTCGTTGAACTTAAAATAAAATGCCATTGGACTTAAAATGCAAGTTACTTATTGTGGTCCATAAGATCCCGAGTGTCTGGCCCTTGTTTATTTCTCAGACCTGATGTCACAAAACTCATGCTATTCTCTTTGTTCCAGCCACACTGGTCATTTAGTTCCTCAAACACATCTTTCCTGACTCAGGCATTTTGTCATGACTAATATCTTCTCTCTGATATTAACATGATTTCTTCTTCCTAATCCTTCAGGCCTCTGAGTCTCATCTACAAATGGTCCCTCCAAAAAGCCTTGCCTGATCACCGTCTCTCAGTAGCTGCCCTGTTACTCTCTTTCAGCTTCTTATTGTTTCTTTCAAAATAATTATTTGTCTTTCATTGTTTTGTTTGCTGTCTGCCCACTCACTAGGCTGTGGGCTTTGTGAAGGCAGGTGGTGTGTTTCACGCTCACCACTGCAACCCAGGCTAGCACTGGGCCTGGCAGAGGTAGAGTCAGCGCTAACACAATTGTCTGTAGCTGGCTGGTGGAATAGACGAATGAATGAGTTACTAGTAGGAAAGGAGTTGGGGCCCTGGCTGGATAGCTCAGTTGGTTAGAGCATCATCTCCAAGCACAGAGGTTGCTGGTTGCATCTCTGGTCAGGGCACTTGCAGGAACAGATTGATGTTCCTGTCTCTCTCTCACTCTCTCTGTTACTTTCTCTCTCAAATCAATAAGTAAAAATTGAAAAAAAAAAAAAGGATTTGGGGAATCCAGGCCATGGATGGATATTCTGGTTGATACCCACCCCCACCTTGTTCTTTAGAGCGGCCACTGCACCCCAAGGAAAGGGTCCTGGAGCAGGCCTTACAATGGTGCCAGCTCCCAGAGCCCTGCTCGGCCTCCTTGCTCTTGAGAAAAGTCTCCCTGGCCCAGGCCAGCTGCCTCTTTACAGGTGAGCCTCCTTCCTCAGCCTAGCACCTCTAGGCCTCTCTTCCAGGGCCCCCCACCTAGTACTGCCCATTTGTACCCAGGTGTCCGGCGGGAGAGCCCAAGGGTGGGGCTCTTGCGGTGTCGAGAGGAACCACCCCGCTTCCTGGGAAACCGCTTCCAGGAGAGGTTCTTTCTGGTTCGTGGTCGCTGCTTATTACTGCTCAAGGAGAAGAAGGTGGGGCCCTGGAGCTATCAGGAGGAACCCTGGGTGGCCGTGTGGGAGGAGCCATGACCGCACTGACCCTCTCACTTCACAGCTCAGAGTCTTGTCAATCTCACTGATTCCCTGGCCCTTTGCCCCTGTGATCACACACCCAATGCTTCCATGACTTCTCAGCCTCATGAAGAGTGGTCCTTCTCTAACCTGTGAATCTCACTGACTCCGTCCGTGTTCGCAGAGCTCTAAACCAGAACGGGAATGGCCTTTGGAAGGTGCCAAGGTTTACCTGGGGATCCGCAAGAAGTTAAAGCCTCCAACACCGTGAGTTTTCTTCCCCAGCCCACACTTCTAGGGCCTCCCTGCTACCATCCCTCTTTGTCTTTCTGATCGCCCCATCACTGTTCTCTTTTGCCTCCCAGGTGGGGCTTCACATTGATACTAGAGAAGATGCACCTGTGAGTACCTTCCAGCCTAGCTTCTCCTCTGGTCCAGCCTGCTCCCTGTCCTTCATCTCCTCGCTTTTCCTGTTGTCCATCCCTATAGCTGTGGCCTCTTTCTTCCCCCTATATTCCCCTCTTATCGCCCCAGCTACCTGTCCTGCACGGATGAGGATGAGATGTGGGACTGGACCACCAGCATCCTCAAAGCCCAGGTGAGGGGAAGGAGAGAGCAGAGGGCTAGGTCTGGTCTGTGGTTCCAGCTCTACTCCTCAGTACCTCCCATGCCAACCTCTCCCCCTCCCTCCAGCATGATGACCAGCAGCAGCCAGTGGTCTTACGACGCCGTTCCTCCTCTGACATTGCCCGTCAGAAGTTTGGCACCATGCCTTTGCTACCCATCCATGGGGATGACAGTGGGGCCACCCTCCTCTCTGCCAATCAGACCCTGGTGAGGGCCCAGCCCACTTCAACCCCTTCCTGATCCCTGCCCGTGCCCCTTGCCACACTACAGAGGGAGTGGTGCACCTGCCAGCCTGGTGTCCTCCCTCTGCCTTCTCTGCGCCCCACTTTCCACCTCCTGATGCCAGGCCTCACTGTGTCTCTGTGTCTTTCTCTCCCCGCATCCCTACCCCACCTGTGCCCAGAGGCGACTTCACAATCGGAGGACCCTGTCCATGTTCTTTGTGAGTACTGTGCCTGCTCCAGCTGTGTGCTCTCTCTGTGCTGCCCAAGCAGGTGTGCTCTCTGTCCCTGTCCTGCTGCAGGTCCTCAGTTTATGTGTAAGAGAGAAAAAGAGTGAGTGAGAGAGTGCTGGGGCCAGAATAAGTGAAGAAAATGAAAGATGGTAAAATGTGGTGAGGAAAGGGGGAAGTGGTTACAGATCTGAGAAACAGCAAGAAAGTGGCTAGATCAGGGGTCCCCAAACTATAGCCCGCGGGCTGCATGCGGCCCCCTGAGGCCATTTATCCAGCCCCCACTGCACTTCCGGAAGGGGCACCTCTGTCATTGGTGGTCAGTGAGAGGAGTACAGGATGCGGATGCTCCTGGAGTACTGTATGTGGCAGCACCGCTCATATACAGTACTACTTCCAGTGCGTCACAGCTCCAGAAGCGTGTCAATGACTTGTTACAGCTAGCAGTGACAAATATGGAACTGGACATTGACCATCTCATTAGCCAAAAGCAGGCCCATAGTTCCCATTGAAATACTGGTCAGTTTGTTGATTTAAATTTACTTGTTCTTTATTTTAAATATTGTATTTGTTCCCGTTTTGTTTTTTTACTTTAAAATAAGATATGTGCAGTGTGCACAGGGATTTGTTCAGTTTTTTTAAAATTTTTTTTTATTTATTCATTTTAGAGAGGAGAGGGGGAGAGAAAGAGAGAGAGAGAGAGAGAGGAGAGACAGAGAGAGAGAAGGGGGGAGGAGCTGGAAGCATCAACTCCCATATGTGCCTTGACCAGGCAAGCCCAGGGTTTCGAACTGGCGACCTCAGCATTTCCAGGTCGACGCTTTATCCACTGCGCCACCACAGGTCAGGCTGTTCATAGTTTTTTTTATAGTCCAGCCCTCCATGGTCTGAGGGACAGTGAACTGGCCCCCTGTGTAAAAAGTTTGGGTACCCCTGGTAGATGAATGCTCTTTGGAGAGACCCGGCTTCAAGTCTCAGCTCTACCATTTCACAACTTAACCCCTATATACCTCAGTTCGCTCACCTTTAGTGTCGCCCATCATACACAGTTGTTCTGATACCATATCTTCGAAGTATTCAGCATTTGGCTGAGAACAAGAGCTCCATAAATGATAGTGATAAATACTCTGGTAACTCTAACTCTGCCTCCTGCCAACCCATTCCCATCCAGCCGATGAAGTCATCCCAGGGGTCTGTGGAGGAGCAAGAGGAACTGCAGGAGACTGTGTATGAGGAGCCAGTGTACGAGGAAGTGGGGGCCTTCCCGGAGCTGACCAAGGACACCTCCACCTCCTTCTCCACCATGAGGGAGCAGGCAGCCAAGTCAGAGACCCCTCTTGCAAGCCAGAAGTCCTCTGATCAACCCCTTCTCTCTAAGGCAGGCCGGGAGGAGAGGCCACCCGAGCCCCCTCCGGGTCCCCATTCAAAGAACCGTTCCCAGGTACCTGCATCACTGGAAGAGCAGCTGCTCCAGGAGCTCAGCAGCCTCATCCTGAGGAAGGGAGAAAGCACTATCGACCTGGGCAGCCCTTCCCAGCCCTCCAGCCCTGAGCCTCCGAGCCCCAACAGCCATCCAACACAGGCACCTGGCTTCCCCACCCCACCTCCTTGCTCCAGCCTACCCTCCAGCCAGCCCCTCACATGACCAGCAGTCTGAGAGAGTAGGTAACCAAAAGACCCAAGCTCTTGCCTCAGCACACACTATTGGGAACTTCCTCTGCCCTGGCTGAAAAGACTCTAGAACAGGGGTCGGGAACCTTTTTGGCTGAGAGAGCCAAGAACGCCACATATTTTAAAATGTAATTCTGTGAGAGCCATACAACGACCCGTGTACCTTACGCATTATCCAATAAAAATTTGTGGTGTTGTCCCGGAGGACAGTTGTGATTGGCTCCAGCCACCCGCAACCATGAACATGAGCGGTAGGAAATGAATGGATTGTAATACATGAGAATGTTTTATATTTTTAACGTTGTTATTTTTTTAATTAAAGATTTGTCTGCGAGCCAGATGCAGCCATCAAAATAGCCACATCTGGCTCACGAGCCATAGGTTCCCGACCCCTGCTCTAGAATCTAGCGTGGTGCTGTGGACGTAGCTCAGGAAATGCAGGCTCCCGAGCCTGTGACCTGCCCTGAGAGAGGCAGGTCATAGCCCCTCTCTGGGCCTCTGCTCACTTGTCTGTACTATGGAGTAACTGAAATAAGGAAGAATGGTGAACATCAAACTGTTTTTCAGAGCTGTAAGCCCTATATATTTTTCCTCAACAAGGGCAACTTCTACGTGATATATTTGATATGTTACAGTTCAGTAAGAGATTTGGGGTTTGAAAAGAACAGTTTTACTGCATTAAATAAAAAACAAGATTTGGAAGCCAGAGATGTAAACGATCTCCAAGTCTGTCTAATTCACCTCCTTCATTTGGGGACTCCACTGAAGCTAAAGAATGGGGGGGGGAGGGTTGATCAGAATTGGGAGCTGGGACAAAGAGGAGCCAAAAAGAATAGGTTTACTGGTAATAAACCTTGGAACCAAAAAGCCACCATTCTCTTATTCATTTATTTGTTTATTCATTCATTCATTCCATTCATTCATTCAACAAATATGTATTTGGCACCCAGTTTTTGCAAGGAATTGGGGATATTGTATGCACAAAAGAGATGAGGTCCCTGCTTTTCTGGAGCATCCACTGTAGAGGGGGAACAGAAAACACACACAGATTCAGTGCTGTAAAGAAACTAAACCAAAGTGATGTCCCTAAAGAGGGAGCCTTTTGGTTGGGTGGATGGGGAAGGCCTCTGTGAAGAGTTGAAACTTAAGGATGAGAAGCAAGATATGGAGAGCTGGGAAAGGAGCACACCAGAAGGAGAGGCAAAGCAGCCGGTATGAAGTCTCTTGGCCTGACACTAAGGGACTTGGGTTGCTGGTGGAACAGCAGGGAAGCTGGAGCACAGGGAGGGGAGGGGAGAAGATGGGCAGGGGCCAATCATGCACAGCCTTGTAGACCATGCTGGAGCATTTGGATTTTATTCTGAAGTCACTGAAGAGTTAAGAAGAGAGTGATAAGATCTTACTTCCTCTTTTTTTAAAGAAGCAATTACTCTGGCAATTTATGAATAAAATGTTGTATGTGTGTGCAAAAGAATGAAACTCGACTACAGCCTGTCCCCGTGTACTAAAATTAATTCAAAATGGATCAAAGACCTAAATATAAGACCTGAAACAATAAAGTACATAGAAGAAGACATAGGTACTAAAATCATGGACCTGGGTTTTAAAGAACATTTTATGAACTTGACTCCAATGGCAAGAGAAGTGAAGGCAAAGATAAATGAATGGGACTACATCAAAATTAAAAGTTTTTGCTCAGCAAGAGAAACTGATATCAAAATAAACAGACAGCCAACTATATGGGAACTGATATTTTCAAACGACAGCTCAGATAAGGGCCTAATATCCAAAATTTACAAAGAACTCATAAAACTCAACAACAAACAAACAATCCAATTAAAAAATGGGAAGAGGACATGAACAGACACTTCTCCCAGGAAGAGATACAAATGGCCAACAGATATATGAAAAGATGCTCAGCTTCATTAGTTATTAGAGAAATGCAAATCAAAACTACAATGAGATACCACCTCACTCCTGTTAGATTAGCTATTATCAACAAGACGGGTAATAGCAAATGTTGGAGAGGCTGTGGAGAAAAAGGAACCCTCATTCACTGTTGGTGGGACTGTAAAGTAGTACAACCATTATGGAGGAAAGTATGGTGGTTCCTCAAAAAACTGCAAATAGAACTACCTTACGACTCAGCAATCCCTCTACTGGGTATATACCCCAAAACCTCAGAAACATTGATACGTGAAGACACATGTAGCCCCATGTTCATTGCAGCACTGTTCACAGTGGCCAAGACATGGAAACAACCAAAAAGCCCTTCAATAGAAGACTGGATAAAGAAGATGTGGCACATATACACTATGGAATACTACTCAGCCATAAGAAATGATGACATCAGATCATTTACAGCAAAATGGTGGGATCTTGATAACATTATAAGAAGTGAAATAAGTAAATCAGAAAAAAACAAGAACTACATGATTCCATACATTGGTGGAACATAAAAATGAGACTAAGAGACATGGACAAGAGTGTGGTGGTTACCAAGGGTGGGGGGGAGGGAGAACATGGGAGGGAGGGAGGGAGGGAGAGAGTTAGGGGGAGGGGGAGGGGCACAGAGAACTAGATAGAGGGTGACGGAGGATAGTCTGACTTTGGGCGAGGGGTTTGCAACATAATTTAATGACAAAATAACCTAGACATGTTTTCTTTGAATATATGTACCCTGATTATTAATGTCATCCCATTACCATTAATAAAAATTTATTATAAAAAAAAAAATGTTGTATGTGTGGAGACTGGAAGCAAGGAGACCAGATATTAGACCAGGAGACTGATAATGGGGGCTTAAACTAGATTGGTGGTGTTGGAAATTGAGGGAAGTGGATCAATAGGATATATATATATATATGTTGTCAGAGACAGAAGAGAGAGGAACAGATAGGGACAGACAGGAAGAGAGAGAGATGAGAAGCATCAATTCTTTGCTGCGGCACCTTCAGTTCATTGATTGCCTTCTCATATGTGCCTTGACCTGGGGGCTACAGCAGAGCGAGTGACCCCTTGCTCAAGCCAGCAACCTTGGGCTTCAAGCCTGCGACCTTTGGGCTCAAGCCAGCGACCATGGCGTCATATCTATGATCCCACGCTCTAGCCAGTGACCTGGTGTTCAAGCCTGATGAGCCTGCACTCAAACCAGAGACCTTGGGGTTTCAAACCTGGGTCCTCCACCTCCCGGTCCGAGGATCTATCCACTGCACCACCACCTGGTCATACAACAGGAGATACTCTATAGAAACAACCTACAGGACTTGCCAATGAATGGAATGTGGGGGTAGGAGAAAGAGCATACTGACTCTGGGATTCTGACTTTTCCAACTGGATGAAGAGTGGTACCATTTTTTATGTTACCTGAGGGAGGTGAATGGGGGTCAGATAGAAGGAGCTGTTTTAAAAGTTTAAGGTACCTATCAGTTATACAAGTGGAGGTGTCAGTGGGCTGCTGGAAATGTGAATCTGAAGTTTGGGGCCACAGATAACTGCCTTTTCCAAGTCAGGGGTGTGATGATGGGTGTGGGCCAAGGATGGGTGAGGGGAGTGAGGAAAGAGTGTACAGACCCTGAGAAAGCTGTGCCGGCCTGAAGGGCAGACCCTAAAGGTGACTGGGGCATTGTGGGCTGCAAAGGCCCCACGCTCATCTCCCAGCTCTCACCTACTCACTGGTGTCTTTGGCTTCTCCTAGCCTGGGATGTGTCTGTCTCTTCTCCCGGGACTGCCTCCTTGCTGGCTCCAGGCGTCTTTCTCATCTCGGCTCACTCTGGCTTTTCCAGTTTAGTGAGAAGTGGGTGAAGGTCTGGGACCAGCCCTGTTTCCCTCGTCAGACGCATCTTCACTCAGGCATCCAGTGACTCAGTTTCCCTGGTCACAGAATGAATTCCTCACCATTCTCTAAACTTTGAGCAGGGGACTGAAGATCTGCATATGCAAATAAACAATTAGAAATAATTATGGGCTGAGTCATCGGCTCCACTAGAAATAAAACCCAGGCGTCTTGACTCAGAAACCTGGGGTTCTCCCTACAGCCCAGCAGACGCGGCGTCCACCGGCGGCGGCCGGAACTCTTTCTGGGATATTGGAAGCTGTAGCAGCAGAGGTTCAGTTCCTCCGCGGCTCCGCCTGGCACCTCACCGCCTTACGTTTAGGCGGACAAGACGTGGGCGGGGCAAGGGCGGAGCCGGGCCAGACTCGGGGCGGGGTTTAGGCATGGGCGGGCCTTAGTTGAAGGCGGGGCTCCCTGGAGTTCCGGAGTCGAGTCGCTGGCCGGGCCGGAGCGGAGATGCAGCCGCCCTCCCGAAAAGTGAGCTTAGCCTGGGAATGGGGACTCACAGTGGGCTGGGGGAGTTATGAGGACCAAGGGGGCACCGGACTCGTGGTAGGGGACTAGTAATGAGAAGGGGTCAGGGCCCGACCTGAAGTAACCGAGGAAACAGCTCAGCCCCTCCCCGGCCCCGCCTCCTCACCGCTGCCTGCGCGGAGTGTTTTTCAGGTCCCTGCGCCAGGGTCTTCATCCTTTTCTTACCTCTTAAGGTTAAGCCGGCTCAGGAGGTGAAGCTTCGCTTCCTGGAGCAGCTGAGCATCCTTCAGACCCGGCAGCAGAGGGAGGTGGATCTGCTGGAGGACATCAGGTAGCCCCTGGCCCCTTCCATGCACCCCCACCTTCGCGGTCTCGCTCCGCCTCTTTCCGACGTACACGGGGCGGGGGCGGAAAGCAGGGGTGAAGAGCTCGTCAAACTACCCATTCACAGCCCTCACCCTAGGCCTGCCTCTCCAGATACAGAATAGGAATTATATTACTTCCCACCCTAACACACACATAAACACACAGGGACCCTTCCTCAACCCCCTTGACCCCACATCACTCCCTTCACTACGCCCCCATGATCACTCTTAGGGTAGAATCCCCCTCCCTCTTTTAGACCGGCTTGAAGGCTGGTAGACACTGTTCCTGGCCCCTGTCTGCCCTCACCTCCAAGCCCACAGATGGTTCTCCAGGGGTGGGGAGGATCCTACTGAGGCTCTGAGCAATGAAGTGAGGTTGACCTGTGTTGCGGCTGCCTGAGGTGATCTCTAGGACTCTGTAGTCTCATTTGCTCCTGGTGTAGTCACACTCTAGGCCTGGTTCCCCTCTTCCTCTTGTCCTGGCTGAGAAGAGGTTGGGGGTAGAAGAAAAGAACCGAACAGTAATACCACCCCATTCCCCTAATCTCCACAGATCTTACAGCAAGCAGAGGGCAGCCATTGAACGAGAATATGGGCAGGTATGGAATTCCTTTCTCTAGACATACTCTCTTGTTCTGACCTCCTTTATATCTTCAGCAATGTCCCTCTACACATACCTTTGTTCTGGTCAAGAGCAAATGCCTAGAGTTAGGCAGATTTGCATCAAAACCTTCTGTGCTACTTATTAAGATGTGTGACTTTGGACAAATTACTTCACCTTCGTTGGTCTCGGTTTCTTTTTCTGTAAAATGGGACTAACAATAATTGTACCTTCATATAGGGTTGTTGTAAGGGTGGAATAAGTTAATGCATGTAAAGCACAAAGCGAGAGGCACGTAACACACATCTGGTGAGTGGCGTTATTATACTCTGATCCTAGTTGGGGGAAGTCTTTGAAAAGGATCTGGGTCTGTGATGACTTTTCCACCAGGCACTCCAGAAACTGGCTGGGCCATTCCTGAGAAAGGAAGGGCACCGGAGCGGGGAGATGGACAGCAGGTGGGTCCCATAGAGGGAGAGGCCAGGGGACCAAAATGGGATGAGGAGTTCAACACCAGGAACCTATGAGGATGAAGGCTCAGTGAGAGGGGTGGCACGTGATCTGACACAGCAGCAGGAGAGGAGCTGACCCAGCAAGGACACTGTAGGTGGGGGTAGAGGGCATGAGTGATCCTTGTGGCTGAGCTAATGGGCAGATCGATTGAGGGCTCCCAGATGAGGGGGATGGGAAAACACTCTGTCTCCTGTGGTATTTGGGGGGGGGGGGTCTTGTGAGGCTTTGGAGTGCTCCCCTCCTTAACACAGACATTCATTCTCTGGGGAGAGGCAGGATGGTGTTTGGTGCCTGGCGCTGCCTGCTGGATGCCACTGTGGCTGGGGGCCAAGCCCGGCTCCAGGCGTCTGACCGATACCGTGACCTGGCAGGGGGCACAGGGCGGAGTGCCAAGGAGCAGGTGCTTAGGAAGGTATGGCTCAGTGATGGGGTGAAGGAAGGGCTGGCTCAGGGCTGGAGGTACTCTGGGTGAGGACTCTGTGTGTCGATGCCCATAGGGAGCAGAGAACCTCCAGAGGGCACAGGCCGAGGTGCTGCAGTCTGTCCGGGAGCTGAGCCGAAGTCGGAAGCTGTACGGGCAGCGGGAACGTGTGTGGGCCTTGGCACAGGAGAAGGCGGCTGATGTCCAGGCCAGGTGGGGTTATAGGGAGTTAGTGAGCCCGAGAGGCGTGCAGGAAGTAGAACCAAGACACCTTAGCTGGGCCTAACCTTGACTCCTCTCCTTTGCCTGCACAGGTTGAACCGAAGTGACCATGGGCTCTTCCACACTCGAGCCAGTCTCCAGAAACTTAGCACCAAGGTTTGGGGATGCAGGCATGAAGAGGGTCAGGGAAGGGTGGGCAAAATAGTCTAGTGGTATGAACCCCAGGGGCTTGTCTGAGAGACTGGGATGAATTTAGGCTTCCCTACTTATTCACTAAGAAACCTTGGTTAACTTGATTTCTCTGAGCGTATTTTCTTCATCTATAAAATAAAAATAGTGCCATTCTTTTTCATTCCTTTGATGTGTATTTATTGAGAACTTCTGTCTATTAAGCACTGTTTTAAACACTGGGATTCAGTGGAGAATGCTACCAATGGAGTTCCTGCTCTTGCAGCCTGCTGAGGGAAGATAGATAGTAAAAAAAAATTTTTTGTAATTAATAATAATAACAGATTAAATGAAAACAAGGTGCTGTAAAGTATAACAAGAGGGTATAATTTAGAGGGCTAGCCTCTCTGAACTGGTGGCCGGAATGGCAAGAAGGAGCCAGCTGTGCAAAGATCTAGGGGAAGAACATTCCAGGAAGAGGAAATGGTGAGTGCAGAAGCTCTGAGGCTCGAGGAGCCCAGAGAAGGCCAATGTAGCCAGAGCACTGTGAGCTGGGGTACAGACACTATGAAAGTTCAGAGAGGTACAGGGCCAGCTCCTGTTGGACCTGTTAGGCCATGGTAAAGAGCAGCTGGGATTTTATTTTAAATGTACGCTGATGCACTAGATGATTTTGAGTAGGAGTTGTATGTAAAATTTTTAGTGTGGTGTCAGATATTTCAATAATGTTAGGATCCATTCTGGAGTTGGGTTGGCCTTGGAAGGAAGGACTCAAGGGTCCAGGGTTCACTGTTGACACCCCATTTCTCCCTCCTAGCTCTCCACACAATCAGCCCAGTACTCCCAGCAGCTGAAAGCAGCCCGCAATGAGTATCTGCTCAACTTGGTGTCCACCAATGCCCACCTTGATCACTACTACCAGGAAGAACTGCCAACCCTGCTCAAGGCCAGTTCCAGCCTAGATCCCCCTACCTCTTAGTGGTGAAAGAGGGGAGGGCCTCTCCCTGCTTCTACCACCAGCAGACCGGGTGGTGGTAGGGACCTAACCTGCTTACAGTGGGTAGAAAATGCATACTTGGGTTCTGGTTCTGCTTCTAGCTGGTTGCATGACATTGTGTAGAACACTTAACCCTTCTGAACCCCAGTTTCTTCATCAGGAATAAACCTTGTTCTGCCTCCTTTAAGACTAATGGGGCTCAAGGGAGAGAATGGATATGCTTTTTAAACAGTTAAGTACTGTGCATTCATGAGGGCCTATTATTAGAAGCAATAATAATGTCTTATTCCTTTCCTCTTTCCCATACCTCATGCCCATCACCCATTCAAACCTGGACAGAGAGCCTGCTTGTGATAAGAGACCTGGGGGAAGGTTGTGTCAATATCTTGGGGTTCTTTCCAGGCCCTGGTCAGTGAGCTATTTGAACATTTGAGGGACCCCCTGACCTTATTGAGCCACACTGAGCTAGAAGCAACAGAGACGGCGCTGGAGCACGCCTGCCGCGGGGTACAGGCCACCTCCCAGGTGAGGCCTGTGCCCTGTAACAGCTCCCCAGAGGTCCTCTTTACCCCTCTCTCCCAATATAGGCCACCCTACTGCATGTCTACCCCTTTTCTTCTCACCTTGTCCTTTTTTCCAAGAGGGAACAGGCTTGGAGGGGGAGCCGGTGTGTGACTGACTTTGACTTCTTCCAACCCCTAGGTAAGCTGGGAGCAGGACCTGACGCTCTTTCTTCAAGACCCCGGGGTATTTTCCCCCATACCACCCCAGAAGTTTCAGCCAGCAGGGAATGATCAGGTGAGACCTCTACTTATTGCAACCAGGCCAGATGTAAAGGGGATTGTAGTTTAGGCACATCCCCATTATCCTTCTGATGTTAATTCGGTGACTATTAAACCATGGAGAGGGGGTTTCAGACTGCAGTTCACATCCCTCCCACCAGGACACAAATTAACACACTTCCTTCACCTTTCTGTCTCTTCACTGCACTATCCTCATCATTGTACCTCTGTCCCGCAACCTGGATCCCATTTATGGGACTCTGTGTCTGTATGTTCACATGAATGCACACCTGTGTCCATGGACATAGGTGTGTACTGCCACCTCTTTGTCTCTGTCTTTGGAGGTCAGGACAAAGAAGAAAAAGGAGGGAACTGGAGGGAAAGGGAATAAAGAAGGAACAGCATTAGGCCCTCCTCACAACACCCATGTTCATTCAGGTGTGTACCCTGGAGCTGGAGGGGGTTGCTGTAGGTGTGGCTGGGGAGAATGACCTGGAGAAAGAGGTTCAGCGCTGGACGAATCGAGCTGCTCGAGACTACAAGATCCAGAACCACGGGCTTCGGGTGAGGTGGCACAGTGGAGGTTAGACAAGAATATCTGAGAGATGGGGATCCGGGAGTCACTAAGGAGGTCCTGGAGCTGCAGGCAGGGGAGGAGGGAAAGGTATTTGAAGCCAACAGTGCGGCAAGGTAGTGAAGAGCACAGCTTTTGGAGTTAGACCCATCTGGGTTCAAATCCTGCTCTGTTGCTTCCTAGTTATGTAACCCTGAGTAAGGGAATGACTTAATCTGTCTGGAACTCGGTTTCCTCATCATTAAAGCAGGGCTAATAATAGCACCCACCTCATAGGCAAGATCAAATGATATAATGCATGTGAAGCCACTAGAGAAGTGCCAGGTCCATAGTAAGTTGTGTCCCATAGTATCTTGATCCACCCCTGTCCTCTGCTTCCCATCCAGGTGCTGCAGCGGCTAGAGCAGAGGCAGCAGCAGGCCCCAGAGCGGGAGGCTCTGGGCATAGAGCAGCGGCTGCAGGAAGTGAGGCAGAGCGTCCTGAGGGCCCAGGTGAGACATAGCCCTGGGAGTTCGGGTCACTGAGATCTCACCTTCTCAGCCAACACCCTCCTCCACTCCTCTGTCTGATGTTGAAGAAGGGGCAGGCAATAGGTAAAGGGTGGACACATTTGGAGAGGCTCCACTCAGCTCCCCAAAGCAAGCCCAACCATAGGCTTGATCCCTCTTCCCTATGACAGGTGAGTCAGGTGAAGGGGGCTGCCCGGCTGGCCTTGCTGCAGGGGGCTGGCCTAGATGTACAGCGCTGGCTAAAGCCAGCCATGACCCAAGCCCAGGATGAGGTGGAACAGGAGCAACGGCTCAGTGAAGCCCGGCTGTCCCAGAGGGACCTCTCTCCCACGGTGAGCTCTTTCCACTCCCTATCCACACACATTTAAGAGGGTAAAACTCCCCAGTGGAGGGCAGGCCCTATACAATGGGAATCACAATAGTACCTAATTCAAAGTGTTGTTCTGAGGCTTAAATGAAATCAAGTGTGTGTGTGTGTGTGTGTGTGTGTGTGTATGTGTATTTTTTTTTTTTTTTTTTTTTTTTGTGGCAGAGACAGAGTCAGAGAGAGGGACATATAGGGACAGACAGACAGGAAGGGAGAGAGATGAGAAACATCAATTCTTTGTTGCGGCTCCTTAGTTGTTCATCGATTGATTTCTCATATGTGCCTTGACTGAGGGCTACAGCAGACTGAGTGATCCCTTGCTCGAGCCAGCGACCTTGGGCTCAAGCTGGTGAGCCCTGCTCAAACCAGATGAGCCTACGCTCAAGCTGGCGACCTCGGGGTCTCTAACCTGGGTCCTCCACATCCTAGTCCAATGCTTATCCACTGCGCCACCGCCTGGTCAGGCGAAATCACTTAAGTATAAATCTTTACATAGTTTATAGCATATTTAATCCTCAACAAACTTGTATGAGTATAGGATGGTGGTTACGAACTAAGGTTCTGGGGGAGACTGTAAGTGGTTTGAGGGTTTGAGTACCAGCCAGTCACTTACAGCTGTGTGATCTTGGAAAGTGACTTAACCTGAGTCTCAGTTTTCTTATAAATAAAATAAGGTTAGTAGTTACACAAAATAACACTAGGTTACGATGCAGATTGAATGAGAACATACGCATAAGATACTTAGTTAGCACTGTGCCTGGCACATAGTAAGCGCCTAGGACTGTAACTCTACAGTCATTACTAGTGTTATGCTGCTTTGTGATCCTGGTGATTTTTTTGTGATTCCTGGTGAATTGATGGGTGCTACTATTTTGGAGGAGGATCCACTGAGTTCTTTGAGAGTAGCATGGAGGAGTAGGAGATACAATGGGTATCTGACAGTGACAGTGATGTCTGTTCTGTTTCCCTCCCTCCCCCAGGCTGAGGATGCTGAGCTCTCTGACTTTGAGGAATGTGAGGAGACTGGAGAGCTCTTTGAGGAGCCTGTCCCCCCAGCCCTGACCACCAGACCCCTCCCTTGCCCTGCACACGTGGTGTTTGGCTATCAGGTCTGAATGGGGGTGGGGACCTCAGATGGACAGGAATTAGGGACAGCCAAGTTCTGATTCCTGCCTTATGGGGCCCAGGCAGGACGTGAGGACGAGCTGACTATCACAGAAGGCGAGTGGCTGGAAGTCATAGAGGAGGGAGATATCGACGAATGGGTCAAGGTGGGTCTGGACCCTGGGCTTTGACCTTGGGGGCTGGGAGTAGTGGGAGGGACTTCTCTGGCCCACAAGGACTCATCCAGGCAAAACTAGAAGCCTAAATGGAGGAGGGCCAGGGCATGGATGTTATCTGTTCTCATTGCTGGGTGAACAGGCTCGGAACCAGCACGGCGAGATAGGCTTTGTTCCTGAGCGGTATCTCAACTTTCCGGACCTCTCCTTCCCTGAGAGTGGCCACGGCACTGACAATCCCTCAGGGGCAGAGCCCACAGGTAAGCAAGGACAGTTCTGGGTCAGAGGATGCTGGGTATGGAGAAGAGTTACTGAATGACCCTTAAGTGTCATGGTCCTGGGGCACCACTGCTTCCCCCTCCCCCACCATTTCTCCTGGCTTTCTGCAGCGTTCCTGGCCCGTGCCCTGTACAGCTACACGGGACAGAGTGCAGAGGAGTTGAGCTTCCCTGAGGGGGCCCTCATCCGCCTGCTGCCTCGGGCCCAGGATGGAGTGGATGATGGCTTTTGGAGGGGAGAGTTTGGGGGCCATGTTGGGGTCTTCCCCTCCCTGCTGGTGGAGGAGCTGCTTGGTCCCCCAGGGCCACCTGAATCCTCAGACCTTGAACAGGTGAGGCTTCCTACTCCCTGTGTTCCCAGGCACCTCTAGATTGATCCTTCTACCCCACTGTGGCCCATGTTCATCTTAATGTTCCCTAGCCTCTCCAGGTTTACCTCCTATAGTGGCTTGGGCCTCCTCTCTCCTTTGGCTGGGATGAGAAAGCGAAAACCAAGGTAGTCTTTATAAGAGTTTGGTGGTGCCTCTTTAGTGCTGGATAGATCTGCATTCAAATTCCTATTGCATTACTTTGGGCAATAGGGAATAATGCCTACTTCAGCAGGCCAACTATCCTGACTAGGGATACTGGAGGTAGAGCCCCTAGCACAGAAGCCCACAGGAGGTGCTTAAAATATGGTACCTATCATTATAATGCAACAGGAAGAACATAGGAGTAGGAGTCAGGAGCCCCTGACTCTGTCACTAACTGGTTCCATGATTTTGGTTAGATGGATTAACCTGAGTCTTTCCCCTAACATAGGAATTATAAGGTTCTTATGTCATGGGGGGGTGGTGAGGAATGAATGAATGAATTGGTACGTGTAAGTGCTGAGAGGATTCCTGGGACATAAGAAGTGTCAGTACATACTGGCTGTTGAAATGTGGATCAGCTACAAGCCCCACCCAGATACAAGCATTTGGCCACTCTTCCTATTGGGGAGTGGTGGGACAGGAACTGAAGATGGGATGAGAGGATAAGCTGGTGAAACCTTCCGACGTGCCAGAAATAATAGTGCCCCCTCATCCTCAGATGCTGCCATCCCCTTCTCCTCCCAGCTTCTCCCCTCCTGCACCCACCTCTGCCTTGGATGGGCTACCTGCACCTGTCCTGCCTGGGGGTGAGTAGAAGGAACTGGGGGCCCTGGAAGGGAGAAAGGCAGGAAAAGAGCAATCTTGGGACTCCTGGGTTACACGTGGCATCTCTGCCACATGAAACCCTTGGAAACCTCCTTGGGAACCTCTGCCATCAGGCTCTCTGAAGCATGCTAGTGAGAAGAGCTAGGGCTGTGGAACCAGGCCCACTGTTCAGACGCCACTTCCTAGTATGTGATTTGGGCTGGAATGTTTATCCTGTTTGGGTCTTTACAGAGTGGAGTTGAGTTAAAAAGATGTCTGTAGATGCCCAGCATTGTTCCTGGCACATAGCAAGCATGCAAGGAGTAGCTGTGTTCTCATTATTTTAAAAATTAGCCAGTGTTCCACAGTGTTTCCCCAATACACATCCTTTGCTCTTAAGTGTTTTTGAGTCCTGCAAACACCTTCATTTGTGTCATCGTTTTCCTTCTTGGCATGGTCACCTTTCTAAAGCCTTTTGGTACTTACATTTTCTTCACAGAGCCTCCCTCCATGACCCTGGAGACCCCTGAGAGCATTTTCTACACCCCATTTTCTAGCACCTTAGTTCACTTGGAACGATTTAGCATTCAGTCATTGTACTTGTTATGATTCGTTACTGAGTTCTTGATGGCCCCTAGGAGTGGGGTGCTGTGGATCCCACCACTCCTTTCTGATACCTCGAGCAAGGCTGATGATACAGCAGGTGCCCCAGAAATGTTGAGGATAGATAATTTGATGGATTTTATGGCCCAGGTTGGTGACTATTTGTTAATTCAACAAGTATTTACATGTGCCACTGTCTGAAGTGCTGGAGATATAGCAGTGAACAAAACAGTTTGAAGACTGACTTGTGGTTCTTGTTTCCAGACCAAGAACTGGACTGCCCTGGATCCCTGGACATCATGGCGCCTCGACTCAGGCCGGTAAGGGCCTCTCCCTTGGAGGAGGTTGTGTAGAGAGGGGTCATTCCAACTTGTCCTGTTTTGTCTATACAGCTGGGGGAATGAACAGAGGTCCCCAAGAGAAGCCTCTGGAGCCCTGACTGTGTTTCCCTACAGGTGCGTCCACCGCCTCCCCCGCCAGCTAAAGCCCCGGATCCTGGTCACCCAGATCCCCTTACCTGAAGCCAGGGGGATCACTGGCCCCAACCCCCAGGGATGCTGCTGCCGCCCCTGTCTCCATGCTGTCAGAGACCACCCTTCAATGATCTGGAGTGACACAGCCAAAAGCTGGACTCTCCTCCATTTCTACTCTAACCTCTAGGGGTAGAAACTTCTCTCCTCACCTCTGGGGCTGGAACTCCTTCTCCCTCCATTGTCCTCTTGTCATCTCTAGGGCTGGAACTGCCCCTTTCTTTTCTGCCACCATTTCAGCTCTAGGGTGGTGAAATACCCTGAAATTTCTGGGGCTGGACACCATCCCCCAAAGTCTTGAGTGGCTCTGACCTGTCTGTATCACCACCCCGCTCTGTGAGCCAGCCTGCTCCAGATGCCAGGGCCGCTTGAGTTGGAGGCTGGGATGGGGCAGACCTGTCAGAAGGAGCTTGGAGCCAGTATGTGAAACAAGTGTAATGGTCTGAGCGGATTTATTGACAGTGAATAAAGGGCACAAAGCCCAAGCCAGGGCCTGGGCCTCTTGTGCCAAGAGGGCAGGGGGTTAAAGGTGCTATTGCTTTAGGGGCCCACCAAGGGCAGGGGCCTGTTCCCAGCTGCCACGCTCTAACATATGGAGTGAGGTGATGGGGAAGGTGGGTCAGGCAGCCTGCTGGCAGGCAGGGGACAGGGTAGGCTCAGGGCCAGGGGTGGGGTTGGAGGGCTTCTCCCGAGGTCCCCCAGGCCGAGACTGTGCAACTCCAGTTGGAAGTAGGGCTGGTCCCTCAGCTGGGGGACAGTACTGTCCAGTAGAGAGGAGTGGCTTCATGGCCACCTACCCCCTGGTCCTGCCAGCTGGTAGTTCTTCAGCAATGAAGAAGGAGGCTTGGAGGAGAGAAAAGGTAACAGTGTTGCCTCTTATTCAAGCTGTATTCCAGCTTTTCCCTGGAAGCTGTAGGGCCTTCCCTATCCCAGGGAGCACAGGCCTGGTCCCAGCCACCAAACCAAAGAATTTTTAGCAAAGGCTAAGCCTGAAGTTTACCCTGGGTGTATCAACCAGTGGCCTTCAGTAGTGTAAGTAGGGGGTGGGAGGATGAGATTATCTGACTTGGAACCCAGACAGACTCACCTTACACACCCCTTGTTCCCGGTGCTGGAGACACCTGAGTGAGAGGAAGGGTCAACAATGGGAGAGCAGGATGTGAGTCATATCAACGCACCCCTATCCCAAGAGTAGGGGACAATAAGAGCTCAGCCCACCACAGCCTGGCCATGTTTTCATACCTGGTGATCTGAGGTGTCCAGTTTGCTTGGCTGTCCATTTGCCTCTTGACTGGCTAGCCCTGGGCTTGGGCTCCTCCTTCCAGCCCCTAGTGTTGACTCTGCAGAGGCTCTAGGGTTCCCCCCAACTGTACAAGGGACTGGGCTGCTATCCTTGAGTCCTCCATTCTGCACTGAGGGGTGGGCGAGGGCCTGTGACTCTGGCCTCTCAGGAGGCAGGCTCTCAATGGCTGGAATCTCTGCCCTGGGCTGTCCTCCCCCAATCCCCTGACCACCCCCTGGGTCCTGCCCCCCACCAGACCCCCAGCTCCTGTCCGTGGGGGAGCCGTCACGATGCTCATGCAGCCCATAGCGCTTCTCAATGTGTGTCACCCGGAACCTGGGGAGGGAGGAAACACTGGGGCTTAGGATCACAACTCTGGCTGCTTGGCCCTTCCCTCCAACCACGGACATCCTAGGTTTGATGGCTACTTCCCTCCAGTCTAAGGCAAGGGAGATCCCCTCAGATTGTGGGGCACATTGTGTAGCCTAACTCCTGCAGGAGGTCATGGTCCAGGAGAAAAGAGCTGGAGCCCACCTCTGGAGTCAGGGGGTTGATCATTGGGTCCCCTACTCAACTTCCTTGCCTTGGGACACCTTTTCCCCACCTGCCTACAGAGAACACAGTGGTCTCCCCCGGCCGGGTGCGGCTCTTTCCTTCCTTGGAGCGTCCCTGATGGACAAGTGGGGGCCTCTTGTTGCGGCTGCAGTGAATGCAAGGGGCTGCAGAGCCCAGGTGCACTGTGTGATGATGGGAGGGGGCTCCATCCTGCAGGCTGGAAGTGGCATCCACACTGGATAGTAAGGAAGAAGACAGCGGGGTGACATTTGTTTCTCTTCCTGTTCTGTTTGTTCTGTTCTTTCAGTGTGCTCCTTAAGCCTCCAGATGCCCACTTTCCCCAGGTCCCAACATTCTTTCCTTATCTTTATCTAATAAACTCAAGATGGTAGTGAGCATGTGTTCTCCTTTCCAGGGCTGTTTTCTAAAAAGAAGGTGATGCTTAACCTAAAGGAGATGCCCAAGGGGTGAATGCTAGGCTTGATATCCAGACGGGAGGTGTGGTTTGAAGAATTTGAGATTTCTACAAAACTGTTCTTCCTATAGGTCAGCCAGCCTTGCCCTCCCCCCAGCCCTAAGCATGCATGGAGACTTGGAGAGGATTGTGCTGGTGCTGGAGGAGAGGGTACTCTCCAAGGCAAGCTAAGTCATGCTGGCCCTTGCTTCCAGCTCACCTGGACAGCTGCACTGTCCCTTCTCCTTCACTGTCCCCCAGCATCTCCTTTAAGGCCTCAGCATTGGCTGAGGGGAGAAGGAAAAGAGGGAGTCAGTGGAGGTGGAGGTCAGGGCAAAAGAAAGTCAGGAGGTGGGGTGGGGAACCTACACTCACCTTCATTTTGGATGATGCAGCGAACAATCCTCTCTACTGTGTCCTCATTCATGTCATCGTCCTCAGCTGAAGGATGAAAGAGGTTGGCAAGGAATTGGGAAATGAGTCAGCTTTGGGAGACATTACTAGGCAGCTTCTGTGGCTTATTGCTCAAAACATACCTCTTTGTCTGTTATCATGCTGGGCATTAGCATTTCAGGGGCCAGGGCAGAAAAGATGGGAAAGAATGAAAGCCCAGGATTATCAGTGGGCCCTACCCACCCATGCTGCCTTCTCTAGCCTTGCTTTCAGGATAGTGTCACTGCACTTAAGAAAGTATCACTAGGCCTCCTGAAGACTTGGTTGGGATTTGGCCTGGGTCTGTTGGCCAAGAAGGCAGGCAGAGGTTTGGGGAGAGGGCTAAGAAAGAAAGGCGACTGAGCCAGGTTCTAGGCTCCTCACTCACGGGGCTGGAGCTGGGTGTCATCAGGCTCTGAGCCCCTGGATGTGCGGCAGCGGTAGCCCTTCTTCTTGAGCACGTGGCAGATCATGAAGCCTACCAGGCCCATGAGGAAGAAGACCAGCACAAGCAGGAAGAGCATATATAACCCATGTTGGGGTGGCTCCAGGTCAGGCTGTGGTTCCGACATGAGGCCCTGGGGGGCGAGCGCGGGCCAGGATGCTTCCTGGGGTTAGGAAGCTGCAGCTAGGAATAGGGGGAGGGATGGAAAGGCTGTCCTCAGGATCGGAAACAGGCAAGCCTTGGAGGTCTGGCCCCACCCACCAGGGAGCTGTCCGTTCCACGGGTGCTGGTCGGGGCTAGGGGTGCCAGACCGTGGCTGCACAAGCCCTCTTCCACTATCCTGGTCCCACTTTCCCGACGCCCACAGCGTTCCCCTTTTCAGTTTGTCCTGCGCTTCTGTCCCTCCCAAGGACACTGCAGAGCGAGATGGGACGGAATTCTCAGGTGGCCTGCTCAACAATCGCGCCTGAGTCAGCGTCCGCACCTCCTCCGCGCCCGCCTGAGCCAGGCCAGTGCAGCCCCCTCACCTGTCTGTACTCCAGCACCCTCCCCCAATTTCGGTCTCTCCCATCTTGACCACCTAGTCCACCCGGTACCGGTGGTTTGGGTCTGGCTCCGGCTCCGGTTCCTGCTCGGGTTCCGGCTCCAGGGGCGTCTTAGTCCGGCTCAGGGCCCCCGACGCCCTCCCGGCTCTCATCCCTTGCTTCCTTCCCCTCCCCCCTTCGCCACCTCACCGGCTCCGGGCTGCGACTGCAGATACCGGTGCCGCGGCAGGCAGGGGGGAGGGAAGGGTAGGGAGGAATGCAGGCTGGTTGGGAGCGGTGGCAGGCTCAGGACAACTCCAGCGCCGGAAATGAGAAGGGATGGGGGGCGCCGCCGCAGCCAACTTGGGTTCCCAAATGCCTCCGCCTGTCATCGGTCTGGGACCAGGGGGCGGAGCGCAGGTGTGCGGGGCGGAGAGCGAGAGCCTTGCGCGCTTGTGAGTGCAAGTGTGGTGCGCGCGTGACTACGCTTGGCCCCCCCCGGGGGAGTGTGCAGCGCTGAGGCTGGGTCTGGGTGGGATGGATAAGCAGCCAGGCGAGAGTACTTTCCTCTATCCGACACACCAGGTGCGGCTCCTGCCCTCAGATGCCCCGGCCGGGTGGATAGCCAGGAATCTTTCCAATGGGTCGGAGGAAGCTGGCTTTCTGCACCCGAGTGGGGCGGGGTGGCCGGTTCTCGGAGCCTTCTAGAGAGGTGACTACGGCCTGCACCCCGTTTGGGGCAAGTGGCTGGAAGGGATGGCTTGGCTTCTCTAGGATTTGACCCCCGCCCGGAAGGAAATGGCCCTGGCATCCTAGGTCTGATGCCACCTGTCCTCTGCCCAAGCCCAGACTCTCACGCCCCAGGATCTGAAAGAGAGGAGCGGAGCGGAACTCCGCAGGGGGCGTGGTCTAGGCGGGGCCCAGGGAGGCGGGGCTTGGCCTCCCGGTTCCGCAGAGGCGGGCTGCGTGCTTACGCAACACGTACGACGGAGGTGGGGCGGGCAGGCGGGCGAGCGGCTGAGGCGTGGGGCCTGGTCCCACGGGCACCATGGCCAAGACCGTGGCATATTTCTACGACCCCGACGTGGGCAACTTCCACTACGGTGAGGGGCTTCGGGATGCAGAGATTTCGAGGCTGGGGCTACAACTCCAAGGATGGGAACTGACGAACTCTCTTCTACCCGCAGGGGCTGGACATCCTATGAAGCCCCACCGCTTGGCCCTGACCCATAGTCTGGTCCTGCACTACGGTCTCTATAAGAAGATGATCGTGAGTTCCGCTGGCTCTACTAGGGATTGGGAGTAGGAGGGAGCTGCGGCCCTAGAGCTAGGTAGGCCGCACTGAATGCACCAAGTGAGACCCACCCCAAGAGTGGGAGTAGGGGGGAGGATGTATAGAGGGAACCAGGAGCAACACTCCTCGTCCCCGCCCTGCCCCCATATGCAGAGTGTTGGTGGGTGCATCCATCAACTTTATAGGAATTACTCTTTCACCTTAGGTCAGCTGCCCTTTGACCTCAGGTGAACTAACACTTATCCTAGAGTTAGGGTGGAGTGCAGTTGGTTTGAAGACAGAAGGTGTTTTTCTCCCTAGCATTTTAGGATGTGGGCAATGCTGTGGCCTCAGGGAAGGAGGAGGGGGCTAGATTACTGTATCTGGATGTTTACCCTCAGTTCCCACCCCTTCTTCTCTGCAACACCTCTCCACCAACAAGGAGCTGGAGCTCCAGGGAGAACCATAGCCCTATGTGTAAATGCGTATGTGTGTATGGAGGACAGCAGGAGATGCCTGGGTATTCTGTTTACAACCTAGAAAACCCCTACCCGGGTAATCACTACCCAACCCTTAATGTTCCAGATACACACATGCTGACTGTCCCCAGCCTGGAATTTGTAGCTATTATATGCAGTTATAACAGTTAAGCTCAGCCCTGATGCTTTGTTGCAGGGTGGGATTAGTAAACAGTATGAATGAGTGTCCACTGCTTGTGCTGAGGCACAGACAAGCGAACTGGTCATAGAAAAGATGGAGGTGATCTTCGTGCACGAATCTATGAATTCCTTAGAATCTTTTGCTGTTATGTACCTGTGTACATTTTCTGGAGAACGAAAAGCTTTTTGGTCTGTTCAATTTCTAAAAAAATGTGTGAACCCCTCAAAAGATAAATCTCAGGCTTAGCACCTGGGTACTTTAGGCTTTAGTTAGAAGATTGTCATACATTTCATATTATTTGATTCCAAAATTAAGAATTTAGAAGACAGAAAGGGCAGAATCAGCCCACAGGAGGAGATGAGTTTGGAGAAAATCAGGAGTAGGAGATCCAGGAAACAGGACAGGTGGATCAGGGCTCACAGTTGAGAAGGCAAGAAAGGCTGGGCTGGAGGTGAGATGTAAAAGGCAAGCCCAGTGGTCTTTAGAAGGCCTGATCATTGTTGACCTTTGCCTCATAGCATAACAAGGATTGGGGGTAAGGGGACTGCTGGGTGTGGTTTTGGATAGTCCCTGGGCTGGTTCAGTGTGGGCGGTCTCAGCCCTATGATTGGGACTGACCTTGCCTGGATTCCCCTTGTGTTTCCATCCTGAGGTCTTCAAGCCATACCAGGCCTCCCAGCATGACATGTGCCGCTTCCACTCTGAGGACTACATTGACTTCCTGCAGAGAGTCAGTCCCACCAATATGCAAGGCTTCACCAAGAGTCTTAATGCCTTCAACGTGGGTGATGACTGGTGAGAGGACTAGGACTTTTGATACCAGGCATTTCAAGGAGAACACTTGAGTGAGGTCTTGCAGGCAGTAAGTGAGAAGATTATGAATCAATGAGTCATCATTTACTCACTGGTTTATTCAACAAATACATTTATTGGTTATTTGCTCTAGGCCAGGCCCTGTGCCAAATGCTGGGAATGCAGTGATCAACAACAGTAAAATTATTATAGTTGTGCTAAGTTCTATGAAGGAGAGGTACATGACAGTGTATGAGAGTGTATATGAAGAAGAATTACCTGGCTATGGGGGTTTGGTCAGTGGAAACTTTCTAGAGGAAGTAATAAAGATTAAGCTGAGATTTGAAGAAAGACTCAAAGGTAATTAGTTAACAGATGGTTGGGAAGAGAGAGGGTAAGGGGAGGAAGGTCATGGGCAGTAGGGATAACATGTGTTAGGGTCTCTGGTAGAATAGAGTTTGACTCATTTGAGGAACAGAAAAATGGTTGAGTGCAGAATATGAAGAGAAGAGTGATCTGAATTGGGGCTGAAGTGATAGGGCCTTTACAAAGTAGACAACCTTACGATGAATTGGAGTTTTTACCCCTGGAGTAGAGGGAAGTCTTTAAATGTTTTAAAAAGCAAGAGAGTGGATAGATATGATCAGCTTTACATGATTGGGTTTGTACCATACCAAGGAAACAGTTCAACCCCGTGGGGAAGGGAGTAGATAAGAAAGATAAGCCGTGACCCCTGCTTACATTTCAGTGTACATCCATGAAAATATAGTGACCATAACAGGTACCATTTACTCATTTTTAGGCTTTTTATTTTTTAGTAGGGAAAATTTTAAACATCTCTGAAAGAATTGTACAGCAAACCTTGCCTGCTTATATCCATCATGCAGCTGCAACAAGTATAAGTAAATGGCCAATCTTCATTTGTATCCCCTTTTTCTCCCCCAAGTTGAGAGGAGGGGAGATAGACAGACTCCTGCATGAGGATTCACCTGGCAAGCTCTGTCTGCGGCCATGCTCGCAATTGAGCTATATTTAGCACCTGAGGCAGAGGCTCCAGGAGCCATTCACAGTGCCAGGGAGCTGATGTGCCCAAACCAGTTGAGGCATGGCTATGGGATGAGCAGAGGGGAGTAGGAGGGAGAAAGGGGTGTGGAGGGGAAGAGAGTGGGGAGTGGAGGGGGATGATTGCTTCTCCTGTGTGCCCTGACCAGGAATTGAACCTAGGACTTCCACACGCTGGTCCAATACTTTACCACTGAGCCAACTGGCCAGGGCCCATCTGTATCCGTTCTTGTCAGATTATTTTAAAATAAGTCCCAGATGTCATATTCTTTTACCTGTGAATACTTTATGTATCTCCAAATGATGCTTTTTAAAAATGCAAAATACCATTATCATACCTAAAAAAATTAGCAGTGGCCTGACCCGTGGTGGCGCAGTGTATAAAGTGTCGACCTGGAAATGCTGAGGTCACCGGTTCAAAACCCTGGGCTTGCCTGGTCAAGGCACATATGGGAGTTGATGCTTCCAGCTCCTCCCTCCTTCTCTCTCTCTGTCTCTCTCTCCTCTCTCTCTCTCTCTCTCTCCTCTCTAAAAATGAATAAATAAAATTAAAAAAAATTAAAAAAAATTTAGCAGTAATTCCTTAATATCATCAAATGTACAATCAGTATTCAAAATTCTCCAGGTGTCTTACCATTTTTCTTTATTGCAGTTGATTTATTTAAATTAGGATCTAGGCCTGACCTGTGGTGGCGCAGTGGATAAAGCGTCGACCTGGAAATGCTGAGGTTGCCGGTTCAAAACCCTGGGCTTGCCTGGTCAAGGCACATATGGGAGTTGATGCTTCCTGCTCCTCCTCTTTCTCTCTCTCTCTCTCTCCTCTAAAATGAATAAATAAATAAAAATTAAATTAGGATCTAGCCTGACCTGTGGTGGCGCAGTGGATAAAGCATCGACCTGGAACGCTGAGGTCGCTGGTTCGAAACCCGGGGCTTGCCCAGTCAAGACACATATGGGAGTTGATGCTTCCTGCTCCTCCCCCTCCTCTCTCTCCCCTTTCTCTAAAATGAATAAATAAAATTAAAAAAAAAATAAATTAGGATCTAAACAAGGTTCACATATTGCATTTGGTTGATATGTCCCTTGACTTTTTTCATTTGTAACATATTTTTCTCTTGAATTTAATTCTTTTTTATTTTTATTTTTGACAGAGACATAGGGAGAGTCAGAGAGAGGGATAGATAGGGACAGACAGGAAGGGAGAGAGATGAGAAGCATCAATTCTTTGTTGGGGCACTTTAGTTGTTCATTGATTGCTTTCTCTTATGTGCCTTGACTGTGGGGCTACCAAGTAACCCCTTGCTCAAACCAGAGACCTTGGGCTCAAGCTGGTGAGCTTTGCTCAAACCAGATGAACCTGCTCTCAAGCTGGTGGCCTCAGCGTTTCGAACCTGGGTCTTCTGCGTCCCAGTCTGACACTCTTATCTACTGCGCCACTGCCTGGTCAGGCTGAGAAGCATCAATTTTTCGTTGCGGCACCTTAGTTGTTCATTGATTGCTTTCTCATATGTGCCTTGACTGGGGGCTACAGCAGAGCAAGTGACCCCTTACTCAAGCCAGTGACCTTGGGTTCAGGCTGGTGAACCTTGCTCAAACCAGATGAGCCCGTGCTCAAGCTGGCAACCTCGGGGTTCCGAACCTGGGTCCTGTGCGTCCCAGTCCAATGGTCTATCCACTGTGCCACCGCTTGGTCTCTTTCCCTTGAATTTAATTCTTGAGGAGACCAGGCTATTGGTCCTGTAGAGTTTCCTATAACAGCTATCATCTTTTGAATGCTTAGTTTTGCTCTACTGAGGATTGCTGCTATACCCAGACATTTCTCACACTAACCCTGAGATGTAATAGTCCTCTTCCTGGTGTTAGGTGTACTGAAGTTTGAGATTTAGGTAACTTAGCTTGAGTTGCATAACTAGTCAGTGGCAGTGTCAGAATTCATATCTAGGGCCCAGGCATTTATTTACTTCTGCATGCGCCGGACCAGGATCCTCCTGGCATGCCCACCAGAGGGCAATGCTCTGCCTGCCCATCTGGACTGTAGTTCTGTTGCAATCAGAGCCATTCTAGTGCTTGAGGTGGAGGCCGTGGAGCCATCCTCAGCGCCTGGGCCAACTTTGATCCAATGGAGCCTTGGCTGCAGGAGGGGAAGAGGGAGCTAGAGAGAAAGGAGAGGGGGAAGGGTGGAGAAGCAGATGGGTGCTTCTCCTGTGTTACCTGGCCGGAAATCGAACCCGGGACTTCCACATGCTGGGCAGATGCTCTACTGCTGAGCCAACTGGCCAGGGCCTCAGGGCCCAGGTTTTTAAATATTACGTTAATCTGTTTCCCTAAAATATCCTACGAATAGAAGTAGCCTGTGTTGGAGAAACAGATGCCAACTCCTCAGGCTGGTGTTGAGCACCTTCCCATTCTTATCCCTGTGCCTCCTGGAATGCCTTCTGTTCCCCCCTTTATCCTCTCCAAGGCCTTATCAGCCTTCACACCACCAGAAAGTTTCACACCACAAAGCTTTTCTTGACCACGCCAGCCGCAGAGTTCTTTCCTGCACAAACTGCACTGTCTTTCTGGTTTTTGGGTTTTTTTGCACTGTCATTTGATGTTTAGTTACATGCTGCCTTGGGAGGTTTCTTGTTTTTTTGTTATTGCTGCTGCTATTTCTGAGTTCACTTTATAGGTCAGTGAATGCAGAATCAGCCCCAGGCCACAGCTGGGGCCCTGTGCAGCCTATGCACTTAGGGAGCACTACCTCTGGGCTCTGCGCTGCATCAGTCATAGTATCAAAATTAAGCTACAGGTTGTACTTATTTGTGTTTCTGATGAGAATCAGGGACTTTCCTTTTAATCAATTTCTGACTATTTTCAAAGTAATCTAATATAAAAATCCAAATTATACTAAAAGGCTTTTAGTGGGGGAAAAAAGAAAGCAGTCCCAGGACTGTCCCTTGCATTCATAGACCCCCACGCCCCTGTGCCAGCCACTTTCAGCTCCTTTAAAAGCTATTTCTCCTGATATTTGTCTGTGGATTTCAAAATAATAATACTAATTTACTACTGTTACTAATAATCTGTAATACTTAGGTAATGCCTACTGTTTGTCAGGCACATTTTTTTTTTTTTTTTTTACAGGAAAGAGAGATGAGAAGCACCAGCCAGTTGTGGCACCTGAGTTTTTCATTGATTGCTTCTCATTTGTGCCTTGGGTGGGGGTGGCTCCAGCCAAGCCAGTGACCAGTTGCTCAAGCTAGTGAGCCCACACTCAAGCCTGTGATCTCAGGTTTCAAACCTGGGTCCTCAGTGTCCCAAGCCAACAATCTGTCCACTGCACCACCGCCTACCTAGGCTATATAACAGTTTTTTAAAAATAAATATTCTATATTGGCTTAAAGGCTTTAATTTCTACACTATAAATATAAGGCAGATTGGGGGCTCTCTCTCTCTGATCTTGCCATTAGCATTGCAGAGGACTCCTGACTCCATCCTCTTTAAAAATAAATAAATAAATAAACTATGTTTATATTATTTAGAATTTTGAAAAATTCATTTACCATTGAGCCAAATAGTATGATTTAATCTTATTTAACTTTTTGTTTTTTTCTGGAGCTGATAATTGCATTGTTTATTCATTTGCTTACTTGTCTAGTTGTCATTCATGAATCCTTCCAAACTTTGAGAAACTATGAACCCTACTGTTTTCTTTTTCACATAGTTAGATGTGTCAGCTGCACTATTTTCTTGGAGGCCTAAAATGAGAGATTTTTTAAAAAGCATTTCCTTTTTTAAATTTTATTTTATTTATTCATTTTTAGAGAGGAGAGAGAGACAGAGAGGGAGAGAGAGGAGAGAGAGACAGAGAGAGAGAAGGGGGGAGGAACTGGAAGCATCAACTCCCATATGTGCCTTGACCAGGCAAGCCCAGGGTTTCGAACCGGCAACCTCAGCATTTCCAGGTCGACACTTTATCCACTGCACCACCACAGGTCAGGCCAAAAAGCATTTCCTTTTAAAAAAAAAAATTTTTTTTTCCAAGCTCTGTTCAAGTAGGGGGTAAAATCATGAAACTAGAATAACACATGCCACAGACACCCATTCACAATTTCAAGAAATCCGAGATAAATTCATACATTCATATATACATGCATACATGAAAATCATAGGCAAAGAAAATTTCAGTGTAGCCAAAGAAGAATGCATTTCCTCAAATCAGTGACAGGTGATATTTCAACAGTTTTAGACATAGGGACAGTAGTGATTATTTTTTAACATAAGTGAAGTAAAAATGCTCAAGTTAAAGACAAAGATTGCCAGAATAGATGAAAAATAATTTAGTTATAAACTACTTAGAAGAGATATATCTATAACAAGAATATAGAAAAATTAAAGTTTGGAAAATGAAAATATATTATAAAAACACTAGGTAAAAGAAAGCTGTGTGGCTGCACATCTCACTTGTCAACATAGACTGTCATAAATGGTGAGGAGCACGTTGACTAGCCATGTGAGAAGGGTTTAAATGTTGAAACTTCTTTCTTAATTCTGTGTCCTCTCCTTTCTTGGAGTAGTTCTTCCATGTTTAATAATTAGCTGGGCTTTTCTCAAAATACATTTCCCACTAAATGCCTATTTCACAGCTATAAAAATTCTTTCATTCTTGAACTATGAAGGCAAAAGTATCTAATTTTACAATTTAAAAAATGCATCTTTGTCATTTTCATGTATCTCTATCAAATAATAGCTACTACTACTAAAAAGAACAATATATAGTATATATCTACAGATTCAGATATAGTTAAATACGTCCCAGTGACCATTATCAGTTGCTGTACTTTATTTCATTTGTCCTCGTTTTGACAAATGTAGAACATAAGGAACTTTCATATGCCATCTCATCTTTTTCTCTACATTAGACAAACAAATCTTTTTTTTTTTTTTTTTTTATAATTTTATTTTTTTAATGGGGTGACATCAATAAATCAGGATACATATATTCAAAGATAACAAGTCCAGGTTATCTTGTCGTTCAATTATGTTGCATACCCACCACCCAAAGTCAGATTGTCCTCTGTCACCTTCTATCTTGTTTTCTTTGTGCCCCTCCCCACCCCCTATCCCTCTCCCATTCCCCCCTCCCCCCCGTAACCACCACACTCTTGTCAATGTCTCTTAGTTTCAGTATTATGTCCCACCTACGTATGGAATAATACAGTTCCTGTTTTTTTCTGATTTACTTATTTCGCTTCGTATCATGTTATCAAGATCCCACCATTTTGCTGTAAATGTTCCGATGTCATCATTTCTTATGGCTGAGTAGTATTCCATAGTGTATATGTGCCACATCTTCTTTATCCAGTCATCTATTGATGGGCTTTTTGGTTGTTTCCATGTCCTGGCCACTGTGAACAATGCTGCAATAAACATGGGGCTGCATGTGTCTTTACGTATCAATGTTTCTGAGTTTAAACAAATCATTTTTACTACAAATATTTCGAAGACACTAATCCTAGATTTTGGGCACATATTACCAAGACTAAATATTAATACAAACAGAGCTGAAGGAATCAGATTGGATTGCATAAGCTGTAGTGTTTGGAAGTTGGGTCATTTGATTTTTTTAGATACTATGCTTATTTTTCCTGGAATGTTCAAAAACATAAAGCTGGATCTATACACAATCATTAAGTTTGAAAAGTTAAAGCATTTTCTTTTCTGAAGGTCAGGTTTATGAAGGTAAAATTTGCCCTTTTTAGGTATTTAGTTCTGAGAGTTTGACAGAAAGTTCAATTATCCCACAAAGGTTCCTCATTTCCTTTTGGAGTTAATCACTTCTCTCCACCTTAGCTCTAGGCAACTACTGATCTGAGGTCTGTCCCGATATTTGGCCTTTTCCAGAGTGTCATTCAGATGGAATCATGTAGTCTGTAACCTTTTATGTCTGGCTTCAAGCCTCTCTTTTTGATAAAGAATGAAGATGTTAATGATAGCTAACATTTATTAAAGGCTTGCTAGGTTCCACACACTGTGTGGGTTATCTTTCTGTGGGTTATCTCATCATTATTACTATTTTTTTGTATACTATAGCAATACAACTTTCTTTAAAATGTATAATTATAAAGAATATTATTTTTAAAAAATTTAAATGTATTCATTGATTTGAGAGAGAGAGAGCAGCATTCGTTTGTTGTCCCACTTGGTTGTGCACTCCTTGGCTGCTTCCCGAATGTGCCCTGCCTGGGGCTCTCACTCATAACTTGGTGTTTTAGGACAACACTCTAACCAACTGAGAGAACTGACCAGGGCTATAAAGAATATCATTGAATATTATATTAAAATTTGATATACATAGAAGAATCTTTTAACTTCTTTTAACTCATGTTCTCTTTGAACTTACTTCCGTTTTGTGTGTATGTTCAAGTACATTCCTACCGAGAAGCTGCCTTCTTCTTTCTCCAGCTAGGGGTACAAACATCCTGCCAGACTTAAATGCTTCTTTACTTCCCATCAGTGCCTCGCACAGGGCTTGGTACACAGTTTGGTCAAAAACATTTGTTGAGTAAATTTGCAGATAACTTGGGTGTGTAGAGGGGGAGAGCAGGTTATTAAAGAATGGAGAGTTTAGGGGTCTGGGTGGGGGGAAAGGTGTAGGAATGCCCAGACAAAAGAAAAAGGACTTCAACTTGCTCCTCTTCCCTGCAGCCCAGTGTTTCCCGGGCTCTTTGAGTTCTGTTCCCGTTATACAGGCGCATCTCTGCAAGGAGCAACCCAGCTGAACAACAAGGTGAGCACCGCCCCGGGTCCTCTTCCCCCATTATGTGGGTCACTGGACACAAGGCCTGGACCCTGACCATGAGCTCCCAGCTTTGGGGGTAGGCAGGAGAAGGTCTATGAGTTGGCTGTTTGTTTTTCAGATCTGTGATATTGCCATTAACTGGGCTGGTGGTCTGCACCATGCCAAGAAGTTTGAGGTGAGTGAGGAGGTGGTGAGGGAGACAATGTCTACCCTAGGGTTGATGTTCTGGTTACAGTAGGGGGAAGCTGGGTGGAGGAATTGTTTCTTTATTTATAAGATCACTGTTTTGTCTTAGGCCTCTGGCTTCTGCTATGTCAATGACATTGTGATTGGAATCCTAGAGCTGCTCAAGTAAGTAGCCTGGGAGGAGATGGAGGGATGTATGAGAATCCTAGCTGAGGAGATCTCAGACTGCCCTGGCCCCTGACCCTGACCTCCACCCTCATACTAGCTTCTCCCCAGTTCTTCATGCTTTGCTCAGGCTGCCTCTTCCTGTGCTCTGCTGCAGATCCCTGTTGCCTGCTCACATTTCAGCCTTCTCTGCACATCCCTCTCCTGTCCCTGCCTCCAGGCTGGAACCCCAGGGTTGCTGTTAGAGAACTGGTGTATTAGGTTTCAGGTGACTTGGGTGGAATTAGGTGGAAGCAGACTCTTCAAAATATCAGACTATGTGTTTGGGAGGAATGGGTGGGGGGATTTCTTTCTGGGGTTCACCTCTCCCTCAGATCCTGGCTTTTCCCTCATCCTAGGTATCATCCTCGAGTGCTCTACATTGATATTGACATCCACCACGGTGATGGAGTTCAGGAAGCTTTCTACCTCACTGACCGGGTCATGACAGTGTCCTTCCACAAATATGGAAACTACTTCTTCCCCGGCACAGGTATGGAAATAGGAATGTCCATCCCTTTTATACCCTTCAGCTTTTAATCTTTTTTTGTTTGTTTGTTTATTTATTTGTGTCCCTCCTCCGCTCTACTTTAAATATTTTATTTATTGATTTTACAGAGCGAGGAGATGGGGAGTGTGGGGCAGCTGTGTTAAGTTTGCTTGCTGGTGTATCAGCTGCAAGCACGTTGCTTGATTGTACCCTTCAGCTTTTTACCATGACTGCCTCCTCCTCAGCCTTCAGATCTCAGCTTAGATGCCCCTGCTCAGAGAAGCCTCTCCTAACCACCCAGTTAACACAGTCACCTCCTTCTGCATTACTCTCATATTACTTGGCTTGTTTCTTGCCGAGTACTCATGGCTATTTGTATTTATTGTGGTATTTTTTTTGTTTATTGTTTCCTTTCTTGTTATGCTCATCCCCCAAAATACAAGTTTAGTGGAATTTCCTTAATTTCATTAGTTCTCTTTATTGTCATATCCCCTGTGCCTAGTACACAGCTTGGCTCATAGTAGGCCCTCAAAAAGTATTTGTTGCATGGTTCTGGGTTGTGTGTGTTGCAGGTACATAGATGAGTGAGAGGCCCTCGGTGTTGGTTGGGGTTGAAGAAGCTGTGTTGTGGATGCCTCCCATGCATGGCTGCCACACCCCACCTTCCACTTTCCTGTAGGTGACATGTATGAAGTTGGAGCAGAGAGTGGCCGCTACTACTGTCTCAATGTGCCCCTGCGGGATGGCATTGATGATCAGAGTAAGTACTGAAGTCTTCTGCCTGCTCACTTGGCTCCATTTTTTCTCTCCTCAAATTAACCTTTTCTGCCTAGTATTGTCTACTCTTAGGCCAGGTGTCTTTAGAATGAATGGCCTGGCCCTAGCCCGTTGGCTCATTGGTAGAACATTGGCCCAGTGTGTGGATGCCCCAGGTTCAATCCTAGTCAGGGCATATAAGAGAAGCAACCATCTGCTTCTTTCCCTCTCTCTCTACTCCTTCTCTCTCCCCTTCTTGCAGCCAATGACTCAACTGGTTGTAGCATCAGCCCCAGGCACTGAGGATAGCTTGGTTGATTTGAGCATCGGCCCCAGATGGGGGTTGCTGGGTGGATCCCGGTTGGGACACATGTGGGAGTCTGTCTCTCTATCCCCACTCAGTTAAAAAATGTAATGAATGGCCTTCAGAGGGACCACGATCCCCCCCCCCCCCCACTCCCAAATTGTATGGAACACATATGTGTATATGCCTTTTTCTGGGAAAAGGGTCATTAGCTCCATCACTCACTCCAAAGGATCCAGGACCCCCTCCAGAAGTTCAGGACTAATGGTTTGGTTTCTTGGGTTGCCCCTTTCCTGGGCTCTGTGTTCTCTCAACCCTTTTTTTCCTTTTGTTTCCTGTCTCCCCATCCCCTTGGGGTGCCAGGTGCCCATCTTTGGCCCTCTCCCAGGTTACAAGCACCTTTTCCAGCCGGTTATCAACCAGGTGGTGGACTTCTATCAACCTACATGCATTGTCCTCCAGGTAATACAGTGCCTGGTCAGGAAGGCTCTGCCGAGCAGGGAAGAGGACAGTCTTTATGTTGGGGGGAGGAATGGAAGGGAAGGGAAAAAGTGAAGGACATCTGGGACATTCTTATCAGGTATCTCACTGCAGCTGCCTGGGCTTTTGCTTTTGCAGTGTGGAGCTGACTCTTTGGGCTGTGATCGATTGGGCTGCTTCAATCTCAGCATTCGAGGACATGGGTGAGACGTGCCCTCCTTCCACTCCCCCAGGTTTTCAAGTGACCTTAGACCTCGATACAGGGAGAGGGGGTAGTTGGAGAATGGGCCTCACCTCTTCTTGGGAATCAAAAATAGCTACAAATTGTACTTGAACCAGAAAGGTCTCCTTGAACAGGGTTCCCCAGTTGGTCATTCATTCCCAGTAGATTTTTATTATGCACCTAGTATATTTCAGGCATTGTGCAAGGAGATGGGGACAGAGTCCACGGGAAACTCCCATGGACTTTACAGCTTAGTGTAGGAAACAGACAAAACATGAGTAAGCAAACTAGGTAGACTTATAAATCCTATGAAAGGAAAAGATAGGAAGCTAAGTAAGATACAGGATAACAGTGGGAAACCTATATTAGATAGCCTGATTTAGAAAGGATTTTCTGAGAGGTTGGAATTTGGGCTGAGACCTAGAGGCTGAAAAGAGTTAACCACAAGCAGAGCAGAGAGAAATCTGTCCCAAGTGGTGGGCAAGGCCCACGCAGAGGCTCTGAGGCAGGGAAGAGCTGGTGTGTAGAGGAGATGACAAAACCAGTGAGGCAGGGACACAGGGAGCAAGCCGGCGGTGAGAGGTGAGGTCTGAGAAGTTGGCAGTGGCTAGGCTGAGCAGAGCCTTTAGACCCCGGTAAAGAATTAGATTTATTTCAGATATGAAGGGAAAGTGTTGAAAGATACTAAGCAGGAAAGTGCCATGATCCAACTCATGTTTTGTTCTGTTGTTTTTTTTACAGAGACAGGGACAGATAGGGATACAGACAGGAAGGGAGAGAGATGAGAAGCATCAGTTCTTTGTTGCAGCTCCTTAGTTTCCTTAGTTGTTCACTGATTGCTTTCTCATATATGCCTTGATGGGGGGTGGGGGCTACAGCAGAGTGAGTGACTCCTTGCTCAAGCCAGCGACCATGGGGTCATGTCTATGATGCCATGCTCAAGCCAGATGAACCCACGCTCAAGCTGGTGACCTTGGGGTTTTGAACCTGGGTCCTCCATGTCCCAGTCCAATACGCTATCCACTGTGCCATCGCCTGGTCAGGCCATCTCATGTTTTAAAGTGACTGCTCTGCCTACTGATTGGAGAAAAGTTTGGATTGGGGAGACAGGAGTGGAACTGGGAAGACCATTTAAGAAGCTATTGGTGTTGTCTAGATAGGAGATATGATGGCCAGGAGGTAGCAATGGAGACGAGTAGATAATTGGAGTTATATTTTGGTGTTAGAACTGATAGCACTTGCTGGTGCATGGGTGAGAATAGTTGATTAACAGGTAGGATTCCAGAGTAAGTATAGAGCAGGACAGAGGTGTGAATATACCTTATTTTAAAACTTTTGAGGCCCTGGCTGGGTTGCTCAGTGGATAGAACATCAGCCCGGTGTATGGATGTCCCAGGTTCGATTCCAGTTCAGGTTACATAAAAGAAGCAACCATCTGCTTCTCTTCCCCTCCCTCTCTCCCTACTTTCCCTCTTCCCCTCCTACAATCAGTGGCTCCATTAGTTCTAGTGTCCTCCCCCGGCAATTAGGATAGCTCATTGATTCAAGTGTCAGCCTCAGGTGCTAAAAATAGCTTGGTTGATTCAAGCCCCAGATAGGGGTTGCCAGTAGATCCCGGTTGGGGTGCATGTGAGGAGTCTGTCTTACTGTCTCCCCTCCTCTCACTTAAAAAACCCCTACAAAAAACACATTTGAGACAACAGAAACATAATAAAGTATACATATTGCATATCTCCAGAATATAACTCAATGCATTTCTCTGTGTAGATCAAGATACAGAACCTTTTTGGTTTCCTTGTGCTCTTTTCCAGGTAGTACCACCACAAGATGTATACTTTGGCTTTTGATCACTACCTTTACCCATTCTGTTGGTTTCTTTTAATAGGGAATGCGTCGAATATGTCAAGAGCTTCAATATCCCTCTACTGGTGCTAGGTGGTGGTGGCTATACTGTCCGAAATGTTGCCCGCTGCTGGTAAGCATGCTCCCTGATTTTCCTGCTTCCCCTGTCCAGTGTGAGCTAGGGGCTACCTGAGTGATGGCCAGATGGGCCCTCCAGTCCACTCACTCAGCCTGCTCCACTTTGCTGGTTGGTTTCAGGACGTATGAGACATCGCTGCTGGTAGAAGAGGCCATTAGTGAGGAGCTTCCCTATAGTGGTAAGGACCACTCCATGATACCCCAACACCAGGAAGGCCATGTTCATAAGACTCCACGAAGGCCTGGTTTGAAGGCACGTGGGAAATTGACATTCTCAGAGCTCTGCAGACTAAATTTAGTGAAAAATTTAGGCAACTATAATGTAGAGAGGGATTTGGGATGGGAAGGAAAGAAATTGGGAAGTCTTCGGATCTACCTGTTTGAGCCATACCTTCTCGTTCTAATCTTCTTGTCTCTTCTAAGAATACTTCGAGTACTTTGCCCCAGACTTCACGCTCCATCCAGATGTCAGCACCCGCATTGAGAATCAGAACTCACGCCAGGTCAGTAGTTTGGAGAAGCTGAGCACGAGGGTGCAGGAGCCCAGGAGAGGTCCAGGATGTGGGAAATTGGAGAAACCAGAGAAGAAAGTTCTCAGCCATCACTGTCTCTGTCACCGTCTAGGAGGGAGCCCAGGTTAAAGCAGAGACAATTGGGGGTGGGAGGAGGGATACTTACCAGTTGGGGGACTCAAACTGGTTTCAAAACGGGATTAAAACTAGGATGGTAGGAATGAAAGGCAGCTAGAAGTGTGGATGACCTGAATCACTGGGAACTGCTCACTGTATTTCTCATCCTCAACCAGTATCTGGACCAGATCCGCCAGACAATCTTTGAAAACCTGAAGATGCTGAACCATGCTCCTAGTGTCCAGATTCACGATGTGCCTGCAGATCTCCTGACTTACGACAGGACTGATGAGGCTGATGCAGAGGAGAGGGGTCCTGAGGAGAACTACAGCAGGTCTGGGGCGGGGACTGGAGAGCGGGGATCCTAGCAGGCACGTCAGGGAGGTGAAGAGGGGGGACAGTAACCTGAGGTATTAGCTTAATTGTCCCTGGCTTACCTCCTTTAGTGTGCCTACTTTTTGTTCTGCTGCTATTTCACACTCTTTTTTGCCCTGTTTTTAATGGCATAAGTATTACATATTTATTGTAAAAACAACACCAAAATATGTTGCTTGGATATGCACAATTCCAGACCCATTCCACCAAGTAACCACTGTTAGTTTGATATGTATCTCATTAGATAGATTTTTTCTGTAGATTACAAGTATAGGGGTCCTTGGGTTACAACACAGTTCCTACAACAGTGATATAACTCGAATTTGGGTGTAGGTCGAAACACACCCTACCCTAAGTCACTTACCTATCCTAACACACTTGTAAAATTATAATCTAGAATATAATAAAAACACAAGTAAGCCACAGAAAAAGTCCAACTCACTCACTCATATCATGCATTACTATGTATTCTGCAGTGCAACCATACTAGTTCATCCACTAAGTATGATGCTAATGGCATAAGCTGAAACACATCATATATTTTTTTTTTGTATTTTTCTGAAGCTGGAAACGGGGAGAGACAGTCAGACAGACTCCCGCATACGCCCGACCGGGATCCACACGGCACGCCCACCAGGGGCGATGCTCTGCCCACCAGGGGGCGATGCTCTGCCCCTCCGGGGCGTCACTCTGCCATGACCAGAGCCACTCTGGCGCCTGGGGCAGAGGCCAAGGAGCCATCCCCAGCGCCCGGGCCATCTTTGCTCCAGTGGAGCCTTGGCTGCGGGAGGGGAAGAGAGAGACAGAGAGGAAGGAGGGGCGTGGGGGTGGAGAAGCAAATGGGCGCTTCTCCTATGTGCCCTGGCCGGGAATTGAACCCGGGTTCCCCGCACGCCAGGCCGACGCTCTACCGCTGAGCCAACGGGCCAGGGCAACACATCATATTTTAAATATGTATTTCCGATGGCTTTAGGCGACCCCTGTGTTTTGGTCATTTGACCCCCGCCGGTGTCGCAACCCACAGATTGAGAACCGCTGTTTTAAGCTTTTATGGGAGAGAGCATCGTAAACTTGAAACATTATGTCGAGACTCATAAGCCAAGGGCCCCCTGTGTACTGTTCAGCATGTACAGAGAAGCACAAGTGCACATGCACCATTCTCAAGAGTCTGTGCAGTTTTGTTTTGTTCTTAAATAAAAGTTAGATCATTCTATACAGGTTGCTCTGCAACTTAACACTCTTACAACCAGTTCTTTCTTTCTTTCTTTCTTTCTTTTTTTTTTTAATAAAGCAGAGTGTGTCTTCCCATGTCAGTAGATATAGGCCTGCTTTATTGTTTTATCAGCTGTATAATATTCCATTGTGTGGACATAGCCTCATTTAACTAAGTACCCATTGATGGACATTTACATATTTTTCATTACAAAGATGGTGGCAATGGATCCCATGACATGTAATCTGTGCATGCTTGTTTGAGTAGATTCTGTTCCTAGAATTGTTGCTGCTAGGTCAAAGGCTTTGTACGCTCAATTTTTAAATATTTACTGCTAAATTGCCTTCCAAAAAGTCTGTAACGGTTTATATTCTTGCCAGCATCTTACTTCCAGGTTCTGAGCTGGACAAGTCACTGCCCATATACTGCTCTCTAAAGCCCTTTGCTTTCTTTCCTCTGTTATTTCTTTTAGGTATGATAATTATATTGTTATTTTTAAAAAGTCTTTATCATTCTGAGACAGATACTAAAATATTTACAGATACAATGAATTAAGGAAAAAAAGATAAGGATAGAATTTTCTTAAATCTCAAAGTAGGCTTTTCTGAAAAAGGAAGGGGAAAAACAATAGAATCCAGAAGTACAGAAACAGATGCTCTTAATGGAGAACAGATTTCCTTACGTGACTGAAGGATAAGCAGAGTTGGACACTTGCAGGACATCTGGTCCTGCTCCCACGCAGTGTTCGAGCTCCGAGCTGGCTCTGCTGCCGAGTCTGATGGGCTGCTCAGTCCCTTCCAGAATCTGCTTCTCTTAGAGTTCAACTTTCAGACCCATCCTCTGGACTTAGGCTTTACTGCTTAGACCAGGGGTCCCCAAACTTTTTACACAGGGGGCCAGTTCACTGTCCCTCAGACCGTTGGAGGGCTGGACTATAAAAAAAATTATGAACAAATTCCTATGCACACTGCACATATCTTATTTTAAAGTAAAAAACCAAAACAGGAACAAATACAATATTTAAAATAAAGAACAAGTAAATTTAAATCAACAAACTGATCAGTATTTCAATAGGAACTATGCTCCTCTCACTGACCACCAATGAAAGAGGTGCCTCTTCCGGAAGTGGGGCGGGAGCCGGATAAATGGCCTCAGGGGGCCGCATGCAGCCCTCGGGCCGTAGTTTGGGGGCCCCTGGCTTAGACCCTTAGGCTATTCCAACCCTCTTCCTCCATGAATACCTCTATTCCCACTCCTGGTTGAGGAAGGATCTGACTCTGTTCTCAGGAATTCCTTTTTGACCCATCATCTCCTCAACTTCTCTGGGTCTCTGAGGCTTAAATTCTGGAAAATGAATTTCTTAGTTTTCAAAAAGGGTTAAAACCTGTGTTTAAGTTCTTTCCTTTGGCAAAGCATGGCCTTTTCATCTTTAGTTCCAGTCTGCTATCTGGGCCTAGTCTCTGCATGGTGTCCTCTCTTCTCAACAGCCAGCAGAATTCTCAAGCCTAAACCCTACCTCACTGTCAGACTGCCCACTGAGTTCCTGGTTTTGGATGCCTATATCTCCAGCTTGTGTATTATTTGCAGAATACTAGTGGTAATAAGAGTTACCACTTTTGTGGGTTTGGTAAGGACCAAACTCAATATAAAAGGTGTTATAGCAATACGTACATCTCATCATGTATGTATGTATCAGCAATACATGCATATCAACAACCTTAAGAGGTGGCTGTTACCCTGAAATTACCAGAGGAGGATTTTAAGGCTCAGAGAGGTTAAATAACTTTTTGAAGGTTCTACAGCTAGTTTAATATCAGGCTGACATTTAAACCTGTGTCTTGACTCCACACCTTGAACCCTGTGTACTTAAAAGTAACTGAGACATTGCTTACCAGACAGATAGGACTTCTCCTGACTTAGTACCCTGGCTTCTCTTGGATGACTTTCTTCCTTCTTAGTTATCAGCTGTGAGCAAGATAATTCAGTTACTCAGATTCTCCTAGAGAATAGTTTTCAAAAAGAAATAAATCAGTAGCAAAAATTTACTAGATGGGCCTTGTGTTGCTTTCACATTTCTTCTCTCACTGCAGGTTTACAATAGCATGCCGCTCCTCTGCTTAAAAATCCAAATTTCTGACCATGACTTTAAAAGGCCCTGCATACTGGCCTGTAGCTACATCCCTGGTCTTACTTTTAATTCCTCTCCTTCGTTCACACTGCTCCCAGCCATCCTGCTGTCCTTGCTCTTACTGGAAGACATCAGTCTTTCCACCTTATAACTTTGGTACTTGTTTTTTGTTTGTTTGTTTTTGTAGCTCTGCATGGTCTTCCTGAGATCTTTGGCTGGCCCGTTCCTTCTCAGACATCAGGTCTTACTTTCTTAGAATAACCTTCCCTAATAATCCTGTCTGAAATTTTATCCTTTTCCTTCATCACTCAGTCACATTTTCCTTTATTTCATTTTATCCATAGCACTCTCCATCATCTGATATTACTATATTTATTTATTTACTTTGTTAGTTGTCAGTCTCATTTATTAGGTAAGTTTTTGAGTATTGTCAGAAATTTTGTCTGGCCTAGTTTCTACGGTGTTGCTAAGGCTCGTGACAGTGTCTTGCACAGAGTAGTCTCAATAAATTTTACTGACTACAAGAATGGAGGAATGACTAGTGATCAGTCTACCAACTGAAGGGGAGGAGTGGTTCCCTGACAAGGGTCCTGGGAAGTGGTTCCAGAGAGGGTGCCTATTTGGGAAAAATTTGGAATTTAGAGAGTGGGACCCTCACCTCTCTCTCCTTGCTTTGCAGGCCAGAGGCACCCAATGAGTTCTATGATGGAGACCATGATAACGACAAGGAAAGCGATGTGGAGATTTAAGAGGAGCTGGGCTTGCTGTGCCCCAAGGAATTCCTTTTAGCTCTTGAATGGGTGGGAGGGAAAGGTGTGGGTCCCCCAGCTCTGGACTGGTCACCTTCACTCATTTTACTAATGGTGGGGGGACTGGAGACCAAACCTAGTTCTCAAACCAACTATCCCCTCTCTTCTCCCTCCCAAGGCCTGACGATAGTACCTTTTCGGGGCTGGATAGGGACAAGGATAGCTATCTCTAGAACATCTTGGGCAATGGGTCCTAGATTTCAGTCCTAGCCCCTGTGGTTCCCTTATTCCTTCCCTTCCAACCCAGAGACTTTTCGGGATGAAGGAGTAATCAGGACTGAGGTTGCCTCTGACTTCTCCTCTCCTGGGTTCTCCTACTGAAAGCCTTGCTTCCAGCACGGTGAAGAGTGAGGCGTTTTAGGGGGCTCTGGCTCCCTAACACCTTAAGCCCAGATGATGGGAAGTATGGTTTTGAGTTGGGGGAGGATGTGAAAATGTCCTGTTCTGACTTTTGACTTTATGTCCATTTACCACTGTTTTTATCCAATAAACCAAGTTGGTATTTTTTGTATCTTTTGCCTTCCTAGGAATACTTTTAATTCTTGCTAGCTTCCTATGTGTGAAGGGAAAGGAATGGGGGGTGATGATGTATAACATAGAAATCATAGTTGACATTCACTTAGCACTTATGTTAGGTCTTGTGTATGTATTCTACATGGATTATCTTGCTCATATATAGGGAGATAAAAGAGTTAGACAAACTTAGGTAATTTATTAGCTTAAGAGAGAGAGTAGAATTGCCTTACCAGGCAGTGGCACAGTGGATAGAGCGTCGGACTGGGATGCGGAAGGACCCAGGTTCGAGACCCTGAGGTCGCCAGCTTGAGCATGGGCTCATCTGGTTTGAGCAAAAGCTCACCGGCTTGGACCCAGGGTTGCTGGCTCGAGCAAGGAGTTACTCGGTCTGTTGAAGGCCCGTGGTCAAGGCATATATGGGAAAGCAGTCGATGAACAACTGAAGTGTTGCAACGAAGGACTGATGATTGATGCTTCTCATCTCTCTCCGTTCCTGTCTGTCTGTCCCTATCTATCCTTCTCTCTGACTCTCTCCCTCTGTAAAAAAAAAAAAAAATTAAAAAAAAAAAAAGAGAGTAGAAGATGACTTAAGATTTTTGAACCTGGGTATTTGGAATGGTGATGCTGGTTGGTGAAGATGCACTGAAAGAAAACATGTCAAGTGTTTACTCAGCACAGTGCCTGACAAATTAGTTTCTCATTCACTGTCTGTGTGAAGAACGATGCTAGTAGTCACAAAGATAGGCTCTTCCCAGAGGGGTTTACAATTATGTAAGGAGTGAGATAAATGCTGTAGTAGATGTAGACAGTGGTACAAGAAAGAGTAATACATAGATGGGTCACTTCTATGCTTTGGTCCTTTATATTTTTCAATAGTTTAGAAAGTAAGTAGCTTTTGAACTGTTTTAGATGAATTGAGTTTGAAGTGAGGGCTGTACAACTCTGCAACTTTTCATCAAGTGATGAGAAAGTGGAACATGAAATGAAGGCCAGATTTGGAGCCAGCCAGCTTGGCAGAACCTCTGTAATCTTGTCAGGCCCTAGACTGAACAGTGGGGGCTACAGAGTTAGTGAGCCACTGAATCTGCCCTCCAGGAACCTAACATTTGAAATCTTTTGCTAGCTGTGGACAGGATAATGTAGTCCATACTTTCAGGACCCACTGGGTGCCACATACTTTTCACTCAAGGAACAGTTGTAGCTGGGAGAATGAATGAAATTACTGAGAGAAATCAGGTTAGTAGAGCAAAGAACACTCTTTTGGAGAACACCTGTTTTTTTCACTCAGGTTTGGTTTATGTCCGTAGGTAATCCTGGTTAATCATACGGCTTGACGGCAGACTAACCTGGGTTTAAATTTTTATCAGTTATATGTTCTTGGACAAGTCACTTCAACTCTCAAAGTCCAAATTTCCTGTCTGTAAAGTAGTGAGACTATTGGAATGGCATGGTGAAGATTCAGAGAGAAAATACACGTAGAGTGTTATATAGGGCCTGGCATAGAGCAAGTGCATTCATTGTAAATGGTGACTTATTACTGTTCAGGCACACATTGACAATAGAAACACAACTAGAAAGTAGCGCAGACCTGGCATTCAAAACTAGGTAATCTAACTCCAGAGTTTGTCAAGTCCCATCCAACACTCGCCCTAACCTCTGTTCTTGGTACATAGCTTTTAATAATGGATAGCTGTCACTTTTTTTCTTTTTCATGTGCTATATGGATATTGCACACATGGAAACTATTACCCTGGAAAACCTGTCACTACATGCGATTTTTGGTTCAGATAATATCCTGATCTGGCGTATGAGAGGATCCGGACTTTACAGCCACGTGGGTATTGCGTGGGAGTAGAGAGGCTTGCGCTGCTCCCACCGCCAGGGGACGCTGTTCCGGGTTGCAGCCTGAGAGGTTGCACCGCCCACTCGTCACTCCCCCCGCTCCCCGACGTAGGTCCGAGTGGTTAGGCCCGCCGGGCAGGTAGAGCGCTTCCGCGGCTTCCCTCCACCCCCCTCCCTTCATCCATTGGTAGGGGCTGCGGATTCGGGCGGAAGTGGGGCGGGCGGGCGGGAGCGAGGCGTCACCGTTGTATATTCATGAGGCGCGCGCAGCTCGGCATGCTAATAAGGCGGGGCGCGGCGGCGGGCTGAAGAGCTGCTGGGCGGCGGCAGCGGCGGCAGCAGCAGCGGCTGCGGGCTGGGATCAGCCGGGCGGGAGTGGTGTTAGGCGCGGGGTCACCAGCCAGCTCGAACCTGGACATGGAGCCACCCGGCGGGGGCCTGGGACCCGGCCGCGGGACCCGGGACAAGAAGAAGGGCCGGAGCCCGGACGAACTGCCTGCGGCCGGCGGCGACGGCGGCAAATCCAAGAAATTTGTGAGTGTCCTTCCCACCTGGTTCTCTCAGCCGGGCCCGGTAACCGCCCTCTGGACCCCGGGGATCCCCGCAGTCGGCCCCGGGGATGCACGCCTGTCTCTAGGGAGCCGCCCCCGCGCTTCCCTTCCTCGTTCTGCTGGCTCCAGGGCTCCGCAGCCCGCCATCCTACCCCTCCAGGACCTCGGGGAGCCCCGGAGTCTCACCCGGCTCTTGCCCCGGCAACCTCGGAGCCTCCTTCACCCGACGGCCCGCACGCTCTGCCCTTCGCCCCCATACCCGGCGGGTCTCATCCCCATCTCTTTCCTCTCAGCCCCACTTCCTTTCTTCTTCCTCTATTACCCGAACACGCCTTCTCTATCTTAGTCGTCTGTGCTTTCCTGAGTCCCTTTTCTCCTGTTACCCTTTCCCCCTTTTTTGTTATTTTATTTGGTTCTCTCAAAGGTCACTTCCTTCCCCCAAGATTGATCGCTTTCACCTGCTAACTTTCCTCTCGCCCAGCCCTCTCTGGGCCCTCAGCCCGGTGTCACCTAATAATCCGTCCTCTCAGGAATGTTACCTGACTTGGGCCCTACCTTCCCTTGAACGTTTGTCCTTGCGATTGCGGGAATGGGTTCCTGCCCAGATCCTATGGTCATTGGCCATAACGTTAATCTTCTTCCCAGTATTTCTCTATTCAGAGAACCTGTTACTTTACCCTGTTGCTTGTCACTTTTCAGGGGCTTAGAACTTCTCATGGTTATGTCTTTCTTGACCTAGGATGGTGATAAACCTCCCCCACGGGGAGGAAATTAGACTGCAAGTCCAAGAAGTTTGTGAGCAATTGAATTGAATTCTTTATATTTCCTGTGATAACCGGCTTCTCAACTCTTCTGCCAACTCCTGTGCCCCAGGGCGACTGGCATCTACCTGTTGGAGAGTATAGCTTTGTACAGGTGCCCATTACTTCCAATCAGAATCTGAAGAAATACTGATATTCATGTAACCCTATTGTATTTCATTACCCTTACTCACACTAAATCTTTGGTTTTCTCCTCTCTCCAGGGAGCTATTTGTTTGTTTTTTACTGAAAAAGCTTTGAAAGTGATGGGACATTGTCCAAGAGAAGGAAAGGGTCTGATCTTAATAGTCATTTGCTAGTTGTAACTGTAGTTTTCAGTCCTCTCGTCCAGGTAATTACACCTCCACCCCAGAACCTTTTTCTACTAACCAAATAGGTTCCTACTCTTTCCTCTTTTTTTTTCTCTTTTCTCTTCCCTCCATCCCTTAGCATTCTGACCCAACTCTGCAAGTTTGGGAAGAAAATTGAGAAAGTGATAGAATCAGGAAGAAAATGTTGCCTTGGGACCTAGAGTGTTGAGATGTGGAGAGTACTAAGCAGAATTAAAATAGTGACTCATTTCTTCCTACGTATTGCTAGCAAGACAGGTGCTTCTGGGCTGTCCTTTGCAGTGACTTACAGGTTGTTGGTAACTGTTATTATCTGGCTCTGGCCAAACGTCTTTTTTCCCAGAAGTGTAGGATTAGTGGTAATGATGACCCTCCCCTGTGGTAACTAAAGCAACATTTTCCTATGTTTCTTTAGGATAAGAATCGACCCTTAGGTGAAGTGCTTTCTTTCTCAGACTTAAGGTCTAAGGCCCATATTCTTTCTGTTTCCGGATCTTTTTGTTTTGGTTTTGTTTCCATGGGTACTGTTTGACCTCCCTCACCCAATTCCAGCTATTCCTGCTTATTTATAGTGACCTCTGTAACTTGTAAATGTTTCTCAAGTCTTTAATAGAATTTTATACGTGCTTTTGTTTTACCTGACGTTTGTGTCTTTCACAAATGTGTGAAATCTATGAAGTGCAAGTGATGTTGAGAGGTGAAATACCTGAGGAAACAACTCCCTTTCACCTGTTTTTTTGGCATGTCCATGAAGTCTTGTACATGCTGAGTGGATTTGGCTCAGAGTTATTGGTATTTGCTTTAGGGAGGGTGGAGCTGAACCAAGTTCTCTTTTTCTTTCAGAGGTGTTGGTCTTAACCCTTAACACGCTGAATTTTTAAAAACATGTAGCACAGGTAGGGAGGAGAATTGCCTTTACACCTAGGGGATTGGAAGGTTTCCAGGAAAGCAGTGCTGCTCAACCTCTTTATTGCCAACTTTAACATACCTCAAGGCATCAATCAGAATATTCCATCTTCCTCATTGATCTTTTTATGAACACTATGGAAAGGAGAGACCAGGCAGAGAATTGCAATTCCCTTCTCTTTGTGCATGCATACGTGGGTGGGTGCAGTGGGCGAGATTGCTGGTGTGCTTTTGTTACCCATGGCTTCGTTTTCTTGAATTACAGGCTAGAAGTGAACTCAAAACTGTTTCGCCTCCTCCACCTTTTCTAGAGTTATGTGTCCTCTGGAACTCCATTAAGAATGTACTTTATAAAACTGCACTGGCTTGTTCTTAGTGTGCCCGAAGGTTATTTGTTTGCATCTGAGGGGTTACTGATCCCACCTCTTTCTAGGCATATGCAGGTTCTAAGTATAGATCAGCTGATGAGAACACAGAGCTCACAAATTGCCAAAGATCTGCTCATACTCTATGAGGCATTTTGTGTGGAAAGGAGATGGAATAAGTTGAAAAAGTGGTTGGCCATATTTTTAAAATGTGGTTGAAGCCAGGCTCCCTGGTATTCCCCCTTGGTTCTTCATGAGTCTATCTTCTGGGTCGTGAACATAATCCCTTCTTGAGCATTATTCTAGTTCCTTTTAGAAGTCCTTAAGATGAAGGAAAATAAAAATTCCAAATGAACAAAGTGTTTTCTGAGTTTTCAGCAGTGATGAATGTGGGTGCCAAATAGACTGATTTGTGAATATATTATATAAGGGGAGTAAATATAACTAGCATGTTAGGAGGTGCAGAGTATTCCTGCATTTTATGGACTCCATGTCTTTCCATACAATCAAGAACTTGATTGCTATGTTCTAAGAAAGAATAATGCTTCCTGAATCAGCTAGGAGCATAACTTTGTAAAACAGAAATTTCAGTGTGGGATTAGAGAAAATAGAAGGTAATTTTTAAAATCTTGTTTAATTTTGGATGCCTGTGTTGAATTTTATCAGGTTGCAGTTTCATGCCCTTTTAAAAGCAAAGCGATAGTGAAAGTGTAAACATTTAGCTACAGACCCCTGTCCAAAATGAGAGCAAAGGTGAGCATGCCAGGCAGGCTTTTAAGCAGATACCAGGAGAGATAGAGAAATAAAAGAAGTGGAGTTGTTCATGCAGATTTCTTTGTCTCTTTTCTTAAAGGAGATCTCAACTTTGATACAAAAGTTCACAGAAATCCAAGGAGTATACAGAGAGCTTTGTACAGGTCATGTGTTATTTTTTGAAAGATGATAATAAACACAGGGATTACTTAGTTTGGAGAGAGGGAAGCCTACAGGAATGTTATTGAGATGCTTGAAATGACAGGATGATACCTTAAAAATTTCTGCCTTTTTTCCTGCCTCTTCTTTAAAGGTAGCCCAAGATCCACTTGATAATGTTACATGTACTTGTCTCAAAGGAAATTCTCCCTCAGAGAATGCCTGTGAATTAAAATCTCTGCTTTGGGAAAGTTGGTAAATGTTGAAATACTTTTATAAAAAGAGCTGAGAATATTATTTTACCTATAAATTATATTTATTATAAAAGCCATGAGAAGAGTAATAAGTGAGAAGTGATTTAACTTTGTTTTTCTAATACAGTTTTTTAAGATTTTATTTCTTTATTTTAGAGAAGGGAAGGGGGAGAGAGAGAGAAAGAGGGAAGAGCAGGAAGTATCAGCTCCCATATATCCCTTGACCAGGCAAGCCCAGTGTCTTGAACTGGTGACCTCAGCGTTCCAGGTTAACACTTTATCCACTGGGCCACCACAGGTCAGGTGATTTAACTTTGTTGATGGGTGTATGGGTCAAAGTAGATTCATTTTTATTTCCTGTGTGATAGAATAACCTTTTGCTATTCCCTGGGGGCCTTGGTGTATTTTATAAATGGATTGCCAAGTTATTTTTGGAGAGTGTTATATTTTCAGTGGAATGTAATAGAGACTTAAATGATAAGATTATGCCAGACATGATTTAGAAGAATAGGTTAAAATTATGTTTGTTAACAAGAGATACTAGGTATTATATAGGGTTTGTATGTGCAGGTGGGTTTTCTCCCATTTTATGTTTTGGTTAACTGTAATCACTCAAGCTACCAAAAGCATCCCCATTTTGAAACAAACTTTGTATTACTAAAGTGTTTTTATTTCTTATGTTGAGCTTCCTAGCCCCCGTAATTTTTATTTAAAAGCACTTGGAAAAAATATTCACCTCTTGCTAACCAGCAAAATGGGAGTTTGCTACTAGTGGGGTTAGGTGAGACAAAGCCGGTGCTCTCCCTTGCCTCCCTCTGTGTTTTTATTCCCTCCCTGCTTCTATAGGTCTGGTTCAAGTTTCATGAATAAGACAGGCTTTTGAGGAATCAGGAGCAGTAAAAACTGTTGATAACTAAAATTTCTTAAAACCTCAAAGCTAAAATTGAGAAGTAAAGAGTATTTTAATGACTATGAACATATTTTAGCTTTTTTTCAAACTTTCTTTTTTTTAAAATTTTTATTCATTTTACAAAGGGAGACAGAGAGAGCAGGGCGGAGGAACAGGAAGTATCAACTTCTATATGTGCCTTGACCAGACAAGCCAGAGGTTTCGAACCAGTGTCCTCAGCGTTGCAGGTCAATGCTTAATCTACTGCGCCACCACAGGTCTGACTAAAACTTCCTTTTTAAACAAAGATTTTAGAATCAAGGGGCCCTTTTTAAGGAAGTAAAAGAATTACTGAAGGAAAAGAGAATATCAAGACTAGCATTTTATTGAATTTTTACTACCAATTACAGGATAACTGGGTGAATCATTATTCTTCCAACTCTGAAATTCTTACTTTCATTCATTAGTAAAGCTTGCTATGAATGGCAGTCTTAAATTTTAGAGTCGGAAGGGACTTAAAATGCCATCAATCCCAAACACCCACTCAGTGCAGCAATTTTTCTTACCCTTGTAGGTTGGAAGCATCAGGGGCTAAGGGGTGGAAATTGGATAAATGAATGGAAGAAGAGCAGCAGGAATTTTGGATTCTACATTTCCTTTAGTAAATTTCAGGATCTTGGAATAGCTAGAGTAGTAGAAATGGATTGTGTAAGAGGAACAGATACGCCAGAAGCTATGAAGCTGAGAGGGAAAAGAGAAAAAACAGGCTGTCTATGCGGAAACATTCTTACATGGAAGATGGGGAATTCCATCTTCAGTGGTGGTTCTAAGTGGTCCTTAGGCGGTAGCAACTTTGGTGTTGTGTTACGGTAGCGGATACAGGTAGAATATATGATGTCCTGGATTGTTTTTCTGGATTTCTGATTATGTGACTTATTTCCTGTTTTAGGAATAGTCCTATGTGTAAGCATAGGATTTGTATTTTCACTTAAGATTTAAAATACTTTACGGACCAAACAGAGGGTGATTTATAAAACTACTTTCATCCTAAAGGTCATAGAAAACCAAGGAGGATACCTTGGTAGTGGGCCTACATCTCACATATAGTTGCTTTATTTATGTATTTATTTTTGTTAGAACTTTAGGATCAAGTGAAAAAGATACCCCCCCCCCCTTTTTCCCCCTGGAGTAGCTCACAGTTTAGTCCGAGGTCTTCACCATTTTTTGTGTGCCATAGAGCCTTTGGACATCACTTCCTGCTCCCCATACAGCTTTTTTTTTTTTTTTTTTTTTTTTTAAGATTTTTAAGATTTTTAGAGAGGAATGGAGGGGAGAGCAAGAAGTATCAACTCCCATATATACCTTGACCAGGCAAGCCCAGGTTTTCAAACTAGTGACCTCAACATTCCAGGTTGATGTTTTATCCACTGCACCACCACAGGTCAGGCTATTTACAGCTTTATTAATGTATAATTAATGTACAGTAAACTGTATATATTTAGAATACAATTTGTGAAACCATTATTACCACAGTAAAGATAATGAATATATCCAGTACCCTCAAAAGTTTCCTCCTGCCCTTTTATAATCTCTCCTCCCCCCTCCATGGGCTCCCATCCCAAGGTAACCACTGAATTGCTTTCTGTAGCTATAGACTAGTTTGTATGTTTTAGAAGTTTATGTAACTAGAATCACACACTATGAACCCACTTTCACAAGTTTATGTAAATAGAATTGCACACTATGAACCTGCTTTTCTGTCTTCTTTAAGCATAATATATATTGTTACATTTACTAATAGCTCATTTTTTATTGCTGACTAGTATTATATTGTATGGATTTACTATAATTTGTTTATTCATTTACCTGTTGGTAGGTATTTGGGTTGTTTCTAGGTTGTTTTTTTTTTTTTTTTTCTGTGCACATTAGTATACAAGTTTTTGTCTGGACATATGCCTTCATTTTTCTTTTGTAAATACCTAAGAGCATAATGACTAGGTTATATGGTAGGGCTATGTTTAACTTTTTAAAGAAATTGCTTGTTTTCCAAAGTGATTGTACCACTTTATATTCTCACAAGCAATATATGAATTCCAATTTCTTGCCTACTCTTGGTATGATCAGTCTTAAAATTTAGTCATCCTAGTGGGTATATAGTAGTCTCTCTGTCTGACTTTAACTTGCATTGCCTTGATGATATCGAGCCTCTTTTCATGTGTGTTTTTGCTAACTGTATATCTTCCTTGAAGTGTCTGTTCAAAATTTGCCCATTTAAAAAAATTTTTATTTTATAGTTTAAATACCAGTCCTTTGTGATATATAGGTTTTGCAGCTATTTTCTTCTTCCTCTGACTTGCCCTTTCATGTTAACAGTGTATTTTTAAAGTGTCTAATTAAACACAAAAGTGCTTAATTTTGATGAAGTCCAATTTTTTTCCCTTTTTATTTTTTGTGTCACATTTCAAAAATCTTTGCTAAAATTATGGTCACTAGGTTTTCTTTTCTGTTTTTAAGTTTTATAGGTTTAGCTCTTAAATTCTGTTTTCCATTGTGGATATGTGAGTTATATTCCACACATTCTCTTTGGGGTTTAATTTTCATTTGTAGACAAGACAGAATATTTCTGGTACTTTTAGGATCAGGGACCTTTGAGATCACATTTATCCTGGAAACATTTTCATCTTATATGGTGTTAAAAAACTTTTTTTTTCATGTATTCAGTATGCTACAAGTTGTATAATACCTATCTATAAATATTAATGAATGTTCAGCATTTTTATAGGTAGGAAGATTGATTCATTACAGACTAGAAAGACAAGGGTATAATAATAACAATAACAGTAACAGTAACAATAGTAATAACAATTGTTGCATATGACTATAGCTCTAGCTGTGCTAAAGAGCTTTAGATCCATCTCTACATCAACCTTATAAAATAGGCACTGTTGTAATTCCCATTTTATAGGTAATTAAACAGAAATTCAGTGAGATCAAGCAACTTGCTTTAGGCCATAGAATTGGATTCAAACCTAGGTCTAGCTGATTTAAAAACAAAAACAGCTTGACCTGTGGTGGCGCAGTGGATACAGCATCGACCTGGAACACTGAGGTCGCCGGTTCAAATCCCTGGGCTTGCCTGGTCAAGGCACATACAGGGAGCAACTACTATGAGTTGACGCTTCCTGTTTCTCCCCCCTCTTTCCTTCTCTCTGTCTCTCTCCCCCCTTTCTCTAAAAATTAATAAAAAATAAAGAAAAATTAAAAAAACAAAATCCCCTGTTCTTATTCACCTCATTGTACAGACAGCTTCCATGTGTCCAGTTTTTGCACCTGCGGTATAAAAAGGTATTCACTGCTAGGAATGTCTTAGACAGCTTTGATGGTATCTCTTTAGAGTCCTTTGACAACTTCAGTCCATTAAAACTGGGTTCTTCTCCAGTTCAATTGGTTGGAAAGAAGTGTTGGGTCTATACATACCAAGTGCTATGGCTAAATGCCTAACTGCTTTTTGCATTAGTAATTTAGACTTTGAAACCTTTGCAAGAACCTTAATCAAACCTTTCTTATGTTAGTCATGAAAAATAACTGTTACACGGTGTGCAAAACCTATCCTTTCCCTGACCTGTAGGTTCTTAAGAAGTTGTCTAAATTAGTTTTTGAAATGTAATCTTATCTCCTTTGTAAGTAGAACAGCTCTAACAGCATCACCTGTCAGGAATTTTAGTTGTTTAAATTGCTGAGAGTAGCAAGTAGTGTTGACAGAGGAGGTGGAGGGAGGAGGAAGCTGTTGCCTGACTATCTCTCGTTGTTTTTTCTATATTTTAGAATTGGCATACAGCATTCTTAAAGGTCTCTCTTCTTGGCCCTGACACTTGACTGTAAGGGTTGCAATTGGCTGATTCCAGAGTCTTTTCTGAGTCTGGGGACTGCAGAAGTTTGTTATTTAGATCTGGCAGTTATGTGTCTGTGTTTAATAATTAACATTACCACAGAGATCCAGGTACCCGGAACTAGGGCTTTACTGTATGACTTACAAAGAGTAGAGAATAGTTTCTCTTGTTTGTCTGAATCTACATGGATGTACCCTAGCCAAAAGGCTGAAGATCAAGAAGTCATGTGGCTGTCCTATCAGGTTCAGCCCTTGCTTTTTAAAAGATTGTAATCTCAGCCATGTTTGCCAGCCATGTTTGCAGAAGACGAGTAGGGAAAGCTCTAAGGCTATGTACAGAGACTTTAAAAGTTGTAGAAATTGGCCTGACCTGTGGTGGTGCAGTGGATAGGGCACCGACCTGGAAATGCTGAGGTCGTCGGTTCGAAATCCTGGGCTTGCCTGGTCAAGGCACATATGGGAGTTGATGCTTCCAGCTCCTCCCCCTTCTCTCTCTCGGTCTCTCTCCTCTCTCTCCCTCTCTGTCTCTCTCTCTCCTCTCTAAAAATGAATAAATAAATAAATTAATTAAAAAAAAAAGAAAAAAAAAGTTGTAGAAATTCAGAGACATGAAGAAATTAAGTGGAACGATTACTGGACTGAGAGTCAGTGGACCTGGGTTTCAGAATCTTAGACTGCTAGAGGTGAAAAGGATACTGAAAACTCCTTTTAATTCAAACCCCTTATTTTATGGATTAAGAAATATGGACCTAGAGAAATGATCTGTCCAAATTTACAACTAGACTTAGGACTAGAACCCCTATCCCCACTCCCACTGTGGTATTCTTTCCATATATTGTGCTTAGTCTGACTTTGCTGATTAACCATGTGAACTCTGGGCAAGTCACTCCACTTTTCTTGGTCTTTTCTTGTAAAATTAGAGACTCGTGGACAGTGGTTATTAATTTTATAGAAGATGGGGGGTATGACAGGTCCTGGAAGGAAATCAAAAGATTCGTAGAGAAGAGAGGAAGGGATTTCATGGGATGGGGAGCAGTGTGAACAGAGGCTCATAAGTATGAATGTGTGGCTGGGTTATAGAAGTCAAGAGGTGTGAAATGGCCTGGTTATACAAGTCAAGAGGGTTAGAGGAGATAAATCATTTAAGAAAGGTGAAGCCACTTCGCAGAGATTATTTTACTCCTGGGAAGGTCTTTTAAAAACCGTATTTTAAATTCATTTTAGAGAGAGAGAAACATCAACCTGCTGTTCCACTTATTTATGCATACATTGGTTGACCCTTATATGTGGCCTGACCTGGGATTGAACCTGCAACTTTGGCATAGTGGGATGGTGCTCGAACCAACTGAACTACTCAGTCAGGGTAGTACTGGGAAAGTTGTTTTGTTGTTGTTGTTGTTGTTTTGTATTTTTCTGAAGTTGGAAACTGTGAGGCAGTCAGACAGACTCCTGCATGCGTCTGATCCGGGGCGTGGCTCTGTTGCAACCAGAGCCATTCTAGCGCCTGAGGCAGAGGCCATGGAGCCATCCCCAGCGCCCAGGCCAACTTTGCTCCAGTGGAGCCTTGGCTGCGGGAGGGGAAGAGAGAGACAGAGAGGAAGGAGAGGGGGAGGGGTGGAGAAGCAGGCACTTCTCCTGTGTGCCCTGGCTGGAAATCGAACCCGGGACTCCTGCACACCAGGCCAATGCTCTACCACTAAGCCCAGGTCAGGGCCCTGGGAAAGTCTTTTAGGTGTTCTTTCTGTAGAAACCCACAGAAAACAGGACTGAAAATTAGCATGCCCTGATGAATGTTAATGAAATTTTTGGCCATTTGAATGTGTCATGATGACAGTAAATCAGCATATCCAAGAGCATGAATAGATTAGTGTTAAGTTTCCAGCAAATCATTTCTGTTACCTAGATAGAGTTTAGAGTTAAGTTTAATATCCAGTCTCTATCAATTTGAATACATCCTTTTTCAGACTGACAGATTAGATTTAAAAAGATGTGACTCTTTTTTTAAAAAATTTTTAAATATTTTTATTTACAGAGACAGAGATAGAGTCAGAGAGAGGGACAGACAGAAAGGGAGAGAGATGAGAAACATCAATTCTTTGTTGCCACACCTTAGTTGTTCATTGATTGCCTTCTCATATGTGCCCTGACTGTGGGGCTACAGCAGACTGAGTAACCCCTTGCTCAAGCCAGCAACCTTGGGCTCAAGCTGGTGAGCTTTGCTCAAACCAGATGAGCCCGTGCTCAAGCTGGGGATCTCGGGGTCTTGAACCTGGGTCCGACGCTCTATCTACAGTGCTATATACTACCTGGTCAAGCAAGATGTGACTCTCTTTAGCTAGCCAAATTATGAATGGGCTCAGGTGGAAAATACCATTGTGTGAACAATTCGAGCCAGTCTTTGGACCCTGTAGTTTCTTCTAAACATTCTCTACTACAGTGCAGTCTAGGTTTTTTCTTTCTTTTTAAAAAGATTTTATTTATTATTTTACAGAGAGAAGGGGAGAGTGGAACAAGAAGTATCAGCTCATAGTTGCTTCACTTTAGCTGTTCATTGTTTGCTTGTTGTATGTCCCTTGACTGGGCAAGCCCATGATTTCGAACTAGTGACCTCAGCATTCTAGGTCAACACTTTATCCACTGCACCACCACAGGCCAGGCAGTAGTACAGTATTGGTTTTGAATGCATGCTTATTTGAAATGATCTTTAGTCTTTCATGAATGCAAAATAAATGATATAATGAGAAGAGAAAGAGAGAGAAAATCAACCTTTTTGTGTGGGGGTGGGGTCTTATCTCCTATCTAACTTCTAAGATGCCTTAGTGGCCGTAGTGATGTTTAGCTCATGTTAGTAATATCTTTTTTTTTTTACAGAGTGTCAGAGAGAGGGATAGACAGGGACAGACAGACAGGAATGGAGAGAGATGAGAAGCATCAATCATCAGGTTTTCATTGCAACACCTTAGTTGTTCATTGATTGCTTTCTCATATGTGCCTTAACTGCGGGCCTTCAGCAGACCGAGTAACCCCTTGCTGGAGCCAGTGACCTTGGGCCAAGCTGGTGAGCTTTTGCTCAAACCAGATGAGCCCTCACTCAAGCTGGCAACCTCGGGGGTCTCGAACCTGGGTCTTCCGCATCCCAGTCTGATGCTCCATCCACTGCGCCACCACCTGGTCAGGCAGTACTAATTCTTTTTTTTTTTTTTTTTTTTTTTTAAGATTTTATTTATTCATTTTAGAGAAGGGGGGAGAGAGGGAGGGGAGGAGCAGGAAGCATCAACTCCCATATGTGCCTTGACTGGGCAAGCCCAGGGTTTCGAACCGGCGACCTCAGCGTTCCAGGTCGACGCTTTATCCACTGCGCCACTACAGGTCAGGCAGTAATATCCTTTTATGTATTTTACTTTTAATGTTAGTCTTGGGAATCTTGAAATTATTTTCAAGGCTCTCTGTTCTGTGGCCTAATGTAGCAGATTGACAGTTTTGAAAACATTAATCCTTTCACCAAGGTAACTATGAGGCAGAGAGAACCACTAATGTAACCATACCCCACCAGAAGAACTCTTGAGAAAAGATTATACTTTTTCTCTAGAGATAGTATCTTATAGTTTTGTGTATTGTGTTTAATGAAGGAACTTGTCTAGAAGACTAAAAATCTCTGCATTTATTTGCACAGTATGGGGCTACTAACTTATATCATAAATGAGAGCAGTATTTGACCCAGTGCTCTAGGGATTGTTAACATACATTTAAAGTGAATGATTGCTAAACTTCATATTATATGACTCCATTAGTATCACAGTCTTTCATGGCTATAGAAAGATTTACATAGAGTATTAACTAAGACCTCCTCAGGATTTGTCTGGATCTTCACAAAAACTGCTGGTGGTAATAGGATTGCCCTGTTTTTTCCTTAAACTCATACACACCTATCCTTAGCTATGGAGTTCCTTCAATTCCTTTACTTGGCCATAGAAGCAAAGTTGTTTTGGACTATTCTAAAATTATTGCATCATGCTTACATAGGACATCCAGAGATATTTTTAGTTTTGATAGTTTTTACGAAGGCTTCCCAGGCATAGAGGTTTCTAGTGATTTTTTGATTCTTGTATTTTAAAGAGATGGGAGTTGGCCTGAGTTGGCAGCTCTTTGTATCCGCCTGGGCTCGTTCGTTACTTCTAGGCCCATGGGTGACGTCTGTTTCCTGTGATTGAAACCACAAGAAGAAGTGGTGAGAAGCCACTGTAGGATATGCAGTATCGGGCAAGCAGCAGGCATTGGGCTGCCCTCAAAAAGAGCAGTAGTAACCAAGCCCAGTCTTTTAGGTCTTTGAAGAGACCCTAGAAATGATCTGACCCAGCCTTCTCTCATCTTAAAATAAGGAGGTCACTGAGACCTGGAGGTATTAAATTGCTCTCAAGATCATGTAATTAGGTAAACTAGCTTTTAGACTTCACTAACTATTCATTATTCTTTCTCACATTGCATTGTCACCCCTAAACTTTGTAACTGTGCCTGCCAGAATGTTTCCTAAAACAAAGTACTGCTGGAGCAGAGTAATACCAGTGGGCATCGTGGATGCAGGAACTGGATGGTGTTGCTTTGCTTTTAGATGCTGTGCTAATGATTTTTTATGCTTTTTCTTGAAAAGTCATGTACATAGATTTTGCAAATAAGAATATCTAAATTCCAAATTTTGATTTTTCATTTTTACTGTCTATTTGAATATTCGAGTCTTTATCTTTATGCAGACATTTTTACAGTATTATAATTATAGTTTACACACTTTCTGCTTTAAAAATAGTGTGTTAGATGTTTTCTAATCATTGAAAATTGCTGCTACTTTTATTTGAAATGAAAATGGAGATCTTTTTTCTTTTTCTAGAGAGGGAGGGACAGACGGACAGGAAGGGAGAGAGATGAGAAGCATCAATTCTTCGTTGCGGCACCTTAGTTGTTCATTGATTGCTTTCTCATATGTGCCTTGACTGGGAGGCCTTAGCCAGTGACCCCTTGCTCAAGCCAGCGACCTTGGGCTCAAGCCAGTGACCATGGGGTCATGTCTATGATCCCACATTCAAGCCGGCGACCCCATGCTCAAGCTGGATGAGCCCGTGCTCAAGCCGACAACCTCGGCATTTCGAACCTGGGTCCTGTGCTCTATCCTAGTTTAATGCTCTATCCACTGTGCTACCGCCTGATCAGGCAGAAATCTATTTTTATTATAAAAGTGATCACATTTTTCTAAGAACATAGAAATATATAAAGAAATATATAATAAAACAATCCCCTACCTTGTTTTCCAGAAATTATAGTTATTTTTAAATACTTAGAAGCAAAGAGAAAAATACATGATATATGGAAATCTCTTTGGAGTCTTAAGTACTTTGGCTTGCAGTTCTGTATATGTTTATGTTAGACATAGGTCCATACAAGTGTGATTGCTAGAAAATAAGGAGGACCTTATTTTAACTCTTGTTTGTATTTCTGATATTGATAGAGGAGTAATGATATTTCACCCCATGCACTCCCCACAACCCAAGATTTTCTCAAAATAAGATATTTTATTTATTTATTTGTTTATTTTTTTATTCAGTGAGAGGAGGAGAGGCAGAGACAGACTCCCACAGGCACCCGGACCAGGATCCACCTGGCAAGCCCACTAGGGGGTGATGCTCTGCCCATTTGGGGCATTGCTCTGTGGCTCAGCAACTGAGCTCTTTTAGGCACCTGGGATGGAGGCCATTTAGCCATCCACAGCTCCCAGGGCCAGCTCGCTCCAATTGAGCCATGGCTGCAGGAGGGGCAAAGGGGGAGAGAGAGAGAGAGAGAGAGAGAGAGAGAGAGAGGAAGGAAGGAAGGAAGGAAGGAAGGAAGGAAGGAAGGAAGGAAGGAAGGAAGGAAGGAAAGGAAGGAGAAGAGAAGAGAAGAGAAGAGAAGAGTAGAGAAGAGAAGAGTAGAGAAGAGAAGAGGAGAAGTGAGCGGGGGAGGGATAGAGAAGCAGATGGGTACCTCTCCTGTGTGCCCTGACTGGGAATCAAACCTAGGACATCCACACACTGGGCTGACACTCTACCACTGAGCCAACCAGCCAGGGCCTCAAAATAAAATCTTATTCTAGATTTGTAAAAGGTCAAAAAATGTTTGCTGTGGTTTCATAATATCAAGTCTGGCTTTTTGAGTAGTAATGTAATTTTTGGATCAATTCTGCTATTATCATTGGGCTGTGATTATTTCTGTGTGTTCAGGAATGATGTGGGGAAAGGGAAAAAAGGTGTAACCAGCATTTAGGAAGGGGTATAAGAATGAGATTTAAAACAGGGTGGTTTTGTACTTGGTGTCTGTATATTTGTAGAAGCAGTGTCAACTGCAGGAACTTCCTGTCTATCAGGCCTTGGGTGTGTCAGACACACATTCACCCTTGAGGAAGAGTAGGGGTGTTCTGCTACTGACATCACAACATGGAAGAAGACAGTTGCTACGGGAGATTGTGAAACAGCATTCCTGAGTCACTGTTTCCAAATGAATGGACAACACCCATTTTTAAAGGAGCACTCACCATCTTCTCTAAACTCAGGCAGTAAAGAGAGTAAGGAACAAGTATCAGTATTTGAAGCTTGAGAAATAGGTTGAAACTTTGGAAAAATAGGTTAACATTAGTTATTATTGTCTATATATGTACTGTAAAGTTTTGTCAGACCCTTAGGATGTTTCAAAGGGAGGAAGATTTGCTTACTGTTCTTTCAACAGATAACAGACTATATGTGCATCTCTTTCCTGATGGCAAAGGAGATGGACATGTGTGCCCCAGCTTGTGATCCTTAATAGGAAACTAGGACTTTCAGAATCTGGGCATGTTCTCTATTGGCAGCTTGTTTTCCCAGTGCACGAGTGCTTCATAGTACAAGGGGCTGGCAGTTTGTTTGGATGGACTTGTGGGAAGAATGCAGTGTTCCCAGCCTGGTTTCCACCTGTTCTGCTGAGCTGGAATAGTGAAACCTGAGTGGACTTGCCTTCTCTCTAGGCGATCAGCTATCTAGGATGCAGGCTATGCCAGTCCCAGCGCTTCGAGATGAACTGAGTGGTCAGCATAAGTTCCCTCAAGAGACTTGCCTTCTTAGACTATTAGAGGTTTATAAAACATATTTTGGACCTCTTTGTTAGAGGATTGAATCCTTGTTTTCAGATAGTTTTTTCCTCATTTTAATTACAGTCGGGAAATGTGGTTAATTGGAAAACAGACTCTCACAAACATTTTTAGACAGTTGTGAGGAAAATTAAGTTTTTTGCTTTTAATTTATAAGGAAGTTGTTTCAAACCTATAGGTATATTATTGAAACGGGAAATGGATTACAGTTTTCTAATGCTCTTTATATGGCATTTCGAACTTGTGCTTGATAGGGGTCACTGCCTGGAATTTTTCAGGACTCCCTGGGTGGTATCAGGAAAAAGTGACTGATTCTGGAAGGCAGGGGCAGATTGAAAGAACTCCTTTTTTTCTTAAGATTTTTTTTATTAATTTTAGAGAAAGGGAAAGAGAGAGAAGAGGGGGAAGGAGGAGTGGGAAGCATCGACTCAATGTAGTTGCTTCTCATATGGGCCTTGACTGGGCAAGCCCAGGGTTTTGAACCAGTGACCTCAGCATTCCAGGTCAGTATTCTATCGACTGCGCCACCACAGGTCAGACTGAAAGAACTCTTAGTTAGAAATAGAAGATCCTAGACTCTCCTCCACTGTGTTCCCTTTGCTGTCTCTTGTGTGAATTATGAGTTTAACTCGCCAATCCTGAGTTTAGCTACGGGGCTGCCAAGGCAGCGTGGAACTAAGTGGATGAACTGCTGGGGTCTTATTTCTCGAGCACTTTTCTTCATGATCATGGAAAACATGAATGTGCTATTCCTATTCCTGGGGACTGCTAGATAATCTTCAATTTTCTTTCCCTTAAACACAATTAACTTTCTAATGTTAAATTAGCTTTATAGTTCATATTTTTCAATCCTTGTCATTTGTGCATCTCTCTTAGACTTCTTTTCCTCTGACATACTCATTCCCTTTCATTTTCTTCTTTGGAGTGGCTACTTCAGTTCTATACAACTCCTGTGTAGGCTGTTGGCACCAATAAGTAGTGATGAAAGAATCTATACTGCTCACAAAAATTAGGGGATATTTTATAGCTTCATGTTCATTTTGAAATATCCCCTAATTTTTGTGAGCAGTATATTTTGTTTCTCTGTAAATGGTAGATGAGATATTGATTTGTTCGATGTCATCCTTGGGCCATTTCTTGAAACTGGAAGAGACCCGTTCTCTACGTTGGAAGGTATCCATCCATTCCTTCTCTGTAATTCCAATTGACTTCTATATAAGGAGTGGGAATTGAAGGGAGACCAGCAAGATCGATCCTCATACATTATTTATCTTTTACAAAGCACTTTGCAAAAACAAAGTGCTTTATATCCATTTTATTATTTATTCTCTAGTCCCATTTACACTAGTCCTGGGAGACAACATAGTCCTAGATAGGAAGAGTGGAACTGTGGTAGGTAAAGCTTACGCTGCCTTCACTGTACTTTAGTGGAAATGGGCATGTTTTGTGGCAAAGCTGGAATAGGATTCATTGGAAATTGAATTCAAATACATTTTATGACCCTCTGTTGCTTCACTTCCCTAAGGATGTGAATGTCAGTCTTGCAATAGAACAAATAAATGAATCAGAGCCAGACCCTGCTCTGTCCTGTATGATTCTGAATGACAGATGCCTTCCCTGATGCTTCTTGGGTAGGTAGATTATTAGGATTTGAAAGAAAATTGTTGCTGCCTGCAGTGACACTTTCCATTTTAACCGTAAGTGGCCTGTGTCTTTCCTGAGGGTTTGTTGCTTTTGAAAGGAGTTAGGAGACTCCCTAGGTGACATGTGTCCCCTAATTGACTATTTTCCCCAAGGACAACTAACAAATATGTCATGTGGGCTGAAGCACCAATCAGGGACCCCTGCCCTCATTCATGGGGTAAGACATTACTCTTGAAGCTTTGGTCTGATAGCTTACTGAGGTGCCTGTGATAATTAGACTGTACTGTTATAAACCACCACTTGACACTTGTCCTCAGTTTGCTCAATTTGAATGATGTAATGAGTGAGTGACTATACTATGATTAGGATGATGCTCTAAACCTATAGTGATGCTAATTTTAAAAATATTTGTAAAATATTGGACATAGCAAATGAATAAGACATGGGTTTTTGCCCTAGAACAACTTACAGTCTGGTACTCAGAAACAGTTACAATAAATGGTCTGAAGAAGGATCTGATATAAATATTTAAAGCCTGGCTGGGGTAAATTCTTTACTTCTTTTCACCAAATGATTGACTATGGCTAAGTGTGTAACTTATAGATGTGGAACAGCTTTTTCCTTCTGCCATGTTTTTGGAGTGCAATGTCAACTATGTAGTTAAGTGTCAGGTATTTATTTTAAATTTATTGATTTACTTTTTTGGGGGGGAGAGAGAGAGTAACATTAATTGTTGTTCCACTTATTTATGCAAACATTGGTTGATTCTTATATGTGCCCTGACTAGGGATTGAACCTGCAACCTTGGCAATATCAGGATGATGCTCTAACTGAGCTACCTGGCCAGTGCAAGGTCAAGTGTATATTTTACAAGAAGTCTTTCTGTAGTAATAACAGCATAATTGCCTTTACAGAATGAGTTCTCACCACTCCATTTTATGATCTCAAGAGGTGTGTCTGATTTTGTTTGTTTTTTTAATAAATAGGGAAACTAAAGTGATTTGCTCAAAGTCCTAACTGCAGTTTTTTAGGATACCAGAAATAAAACAACAACAACAACAAAAAAAGCAAAAAAACCCACAAAACAAAACAGGACTTATGGTTTTTTTCTATTAGCCAGAATTCTAATAAATTCTAGATTTTGTCAGTTTGCTTAATTATTAGCTTCTTACTGTTACGTGACAAACTGAGCAGCTTAACAAAACCCATTCATTAGCTTACAATTCCATGGGTCAGAAGTCCAGCATGGGCAGCGTGGCGGGTTTGCAGCCTCATAGGGCTGAAATCAAGGTGTCAGCTGGGCCAGTTCTCTGCAGGTGCTGGGGGAAATCTGCTCCCAGGTTCATTCAGGCTGTTGGCAGGATGCAATTTTTCACAATTATAGGACTGATGTCCCTGTCTCGTTGCTGGCTCTCAGCTTTTAGAGGTTGCTTGCAATCTTTGACATTTGACCTTCCTTCATGCTCAAGCCAGAAATGCCATACTGCTGACTCCTATGTCTCTAACCTCTCACCCTAAATTTAAAGGATTCATGTGATCAGGCCCACGAGGATAATCTTCTCTTAAGAGTCAGTTGTGCCAGATAGCTAATCATAGGAGTGATATCCTATCATATTTCTAGTCCTGGTAATTATTATACAGGATGTATATAGCAGGCTAAGAATCTTGGAAAACTTATCTTAGAATTCTACCTACCACACTAAACATTTCCCTCACACTGAATTAGCCCAGGAGCCAAGGGTGGATGTCAGAAAAGGAAGAGGTAGGAATTGAGTATTCTGAGGCAGCTAGGGAATTGCATTTTGATTATAGGTATTACAAGGCCCAGGGATCATGGACCTCCCAGAATCATTACAGAGTAGGGGCCAGATGGCATTCATTTGTGGTATTCTGGAGGTAGTCCCTTAGCCAAGAGCTCAAATATAGTTGTAGTTGTCCTGTATAAGTTAGCCTGTACAAAATCTTAGAGAGTATTGGGATATATGCCTATAGTTGTAGGTTTCTGTTACCTGTGTGCTAGCCACAGGGTTTATAGGATTATTGTCCATGATTAACTGTTCTTGTGAAGCACAGTGGTAGGAGTTAGAAACACTTTTTGCCTTGTAACATACTCAGTGTTCAGAATAATGTTTAATCATATTCTCTTATTAGATCTTTCTAACCTCTTTGCTGCTAAGAACACTACCCAATTAATTACCTTTTATTTGGCTACATAAGTATCCTGTGCCAAGAGATAATCCTTAATTGTCTCGTAATTCAGTGCCCTTTATCTGACTGGAGGGAAAAATTAAAGATTCAGGGAATTGGATAGAGGTGAATCAGTCCCTCGGACGAAATTTCTTATGTCCTTGAGTTTATAATAGGTCCAATTCTTTTACTAGGCAAACAGAGGGAACCTTTGTTCAAAAGACTGCCAAATTTAGTCCCATCGGCCTACTTTTAAAAAGTTGAAGTATTAATAAATACACCACCATTACCACTGCAACAAATCCAGTTATGGAAAGGAAGTTTTATAGTTTATTTTCATTTAATATGATAATAATTGATCAGGGCATATTTAAAACTCATTAAGTCATTTACTTTAGTTCGGCCTCAGAGGGCATACCTTGCGATCTTCTGATTTTTTAATTTTTGTTTTCTTATAGAGACCAAACTGTAAAGTATCTAGGATGTATCTTATTTCCTGTAGATGGTAAGCAAAAGATTTATTTTACCACATATTACATTAGGATGTGGTGACTGAATCAGAGCCTTGAATTACTCTTTGGAAGTTGAGTTGAGGGGACAGCTTTTTATTTTTATGTTGATTGATGGTCTTAGTGCAGAGCATACCCAGCCAAGTATATTTATTTTTGATGCTGTTACTTTTAGTGCAGAGTACCTCTGAGTAATTTGATAAAAGTATGATTCGATAATATTGAGACTCTTGGAGAAGATGAAGCTCATTTTGATAAATGCAATTTTGTTAAGCTCTTTCCTTGTACCAGCTAATGAACTTTAAAAATTTATTTGCTCATCTATTTCTATTGAATAAAAAATTCCTATGAAACAGATGTTCTTCTCCCCTCCCCCCCCCCTTTTTTTTTTTTTAAGGTGAGAGGACGGGAGATAGACTCCCACATGCACCCTGACCGGGATCCACCCACCAACCCCATCTAGGGCCAATGCTCGAACTAATTGAACCACTGACTGCAAGGGAGGAAGAGAGAGAGAAGCAGGAGAGGGAGGGAAGAGAAGAGATGGTTGCTTCTCATGTGTGCCCTGACCGGGGATCGAACCTGGGATGTCCACGTGCTGGGCCAACTCTCTATCCACTGAGCCAACTGGCCAAGACCATTCTACCCCTTTTTAAAATAAATATTTTATGCATCTATTAATAATTGTTTGCATATCAGTGAAAGATTATTGTAAAAATTGAGTGACAAAAATCTAGACGTTGTTTGTAAATGACACTATTAGATTGAGGCACTAGGATAAGGTAAACTAAATACTGTCTTAGTGTCACAGTCTGACTTTATATTCTCCAAATGTTTACAAGGGTCCCTTCTGAGGACTTCAGTGGGCCATAAGGACCTGGGGAACATAGTCCTCACCACAGTGGAGCATGTCGCAAGGCTGCCTTGAGAGCCATGTACTTGACATCCAACAGGAATATGGTCAGGGGGTATGCCAGTCTGCATTTTCTGCTTCTGAGTTTACCACGGCCAACTTTCAGTTCTTCTCAGTAAGTCAAAGTAGAAAAAGTCTATCGGGTGGAATGAGTGTCCTTGATAATCTATGCTGTAGAGCAAGGAAGGAAGGGAAGAAACTATTAACATATGGTTCAGACAAGTCAAGAATCTGGGTTGGTCTTAGTAGGTATTGTCAGTTGAAAGAGCCAGAACAAAAGCCGATGATGGTGACGACAGTCTTTGAGGGTCTGACTAAAGTCTTACGGTTCCCTTTTAGTTGTGCTCTCTGGCAGAGTAGTCATCTGGAATCTTTGTCCTAGGGATTCTCTTTACTTCTTTCATATGTTAGGTCTCCTGTTTCTTGTATTTCAAGTCTTTGTCTTGAGTTGCTCCTCCCTCATTTTGGTGGATCATATACTACAATAGCTTTCTTAGGTACCTGGAAATAAATGTTTTGAAAGCTTAACTGTCTGAAAATGTCTCTTCTGAACTGACATTTGATTGATAGTTTGGTTGAGTATATAGAATTCTAGGTTGGAAATTATTTTTGTCAGATTTTAAAGGCCTTATTCCATTGTCATCTTGCTTTTTTTTTTTTTTTTTGCATTTTTCTGAAGCTGGATACAGGGAGAGACAGTCAGACAGACTCCCGCATGCGCCCGACCGGGATCCACCCGGCACGCCCACCAGGGGGCGACGCTCTGCCCACCAGGGGGCGATGCTCTGCTCATCCTGGGCGTCGCCATGTTGCGACCCTCCTGGGTGTCGCCATGTTGCGACCAGAGCCACTCTAGCGCCTGGGGCAGAGGCCACAGAGCCATCCCCAGCGCCCGGGCCATCTTTGCTCCAATGGAGCCTTGGCTGTGGGAGGGGAAGAGAGAGACAGAGAGGAAGGCGCGGCGGAGGGGTGGAGAAGCAAATGGGCGCTTCTCCTATGTGCCCTGGCCGGGAATCGAACCCGGGACCTCCGCACACTAGGCTGACGCTCTACCACTGAGCCAACCGGCCAGGGCTGATGTCATCTTGCTTTTGGTATATTGTTAGAAAAACCAAAACTTGCTCTATTCTTTTTTATATAGTCACTTTTCCTTTGTTGAATCTTGTAAATTTTCTTTTCTTTTTAAATTTTTATTATTGATTTTAGAGATAGAGAGAGGCAGGAGGATAGAGAGAGGAACATCAATTTGTTGTTCCACTTATTTATGCATTCATTGGTTGATTCTTGTATGTGCCCTGACTGGGGATCAAACCCACAACCTTGGCATATTGAGGTTATGCTCTAATCAACTGACCTATATGGCCAGGGTGAGTATAGTAAATTGTTTTTACATTCCCAATGTTTTGAAATATCACCATGATATGCCTTTGTGTGATCTATTTTTGTCCTTTGTGCTAGAGACTCACCCTTTGGTACTGGGAAATTCCCTCTATTCTTTCTTCCTGTCATTCTGTTGAGCTTTCTCTGAGTTTCTGTTTTCATATTCTAAGGGTAATTTTTTCTCTGAATGTTTTTTTTAAATGTCATTATGTTCTCGTGGATATTCACGATTTCTTAAAAATCTTTCTTGCATAGTTATCTATGTAATAGCTTGCTTTTTCTTTTCACTGTCATATTAGCTTGCCCCAAATATCTGATAATCCTGAGTTGTCTGCTATTGTTTAAGAATGAAGGAATAAAACTTTGATTGGAAACTCTGGATAGCCAGGGCTTGTTGGCTGTGTGCTTCACTGTAGGCCAACCCAGGCCAGTAGAAATATAAAATGAGTCACATATGTAATCATATGATATATTTTTTTGCAGTCACAGAAAAAGGCAAAAAGAAAAAAGTGAAAAGAAACATGTGAGATTAATTTTAATATTTAATTCAATATATCTCAAATATTACTTCAATATGTAAGAAATATAAAAATTATTGTGATATTTTACATTCTCTTTTTTATATTGTTATTGAAGTCCATTGTTTATTTTACATTTATAGCACATCTCAATTTGGGTGGTAAATTTTCATACAGAATACTTAGTGTATATTTAGACCTCATAAAATTTACAAATGAAAAGTAGATTCACATACCGAGGGTGTCCCAAATATACTTAAGTTTAACAGTAATGATAAATTATTAGTTTTTAATTTTAAATTTTGTTAAAATTAAATAAAACTAGAAATTCCTTCCTCAGTCGCAGTAGCCACTTCAGAAGTGCTCAAGAATTACATGTGGCTAGTGGCTACCACATTGGACTGCAGAGATCTAGGGTGAGCTACTTAGACTATGTCAGTAGCTTAAGGTCATTTTTCAGTTCCCCAGAGAAGACTTATCCAACCTTCTTTCTGCCTCAAGGGTAAGGGCAGGCTGCTGGGGTTTTGAGAACTAGAAGGGGGAAGATTAGTTTCTTCTTTTTTTTTTTTTTTTTTGTATAGTATCCCTACCTACAACTGTGCGTCCCCCAATCTAGACTCTCTGTTTTAACCTCTTCTAAAAATAAAATTTCAGACTTCTGGAGTCAGAACAGTCTCCGAGTGGTATGTGGTGGGGCAGGAGCAGGAGGCTCGACAGATCTGCTTCTTAAGCATCTTTCAGCCAATTTTACATATTTTAACCTACCCTCCCTCCAACTCCTCTTTCCATAGATACCTGGTGCCACTAGTTCATTAGCCTTTTTTTAAAAAAAATTATTTGTTTATTCATTTTAGAGAGGAGAGGAGAGAGAGAGAGGGAGGGAGAGAGAGAAAGGTGGAAGACCAGGAAGCATCAACTCCCATGTGCCTTGACCAGAGAAGGGCAGGGTTTCGAACTGGCAACCTCAGTGTTCCAGGTCGATGCTTTATCCACTGTGCCACCACAGGTCAGGCTAATTCATGAGCCTTTTGAGGATCCTCAAGTATACTTTGGATTGGTTACTGTTTTTTCCTACTTCTGGTTTAGGGCTCAGTTTCTTAGGTCTGTTGGGTTTACCATTAGTCCTTCTGTTCATACCCCACCTTCAAAATTTGGTTGCAGTTGCGCTTTTCTGATTCTTCTGAACCTTATAGTGTCCTTCTTTCCATCATTGTTTTATTTCTAAAAATTTCTTTTCAATCGATCTAGAAGGGTTTCAAGAAGGGGAAAAATTAGATGTTTTAATTCAGTATACCATCTTTTACTTGTGAGTTCCTATTAATCTATATTCATGAGCAGATATTGGCATTAAAATTTTTTATTCAGTGTTTATACATCCTTTATTATTTATATTTGTAGCTAAAGGTTTTAGTGGAAAATTCAGTAGGAGGGATGGGAAGATGAAGTATTTAATGCAGATAGTCACTAGGGGACTGTTGGGTTAGTTTGGGGGCAGAAAAGAATTCACAGTGACAGGCAGTTTAGAGTGATTCGAGTCCTTCTTATGCCTGGAAATCTGAGGCATAAAGCATAAATATAGCTCCAGTAGTGTTTATCTTCCTGGACTCCACTATTTTTAGTTCTTTTTACTTGTCATAATCTGAGAACTTCTTGTTCTATATCTCAATCCACAAAATAATTAATATAATTAGAAAAAAACTTACTGTTTGCAAACACAGTATACATAGGATCTGTAAGGAAAACACAGTTTTAAAGAAATAAACAATACACCCTGAATATACTATAGCAGCAGATTCTATTTTAGTAGTTAATTCAGTAATTGAATTGGGCTTGCTGTTTGGGTTTCCTAAGGGGTTCTCAAACAGAATTTTGCCTATCCTTTGATTCTCTTTGCTGGTAGTTGCTGCCCTCTCTTGGACTAGTTGAGGAAATGCAGCTTTTATCCTGTATGGATAGTTTTTCTCTGTAGTTAAATCAAGCACTAAAACATGGATACATTTTTAAAAGAATTAAATCTATTTTTAATGATGCACCAAGGAAAACTTTGATCTTTTTCTTATGAAAATGTTTATTTTGTATCTAAAGGCGAGAGTTATTAGTGGGCATTAAATGGGGACAAGACAGAAGAATTTAAGGAATGCACAGATTTGGGGCTTTGGAATCTAGAAACTGGAGTTTCGTATCCATCTTGCCCCTAATCACGTGACCTCGATGACTTACTCCACCTGTCTGAGCTTCGATTTCTTCCCTGATACAATGAAGAGGAGGAAGAAAACTGAGAGCTCCTCCAGGGGTTATTTTAGAAAAGGGGCCTCAGATTACGGTATTTGTTCATAGATGTAGTGACTAAGTCTCAGGCTCTGCCCTGAAGGAATTGAGTCTGGAAAGGGATAGAGGAGGCAGGCAATGAAATGACAATTGTAATCCACTGCTAGTGCTATGAGACAGGCTAGTACCTATTACTGTGGAACCACAAGGAGCGGTACCTGCCCAATTAGAGGAGGTGTCACCCTGTAGGGCATATTGGAGTTAGCCTTGAGGGCACAGTCTAGGCTGAGGGGAGCAGCAGCCTGGGGGAGGTCTGGAGTGGTGAGACAGCATGACTGTGATCCTGCAGCTAGAACAGTCTGCCCAGAGGAGTCTGGGTGGAGGGTTTGCTGGGAGATGAGTGGAGGGAAAGAAGCCAGAAATGTTATATGCGATGCTAAGGAATTTGGATTTTGACCTGAGGGCAGTGGGGAGCTATTGAAGGGTTTTCAGTGGGGAAATAATATGGGCAGGTTGGCATTTTACAAAGAGTACTCTTGGATATAGTATGGAGAAAGGATTTGGTGTGGTGCAGAGGGGACTAAAGGCAGGGAGATCAGTTAGGAGGCTGTTGCAGTAAATGAAGTGGGAGATAATAATGGTGTGAACTTGGGTAGTAGTAGTGGGGATGGATGGAAGAGAAGTAAGTGTGGGCAGAAAGAACAGGTTGCTGGTTTTCCTGCCGCTGTGAACACTCCTGGTCATTTGATTCATCACATCCAAGTTCTGTTACCTGTAAGGATCAAGAAAAGATCAAATTGTTAAATTCAGGAACGTGTGCTGGGATTGCCAGAGTGTAGAAGCAGAGACAGGTAGGTAATGATAGGGACCCTGTAAGGCTGAGAACAAAGGAAGACAAACGTTTGCATTCCATTGGTCAGAGACCCTTATCAGAAGTTTATGTTTGAAATTCGCCAATGAGCTAGACCCAGCCCCTGTTGCTATGCTATGTGCAACTCCCTTAGCGAATAGGTAACCGCCACATCTGCTTCTGTGTGATGCTTGCTTACTTAGGATATATAAGGAACTAGCTGTAAGCACCAGGCGCGACTCTCATTTTGCAGTCCCTTGTGGGTACGGTGTCTCTGGACACCTTGAGAGTTCGTCCCTGCGCAGGTTAAACTTGGCTAATAAAGTAAGATCTAAACCCCTGAAAGTCTCTGACGTTTGTTTTCGTGCTTGGTGAATGCAACATTACCTATGCTGCCTCCACCCAAGAATTGTTTAGATTGTTGCTTGGTTCTAAGGGGAAGCATTCTGTATTTGGAGAACAACGTGGTAGTCTCAGAGAAAATAAGTTTGACCTTGGCAATGACAACCTAATCTGTATACATTTAACTCATCCTTTTTTTTTTCTTTTTTTTTGTATTTTTCCGAAGCTGGAAACGGGGAGAGACAGTCAGACAGACTCCCGCATGCGCCCGACCGGGATCCACCCGGCACGCCCACCAGGGGGTGACGCTCTGCCCACCAGGGGGCGATGCTTTGCCCCTCCGGGGTGTCGCTCTGTTGCGACCAGAGCCACTCTAGCGCCTGGGGCAGAGGCCAAGGAGCCATCCCCAGCACCCGGGCCACCTTTGCTCCAATGGAGCCTTGGCTGCGGGAGGGGAAGAGAGAGACAGAGAGGAAGGAGAGGGGGAGGGGTGGAGAAGCAGATGGGCGCTTCTCCTGTGTGCCCTGGCTGGGAATCGAACCCGGGACCCCTTGCACGCCAGGCCGATGCTCTACCACTGAGCCAACCAGCCAGGGCCTAACTCATCCTTTTTGTGGCATGTGTCATGTCTGTGTGCCAGGTGACCCAGGGTGGTGACAAAAGGAACTACTAGTCTATTTGGGTATTGCTATCTCTTTCTCATCATCCTTCTGCCTTCACTCCTCAGTAAGCAACACAAACCAAGTAATGTTAAATTCCATCAATGCTGAGCAAAGTTTTTTTTGGTTTCAAGTGATTAGTATAAGGTCTACCAGAAAGTTCTGTCCGTTTTTGGAATAAAACAAAATACAAATTTTTCTTACCGTCAGTAAACTTTATTAAATAATATAATTGCCATTATTATTAATGACTTCTTGCCAGCATGAGGGCAATTTGTATATCCCATTTTTGGAAAATGTTTTATCTTTTGATGCGAAAAATTGAACCAGTGCTTGTTTGATATCTTCTTCATTTTTGAATTTTTTGCCCTTCAAAAAATTTTGTAAGGACAAAAACAAGTGATAGTCAGAGGATGCTAAGTCTGGGGAATATGGTGGATGTGACAGACATGCTTCTGTAGCATTTCTTCCTTGTTGAAATTCATAAAAATTACAGGGGCGTAAATGAACTTTATCAGTAGCCATGGGTACACTATTGCTTCACACATAAGACTAACGTGAGTCAACTTTGTTTTAGTTAATTTGCTACGTCAGTATGTATACATTAAGTGATAAAAATAGAGAGGCACACATGCTCCAAATAAACATGTGCTTACTTGTTGAAACTTGTGATATAAACGGACAGAACTTTCCGGTAGACCTTACACTTAGTCAGTGGAAGCTTAACCTCCTCTGGACCATGGAGGGCAAAATTAACTCTGACATGGTGAACATGACCATTGCACAGATTTTTCTTGTCCATAAAAAGATTATTAGGCTCTGGCCAGTTGGCTCAGCGGTAGAGCATCGGCCCAGCGTGTGGAAGTTCTGGGTTTGATTTCCGGCCAGGGCACACAGGAGAAGCGCCCATCTGCTGCTTCTTCACCCTTCCCCCTCTCCTTCTTCTCTCTCTCATTTCTCCTCCCTCAACCAAGGCTCCATTGGAGCAAAGTTGGCCTGGGTGCCAAGGATGGCTCCATGGCCTCCGCCTCAGGTGCTAGAATGGCTCTGGTCACAACGGAGCAAAGGCCCAGATGGGCAGAGCATCACCCCCTGGTGGGCATGCCGGGTGGATCCTGATTGGGTGCATGTGGAAGTCTGTCTGATTGTCTCCCCGCTTCTAACTTCGGAAAAATACAAAAAAAAAAAAAAGGTTAGTAAAATAGCTCTGTGGCAGGGTCAGAAGTTAAGGGAGGTGAGTCAAGAGGTATTAATTAATATTCTTCTAAGGACATTAGCAAAAAGAATATGGCTTAAAAACTAAGTATTAGAACCTAGCCTGTGGATAAAGTGGCACAGTGAATAGTGTCAACTTGGAATGCTTAGGTAGCCGGTTAAAAACCCTGGGCTTGCTCGGTCAAGCCACATGCAATAAGCAATCAATGAACAGCTAAAGTGAAGTAAATATGAGTTACTACTTCTTACTCCACCCCACTTTCTTCTCTCTCTGTAAAATTAATAAATAAAATCTTTTAAAAAAATTTAGGTATTCGGGTGAAGAATTCTTGCTTTCCATTAACTACTCATTCAGACTTTTTGTTCTTAGTAAAGTATAGCATGTATACAGAAGAGAACATAACACATGCAGAATAATTATAAACTGGACACCCATGTAACCGTCATCCATGTCAAGAAATAGAATGTTATAAGCACCCCAGAAGTCCCCTTGTTTCCTTTTGCAGGCACAACTTTTCCACTTAGTTCAAGTAGCCACTGTTTTGACATTTGTGGTAATCATTTCTTCTATAATTTTATATTCTAAATAAGATAATTTAGTTTTACATATTTTTAAACGCCATGTAAATTAAGGAATACATTCATTTTTATGTTTGTGAGTAGCTCTAAGTTTATTCACTTTCTCTCCACTGTACCAATATACCAGTTTATCCATTCCACTCTTGATGACTATTTGGATGGTTCTGTTTTAGATAGTATAGTGTTGCTATGAACACTATTCTTATACATATTCTACTACATATGTATAAGTTTCTATAGGGTAGATATATAAAAATCTGTTGAGGTATAGTATATTAACGTTACTAATAATGCCCATACTGTTCTCCCAAGTGGCCATAGCCATTTACATTGCCATCAACAGTGTTCCAGAGCTTCCGCTGCTCTGCAACCAGACAGACATGAAAATTTTTGCCAATCTTAGTGTGAAATGTTATCTGATTGTGGTTTTAGTTTGTATTTCCTTGTTTACCAATAAAGTTGAGCATATTTCATGGGTTTATTGGGCATTGGATTCAGAGTTCTTTCAGATCTCCATCCTTTTTTTTTAGCCACATGTTGGTGATCTTAAAACTCTTCCTGCCCCTCATTTAAGGGAATGTGCTAAGGAATAGTTTGGCAGAAATCTTTTAGCTTGTGGGAGGTAACTTAGATCCTTTCAACTCATTTTCTCTTCTTTTTTTCTCCAAGCCATCTGGTGTTTGGGAGGTTTCCTGATAGTTCACTGATCTCTCTTCTCTTTCTCCTCCCTTCTTTTTCCTGTTTCCTAGACTCTGAAGCGGCTCATGGCAGATGAGGTAAGGAAATATTGCTGAGCATGTGCATGTTCTAGCTCATTTTCCACACTTTGCTATTTACACATTACTTTAACTTTGATTTTTAATAACTTATAATTGTGGTTTAAGCTCTGTTCTCAGAGCATCCCAAAGCTTTCTCCTAACTCTTGGATCTGTTTGGCCCATTGCATGCATTTCCCTGGCACATTCATTGGCCCCAAGGATAGGTGCTTTCTTTAAACTCCAAGCTGACTTGCCTGACCTGTGGTGGTGCAGTGGATAGAACGTCAACTTGGAATGCTAAGGTCGCCAGTTGGAAATTCTGGGCTTGCCCGGTCAAGGGTCATATGAGAAGCAACTACTACAAGTTGCTTTCCCCGCCCCCCTGCTTCTGTCTCTATCTAAAATCAGTTAACAAAATCTTTAAAAAAAAATAAACTCCAAGCTAACTTGCAGTCTGGATGCCACTCATATCACTTGAAGCTCCATAATGCTTGCCGATATTTACTATGAATTTCAAATAGGCAAAGCTGGTAAGCTGCAGCTTATCAGTGGCTCTTTTTGATTTGAGCATCTATCTCTGCTTGGGGTTTGAGGAATAGTTTATGAGCATTTTGTTGGCAGAGAAATGGTGTATATACCCTTGAAGTACACTGTATTCTTTGCAAAGGCGATTTTGAAGAATATATATTGAACTTTTGCTGCCTACATAAGACAAATGCTAGGACAGGTTCAGAAGAAAGAAAATGGAGTGGTTCCTGGTTTTAAGGCATTTATTCATTTATTTTCTGACATATCTATTGTAATCTATAGTCATATTTACCCCTTGAATGAAGGGATCTTCTGAGAGCCTGGCCAGGTTTATTATGGGATAGTTAGAAGGAAACAAAGGGCATTTTATTGAGATAGCTCAGTACATGAGATGCTTTCAGTGCTCTGCTGCTAGAAATGGCAGGGAAATTCAAGAACAAAGTTTTCTCTTTTTAGAGAGGTTCCAAATCTTAATATTCCAGTCCTTTTGTTTTTGGATAAAGTTGAGAGCTCAGTATCAGTGTCTTAAATTAGATATGAAGAAGACTGTTTTCTTCCTGTCAGAAGGTCTTGAACTGCCCCAAATCAGAGGAAACGTGCATGTGTGAGAGGCTCCAGGGCTGGCTATTTCGTGTGTGGTTTGTTGTGTATATGAAAATGGATCACTGCTAATACTTTTTTCTCTTTCTCAGCTGGAGAGATTTACCAGTATGAGAATTAAGAAGGAGAAAGAAAAATCCAATTCTGCTCATAGAAATTCTTCTGCAGCGTATGGTGATGATCCCACGGCACAGTCATTGCAAGATATTCCAGATGAGCAAGTTTTAGCACTCTTTGAACAGATGCTGGTAAGTTTCCCACCCCAAAATGTTGTTTCTTTCTGAAAATGCATTTGTGGGCATGATGGGTCCTTTTGTGTGCACTGTGCCCCTAACTAGCCCTTAATTATAAAGAACTCCAGGCTTAACAGGGAACTTCTTTTTTTTTCTTTTTCTTTTTCTTTTTTTATGAAGTTAGAAGCAGGGAGGCAGTCAGACTCCCGCATGCGCCCGACCCGGATCCACCTGGCATGCCCATTGGGCAGCGATGCTTTGCCCATCTGGGGCATTGCTTCCCTGCGACTGGAGCCATTCTAGCACCTGAGGCTGAGGCCATGGAGCCTTCATCATCGCCCAGGTCAACTTTGCTCCAGTGGAGCCTTGGCTGCGGGAGGGGAAGAAAGAGACAGAGAGGAAGGAGAGGGAGAGGGGTGGAGAAGCAGATGGGCGCTTCTGTGTGCCCTGACTGGGAATCGAACCCGGCACTTTCACACGCCAGGCCAATGCTCTACTGCTGAGCCAACTGGCCAGAGCCAACAGGGAACTTCTTAATAGCAGTCCCGTTAACAAAGGGACTAAATATACAAGCACCAGTACGTAAGATTGTAATCTGTGAGTTAGGCTTGGAAATGTCTGATCACTGACTACCTTGTTAATGTTCTTCTGCCCAGCAGCACTTTAGCCACAAGGACATGGGGTGCGTGGAGCAACTCATGTGGTAGTGTAGAGATTTGGATTAGCCAGATTAGATAAAGTGTGGAAACATTCACAGTGAACTGTGTACAAAGAAGAAACTGAAGAATGGAAAGGCATCATTTGCTCAAGGTCTTCTATTAAGTGATGTCTGGATAGGGAATTCTGATGCTGTGATCACTAGAAGACCTTTAAAGATTATCGCTGAAGTCATTTGAGCAATGACATATACACAGATGTGGCTTACTTTGCTGTTCTTTTATGATCACTGGGTGAGGGACATTCAGTGAATGCCCATTAGTGATAAGTCTTAGAAAGTTTTGAATACATGCCTATAGGTTTCATAAGACCTGTCTATTGCCTGGATATATGATTTCCAATTCAAGGAGAGACTAGTGCAGGCCTGACTTAATTAAAAGCGTGGCTTAAACTCCTGAATGCAGGACCTGGTCTGTAGTAAACACTCAGCCAGCACTACTGTTACTTTTCACTGAAGCTTTTAGCTTGTCTCTTAGTAATCCAAGTACATCTAGAGTTTAAGAGTGTGATCTATCAAGACAACACCTTGGCCTTGGGTTACGCATTTAGATGGCTTTAGGGCCAGAGAGGTATCATCAAAAAATTAAACGGACTAAATAGAAGATGACAAAAATGAAGACTGTGGTAAAATGAAGAAAGACTTTTGGCATTTTTTTTTTCCCTACAGTGACACAGAGTCAGAGAGAGGGATAGATAGGGACAGACCGACAGGAACGGAGAGAGATGAGAAGCATCAATCACCAGCTTCTCGCTGCGACACCCAGTCCTTCATTGACCACCTCCTCACATGTGCCCCGACTGTGGGGCTACAGCAGACCGAGCAACCCCCTGCTCGAGCCAGCGACCCTGGGTCCAAGCTGGCGAGCCTTTGCTCAAATCAGATGAGCCTGCGCCCAACCCAGCGACCTTGGGGTCTCGAACCGGGGTCCTCCGCATCCCAGTCTGACGCTCCATCCACCACGCCACCACCCGGCCAGGCGACTTTTGGCATTTTTGTTAGTTCCAGTAGATTTTGCAGCACTCCTGTTGGGAATACTACTAGCCCAGTAGTGCCATATATCTCTACTTTGCAAAAGAAGCCAGAAATCTGTAATTTAGAACAGTAATTCTTTAAGAGCATCAAATATAGGCCCTGGCCAGTTGGCTCAGTGGTAGATTGTCTGCCTGGCATGTGGAAGTCCTGAGTTTGATTCTTGATGAGGGCACATAGGAGAGGCAACCATCTGCTTCTCCAACCCTCCCCCTTCTCTCTCTCTCTCTCTCTCTCTTTCTCTCTTTATCTCTCTTTCTTTCTCTGCTACAGCTATGGCTCAAGCCAACTGAGCTTGGCCCCGGGCACTGAGGATGGCTTCATGGCTTCTGCCTCAGGCGCTAAGATGGCTGGGTTGCAAGCAAGGGAGCAGTGGTCCCAGATGGGCAGAACACCGTCCCCTAGTGGGCTTACTGGGTGGATCCTAGTTGGGTGCATGCCAGTCTGTCTCTGCCTCCCCGCCTCTCATATAAAAAAAAAAAAGAATATCAAATATCATACCAATGTTTAGATTTCCCCAGTGAGGTCATTTTTTTTTCTTTTTTTTTTTTTCTTTCTTTTTTTTTTTTTTTTTTTTTCATTTTTCTGAAGCTGGAAACAGGGAGAGACAGTCAGACAGACTCCCGCATGCGCCCAACCGGGATCCACCCGGCACGCCCACCAGGGGCGGTGCTCTGCCCCCCAGGGGGCGATGCTCTGCCCATCCTGGGCGTCGCCATGTTGCGACCAGAGCCACTCTAGCGCCTGAGGCAGAGGCCACAGAGCCATGCCCAGCGCCCGGGCCATCTTTGCTCCAATGGAGCCTTGGCTACGGGAGGGGAAGAGAGAGACAGTGAGGAAAGCGCGGCGGAGGGGTGGAGAAGCAAATGGGCGCTTCTCCTATGTGCCCTGGCCGGGAATTGAACCCGGGTTCTCCGCACGCTAGGCCGACGCTCTAGAGGTCATTTTTTTAAAAAATAATTTTTTTATTCAAATCACAATTTTTTAAAAATTTATTTATTTATTTAATTTTACAGAGACACAGAAAGAGTCAGAGAGAGGGATAGACAGGGACAGACAGGAACGGAGAGAGATGAGAAGCATCAATCATCAGTTTTTCGTTGTGACACCTTAGTTGTTCATTGATTACTTTCTCATATGTGCCTTGACCGTGGAGCTACAGCTGACCAAAGTAACCCCTTGCTCGAGCCAGCGACCCTGGGCTCAAGCTGGTGAGCTTTTTTTTTTTTTTTTTTTCCTCAAACCAGATGAGCCCGTGCCCAAGCTGGAGACCTCGGAGTCTCGAACCTGGGTCCTCTGCATCCCAGTCCGATGCTCTATCCACTGCGCCACCGCCTGGTCAGGCTCAAATCACAGTTTAATACAGAGTCCATTGTACCTAATATTCCCATAAATTTCATTTAATCTGTAAGTTTTCCTATAGAAACAGTTTGACTTGTAGAGTTTCCCACAATCTCAGATTTGATAATTACATTTCTTGATGCTAGAAATTTATATTTTTATTTGAAGTTTCCCAAATTTAAAATGTTGAGCCTAAACAAGCTAAACATAGTTATCTTTGGGTCTTATTCAACCTGAGGGCCAGCAGTTTGCAACTTTTGTGCTCAATTCACCTGTAAAATGAGGGCAAAAGCACCAGGGATTGAGTCAGAAAACATCAAATTATTGTTGCTATTTGGGGGCTGGGTTTCCTACATACACACACACACACACACACACACACGCATACACACTCACACACACACACATGCATACACACTCACACACACACACACACACACTACACCAAGAAGAAATAGATTATACCCATTTTCCCCTATGTTTCCTCATTCAAATACTATTCTGGACTTTTTAAGGTTAGACTTGTGCTCCCTGAGGTGCTGGGCTCAGACACATGGTTATACATGCAATAGGCTCAAGCAGAACTTTTCTCCCAATAACACATTCCAGGTTATATCTGTTGAGGGGCTGTATATCGCAGTGTCCAGTTACGTCTTCATGGGAAAGGAGCTCGTACGGGGACTGAGTTAACCAGGGGTAATGGGTGTTTAGGCCCAGAGTGCTACAGACTTTGCTGGTGTTTGGATAGTGTCAGTCACTCAGTACTACAGTCTGCGGAGATTAGTAAGGTCTATCCTAAGCACAAAAAATAATATGTGTGCTTTTCTTTCAGTCATACAAAACAAAATTTTCATCTATATTGAATCCATTTTTGTTAGGAAAACTGATAAGTGTATATGTATAAAAATGTCTGCAAAGATCTGTACTAAAATGTTAACCAAATATGTCCCTGAGGAATTTTCATTATCTGTAATAGCTTAAATCTCTAAGGATCAGGAAAACTGATTTATTCAGTAAGGATTTAATGTGTTCAACTCTTCACTATGTATACAAAATATTAAACACTGAATACTTGTAAAGAACTCGAGGCAATTTTGTTTTTTCCTTTTTTTCCTTCCTCTGCTAGCTGGATATGAACCTGAATGAGGAGAAACAGCAACCTTTGAGGGAGAAGGACATTATCATCAAGCGCGAGATGGTGTCCCAGTACCTGCACACGTCCAAGGCTGTGAGTTCTGGGGCAGGTACCCGTGGCATGGGAGACTGTGCCCCTATCTTACACGTGTTTGTTTTGCCAATTTCTTAGAGTATTTAATGTCGACATCAGTTCTATTTCACTTTGTTATGTGAGTTTACTCATTTAACACTTTCACTTAAATTATTATTCTCACATACTTTTTGTCTGACTCAGTTTTCATGAAGTGTATATGGGGGATGGGATGGGACATTGTGAGCCTCACATAGTTTGGTGATATGTCTGATGGGTATCTGCCTTGATATTATTTGAACCGTGTTGACTAATAGTCCCGTTTATGACTGGGCCCAGGTTTACTGAGTCTCTCTGTGCTCCTGTCTAGGGCATGAGCCAGAAGGAGAGCTCTCGGTCTGCCATGATGTACATTCAGGAGTTGAGGTCAGGCCTGCGGGATATGGCTCTGCTCAGCTGCCTGGAGTCCCTGCGTGTCTCCCTCAACAACAACCCTGTCAGGTGAGGATTCTGAGGTGGTATCGAGAGGTAGAGCCCAGGGTGAGAGTTCACCGGTGGGGACTGAAGACCCAAGGAGTCAGGGAAATATGAGAATATTCTGGATTGGGAATAAGGAGTTGCCAGGATAAGCTTTGTTTTGTACAGATAAATTTATTGATTTGACTTAATATTGCATTGTCTCTGTCTGTTTCTTACAGCTGGGTGCAAACATTCGGTGCTGAGGGGCTGGCCTCCTTATTAGACATCCTTAAACGACTCCACGATGAGAAAGAGGAGACTCCTGGGTAATGACTTGTGAGGAATTGGCTTTAAAGGAGAAAATAGCAGTTAAATGTAAAGTTGTGGACTAGGGGAATATGCTGTTAGCTGAGAATGTGTTTATTGTGTGGGTGACTAGAGGATGGATGATGAACGATCTAGGAAAGGGAGGAAGAACTTAAACTTCATGGTGAATAACACAGGATATATATACCACATAGGAGTATGAGTCTCCCAGCATATCTAATCGGAAATAGGGTCTAATTTAGTCCAGAGCTCTCCTGTGATCTGATCCAGGTCATATCCTATTTGAAAGTCTTATAGCACACTTCATCAGTTTGGAACTAGCTTTATGACAGTCTCCAGGGTTAGAGTAATTTTGGGGATACTTGGACTATCAGCTCCCTTGAAGCCAGCCTGACCCAAAGCAATTGCTTTACTTTGTGGAATCTTTCCAGAACAAAACACAGGGCCTGTACCTCCTGAGTGGACAGACTTCCAGCCTTTGAAGTAGCGAGGCAAGCAGTAAGAGCTGGAATGTTATCCTGATAGAATTTAGCACTTAGGAGCCTAGAGGGAATTAATGGGAAGATTTTAATGCAATACTAAATCTTGGGTTTTGAGAGGATTAACCAAAAGTCTTTGATGGTGGGGATCCTTCAGCTACCTGTTTTTGCCAGTGTTTCAGGCAAAGTGCTATGGGCTAGAATGTATTCACCTAGTTGGGGATGTTTCTGAGACCCTTGTTTGCAAGACTGAAAAGTCAGATGGGAGAAAGGTATAGAATAAAGGGACTTCAGTGATTATGTCTTCATGCAGGAGCTACGACAGCCGTAACAAGCATGAGATCATTCGCTGCTTGAAAGCTTTTATGAACAACAAGGTGAGATTTTTCCCATTTTCATTCCAACCCCATCCTGACCCCTATTCTCTTTCTTCTATTGACAAACTCCAAAAAGGACCTAGGAATATGAGGTTCAAGCTTCTTGCTTTCCCTTTTAGTATTCTAACTTTTTGATTGCCACATATACATGCTTCTATGGCTCATTTTTCTCCAGTTCTAATGTCTGTTTTCAGAGAACAGACTCAATTTTCTTTCTCCTTTTCTAGTTTCATTTGCTATTTTTTTTTTTTTTTTTTTTTTTTTTTTATTTTTCTGAAGCTGGAAACGGGGAGAGACAGTCAGACAGACTCCCGCATGCACCCGACCGGGATCCACCCGGGGGCAATGCTCTGCCCCTCTGGGGCGTCGCTCCGTTGCGACCCCCAGGGGGCAATGCTCTGCCCCTCTGGGGCGTCGCTCCGTTGTGACCAGAGCCACTCTAGTGCCTGGGGCAGAGGCCAAGGAGCCATCCCCAGCGCCCGGGCCATTTTTGCTCCAATGGAGCCTCGGCTGCGGGAGGGGAAGAGAGAGACAGAGAGGAAGGAGAGGGGGAGGGGTGGAGAAGCAGATGGGCACCTCTCCTGTGTGCCCTGGCCGGGAATCGAACCCGGGACCTCTGCACGCCAGGCCAACGCTCTACCACTGAGCCAACCGGCCAGGGCCTCATTTGCTAATTTTTGAATTTCCTGATTTGTAGTTATTGTTTTTGAAAGGTTTATGTTTAGTTTTTTTCACAGACTATTCCTACCATAGAACCTTTTTTTTTTTTTAACCCAGGGAGCAAATCTATATTTCTCTCACTGTTTAATTTTGTTGTAATGAACTTACTCCATTGGGTCAGTTGGGCATTAAAAAGAAACAAGAATCCAAGATTTTTGATGTTATGTGTCAGAGAAAATTATTTTGCTATGCTCATTTCTGTTTAGCTCTACTGGGAAAAGTATCCTACCCCTATATTAGTTTGCTAGGGCTACTGTGTACTACAAATTGGGTGTCTTAAACAACAGAATTTACTGTCTCACAGTTTTGAAGGCTATTAAGTCTAAGATCAAGACGTCAGCAGGGTTGGTTCCTTCTGAAGGCTGTGAGGGCGAGTGTGTTCCAGGCCTCTCTCCTGGCTTCCGGTGGCTTGCTGGCAATCTTTGGCCTTCCTTGACTTGTAGATGCATCACCCCTCTCTCCGCCTTCGTGTTCACATGGCATCCTCCCTGTGTGCATGTCTGTGTCCACATTTCCCTTCTTTATAAGGACAGTAGTCATTGGATTATGGCCCACTCTACTCTAATATCACTTTGTTGTAATAACTAATTACATTTGCCAGTGAACCTATGTTCAAATAAAGTCACATTCTGAGGTGCTAGGAGTTAAAACTTCAGTGTGTGAATTTTGGGAGGAAATATCACCATTCAACCCATAATGACTCCTAAACTTGTCCTGGGTTAGATGCTCTCATGTTTAAACCTCCCTTCTCTGTTCTTGTCCTACAGTTTGGAATCAAGACCATGCTTGACACAGAGGAAGGAATTCTGCTGCTGGTCAGAGCCATGGACCCTGCCGTCCCCAACATGATGATTGATGCAGCTAAGCTGCTTTCTGCCCTTTGTATCTTACCACAGCCAGAGGACATGTATGTGACTGGAATTATTCTCTTCTCCATTCTTCTCTTACTATCTTCCATAGTCTAGAGGAAAATTGAGTTGCCTAGGTGGCCTCTTGGTCTTAAGTACAGAGTAAGACTATTTCTTCCCAGATGTGACCACCATGAATCTTAGTATTTAAGAAAGATTGTTAGGTGATGGGGGCTCTCAGGAGTGTACCACTGATTCTTAGAGGTATAGTTGGATAGCTCCGAGACCTCCATTAGGACAAGGGTTTATTTTCCCATTTCAAAAAATTTAGAAGCAACACAACATTATTTTTAAAATGCAAATAATTCAAAAGTATATGAAGTAAAATTTAACAGCCTCATGCCTTTGGCAAATCCTGTTGTGGAGAGATAACCACTGTTAATGACTTCATACAGTCTCATAGATCTGTTTCTAGCACAAATATATTGCATTTCCTATTTCTAGCACAAATATATTGCATTTCCTAGATTCTAAGATATGTCACTCCAAAAGATGATATTCTAGAACTAAGGAAAGATGGTATATGCCTAAAAAATCAATCACTTGTTTAGGATAGATTTTTTATTTTTTGGAGGGGTTAACAAAAGCTAAATCATACCATTTATTCTTTTCTGCTTTTTAAAAATTTAACATTAGGTCTTAGACATCCTTTTATGTCAACATTTATACATATCTTGAGTGGCTATTCAGCATTTCATACTCTGTGTGTCCCATAACTTATTTAACAATTCTCCCATTGCTAGACTTTCAGGTAGAGCTTTTTTCTTTTGAGCATATCTGCTCTTGCTCTAGGTGATAAGAATTTTTACTGTTACAGAGATGCCACAGTGAACATCCTTGTGCATATATTCTTTTATATTTATGCATTTATGTTCACTAGATTTCTAGAAGTATGCCAAATGGTATGTGTATTCAGAATTGGTAATATTAAATGCCCCTCCAATAGTTGTACCAATTTATGTATTGGGTTTTTTTAAGTTGTTTCATACTACTTTATTTAGGGGGTTCCATTTTCACTCCTCAATAGATTTAATGTATTTCTCTCATGCTTCTTCACACATTAGTTCATCTAGTTCTGAAGGGTCACTCAGTGTCATCTTTGTCAGCCAGCCATCTTCATGACAAGATTTGTTGACAAGTCCTGGGTTTTCTGCAAGAGTTTCATTCGTCTTTGTTACATCTCCCAGTAGAGGAGAACAGAGCTACTAGTAGCTTTCAGACTTTCCAAAGCACCAAACTCATCTTGTTTGTTCAGTTTTGTCCCAATTTCAGGCAGACGACAGTAAATAACAGCTCCCAAAGCTTCCTGTGCAAAATTGCTGATTCCCACTATTCTACACAATTCCTTTTTCTGTTGTTATCCACTTATGTTTCTCTGTGAATTTACCCACTGAGAGCAGGTTAGGGCTGGTGTGCAGTGTTTGGATGGTGCCTGCCCTCAAGCCACACAACTCCTTGGCCACCCCGGCCAGTGAGCAAAGTTGTACCAATTTATACTTTATAGAACAAGGGTCTTAATTTGGTACTATAGATAGTATAAGGATGGGTTTCAAGGCACATTTTTCTGAAGAGATGATCTTTAGCTTTCAGCACATTGTGGCCCCTGTTCTAGATGATGAGAGGAATAATGTGAGAAATCCAGAACACTAATGATGTTCTATTTCCTAACTGATCGGCATCCCTGTGTAATCTACCTGCTATGTACATCTGTGTCAGAGCACCTGGGCAGTTCTCTCCCGTTTCTTTTCTCCTGGGCAGGAATGAGAGAGTTTTGGAGGCAATGACAGAAAGAGCTGAGATGGATGAAATGGAACGTTTCCAACCACTGTTGGATGGATTAAAAAGTGGGACTTCCATTGCACTCAAGGCATGTATATCCCCTGAACCTGGACCCCAGAGTCGAATTCAACATGGAAAGACTTAAATTCATTTGACCTTTTAATAGAGCATAGGGAATGCTTCCCAACTATATATTTTATATTGTAGAATTTATCAGGAGGAGAAAGTGGTTATCCTCTCCAAGAAGGCAAAGAAAGAACTGTTCTTCATTATGAGATGAGAAAAAGGCATGATATCTCTTTATGAGTTAGGAAAACGAAAGTCTAGAACAAAGCATACTATCAAATCCTTGAACTTGTTCAGATCACTGAGCTCTCCAATCTGCATAAACCAGGTCTTATTGCTCGAGCAGGAAGTCCTTCTTATAGTCTTGTAGTGCATTTCCTAGGTTGTATTTGGGGTCGTCAGAATGCATGGAAAGAGAAAGGAATCTTGATATCCAGGAGTTAAGTGAAATAACTGCTTACTTTTTTTTTATTTTAGGTGGGATGCCTACAACTGATCAATGCTCTCATCACACCAGCTGAAGAACTTGACTTCCGAGTTCATATCCGAAGTGAACTGATGCGCTTGGGGCTGCATCAGGTGTTGCAGGTGAGATGTAGCCCTTTATCGAAAAGTCTGGGCTGATTCCTTCCTCCCCTTATAGCCCAGTCATCCCAGGGATACCTGTGGTTTTCAATTTAAAAACCAGATTGTAAAGCTTGGATTTCTAGCCAGCATAAGACACTTCTGGGTTCCCTGACTTTTGTTATTGTCATGGATAGGAACTTCGGGAGATTGACAATGACGATATGAGAGTGCAGCTAAATGTGTTTGATGAGCAAGGGGATGAAGATTCCTTTGACTTGAAGGGACGGCTGGATGACATTCGAATGGAGATGGAATATCCTTTCACTGACTGGGTCCAAGACAGAAGGCATTCAGTGGTAGCTCCCTTCATGGAATGGTGTAGGGGTGATGACATTGGCCTGTGTGTCTTCTTGGTAGATAGGACAGGTGTCTGTTGATTGCTGTTAGATTATTTACCTCACCTTGGACCAGGGGAGTTGAGAAAGGTGATCTGAGAGTTGTTTAGCATGGAAACAGCCCTCACAATTAGTATAGACCTCCTAGAACACGATCGTTTAGCTTACTAAGATGTAGAGTTGGTTTTTAGAGATCACACACAAGTCAGGGAGTGGGTTATAATTTGCTGGCTTGTGTGTATTCCTAAGACTGATACACAGAGGAATTTGGTTTCCTATTGACATTTGCCATAGTGACTGAGGCAGTTATCTTTTAATTTCTGTCTACTAATTGATCTTCAAGCCAAATACTAGCAATCCTCTGTCTCTGTATAGTACCACCAACTCACTAGTCCCTTTGCTAAAAGAGGTTTATAGAGCTTAAAGGTTTGGGCAATATTTACAGGAAGAACAGCTTTTAGAATAGAAGAATATCTTGCTTCTTTTCCCAAGAGTTGGGCAAGCCACCTGTCACGGCATCTAAATATGTGCTTTCCTTAGCTTCTTCCCCTTTTCCACTGACTTCAGTGAAGTCTTCCAGATTCTCCTAAACACAGTGAAGGACTCAAAGGCAGAGCCACACTTCCTGTCCATTCTGCAGCACCTGCTCTTGGTCCGAAATGACTATGATGCCAGGTAAGACCGTTTACCTATGGTAAGTTTTGAATTTCAGCCTAAGTGGAAAGAGCAAAATCCTTAAGTTCAAAGATTGTCTGTAGCCCTGGCCAGTTGGCTCAGTGGTAGAGCGTCGGCCTGGCGTGCAGGAGTCCTGGGTTCGATTCCTGGCCAGGGCACACAGGAGAAGCACCTGTCTGCTTCTCCACCCCTCCTCCTCTCCTTCCTCTCTGTCTCTTTCTTCCCCTCCCGCAGCCAAGGCTCCATTGGAGCAAAGTTGGCCCGGACGCTGGGGATGGCTCTGTGGCCTCTGCCTCAGGCGCTAGAATGGTTCTGGTTGCAACAGAGCATCGCCCCCTGGTGGGCGTGCCAGGTGGATCCCGGTCAGGTGCATGCGGGAGTCTGTCTGACTGCCTCCTCGTTTCCAACTTCAGAAAAACAAACAAACAAAAAAAGATTATCTGTAAAGGGGGAAAGAACAGGCACAGATTAGGTTTCATTTTTAGTTATAGTTTTAAAGGGAGTTGTCAGGGGTCCCTTTGATCCATCTGAAAGACTTCACTGTAGAGAAGGTCAGTGTATAAGTGAAATGACCTTCCTTTTTTGGAGGGAGATGGTAGGGTGGAATGTAGATGATAAAAAAGGGAGGTAAATTTAAAGTTCTTTCAGGTTTCCTGAAAGTAGAAGTTTGGCAATAGTACCATCCATCACAGGAAGGGCCAAGCCTGAGATTTTAGATGGGAAGGGATTGACACTAGGAGGCAGATGGCAAGAAATTTTAATTATCTGAAGTAGATGAGGTAGCTGATGTGGAAGAGGGGTTTCTTAGCATGGCAGTGATACTTCTGTTAATTTTATTGAAAGATCTTTTCAGCCTGACCTGTGGAGGCACAGTGGATGAAGTGTTGACCTGGAATGCTGAGGTCGCTGGTTCAAAACCCTGGGCTTGCCTGGTCAAGGCACATATAGGAGTAGATGTTCCTGCTCCTCCCCCCTTCTCTCCCTTCTCTCTCTCTCTCTCTCTCTCTCTCTCTCTCTCTCTCTCCTCTCTAAAATGAATAAATAAATAAATTTTTTAAAAAAAGAAGTTTTTTTCCAGAACACTTATCCTCAGGTTTGTCTGTTGTCAGAGCGGTTGTTTTTTTCTTTTTCTTGATCCTTAATACTTCTCTGAAAATTATATTGTGGCTTTCTTTTGGCAACTTTGTTTTATTTCTCCCATAGACCTCAGTACTACAGGTTGATTGAAGAATGTATTTCTCAGATAGTTTTGCACAAGAATGGGGCTGACCCTGACTTTAAGTGCCGGCACCTCCAGGTTGATATCGAGGGATTGATTGGTAAGTGTATTTATCTGTCTGGTTCTTTAAAATATTGTTTCTGCCTTTATTTTGCATCTTTCAGTGAAAGTCTCAGGATATCTTTCTGGTCTCTGGGGTATTTCCATTTTGGCTCTTTCTTAGGTGTTAACCAACATCTATGTTAAGAGTATATAGGCCTTTAGTTTATTTATACATAATTCTAAAAAATCTAACTCCTCACACACTGCCCACCTTTTGAAGGAACTTCAGATCTAAGCTAGGACTCTTGCTGGTTTCAGTGATTCATAAATATGACTTGTAGGCATTCTCCATGCCATCCAGCATGGTGGCCTTAACCAGCACTCAGAAATTTAATGTTGAACTTAACTGAAAGTTCCATTTCTTTATCTAGTGCAAAATATTAAGAAGGGCAATAAAAATAACAAAAGGACCAAGACTGCACTGTGGTTATATTTAAGGGCTTGGGTAGTGAGAGGGAAAGCAAGAATTGAGAGCTTTACTTCCTGACTCCTCTACCTTTCAGATCAAATGATTGATAAAACAAAGGTTGAGAAATCTGAAGCCAAAGCTATAGAGCTGGAAAAGAAGGTATGTGTGAAAAAATAAATGGGGGTATGTCTTTATTTGTCTTAATAAGGATTATGACTTTTCTGAGAAACATACCTGAGACATTTTGTAAGCATATGGCACACAGTAGCAGTTTTGAGGGGAAACTCTCTGGTGTAGGTTACCCATTGGAAAAAGTGATATGAACGTGATCATAAGGAGCCAGTTAGCAGGGAGTTTTTGGACCCTTGGAGAGGACAGGAAAGACAGATTACACTCATAGAATACCAAAAGCAGGCTTATCCCCAGAACAATAGGAACTGCAATATGTTTGAATTCTCTTTCTCTTCAATTGTTAAAGACTCCTTTGTGGTTGATAGGTTGTGCAGCTAGAGCAGGAGTCTGGAACCTTTTTGGCTGAGAGAGCCATGAACGCCACACAGTTTAAATGTAATTCCGTGAGAGCCATACAGTGACCCATGTATGTTATGCATTATCCAATAAAAATTTGGTGTTGTCCTGGAGGACAGCTCTGATTGGCTCCAGCCATCCGCAACCATGAACATGAGCGGTAGGAAATGAATGGATTGTAATACATGAGAATGTTTTATATTTTTAACGTTATTATTATTTTTGTTTGTTTGGGGTTTTTTTTTGTTTTTTGGGTTTTTTTGTATTTTTCTGAAGCTGGAAACGGAGAGAGACAGTCAGACTCCTGCATGCGCCCAACCGGGATCCACCCGGCACGCCCATCAGGGGGCGACGCTCTGCCCACCAGGGGGCGATGCTCTGCCCCTCTGGGGCATCGCTCTTTTGCGACCAGAGCCACTCTAGCGCCTGGGGCAGAGGCCAAGGAGCCATCCCCAGTGCCCAGGCCATCTTTGCTCCATTGGAGTCTCGCTGCGGGAGGGGAAGAGAGAGACAGAGAGGAAGGAGAGGGAGAGGGGTGGAGAAGCAGATGGGCGCTTCTCCTGTGTGCCCTGGCCAGGAATTGAACCTGGGACTTCTGCACGCCAGGCCGACGCTCTACCACTGAGCCAACCGGCTATGGCCATTATTTTTTTATTATTATTAAAGATTTGTCTGTGAGCCAGATGCAGCCATCAAAAGAGCCACATCTGGCTCGCGAGCCATAGGTTCCCGACCACTGAGCTAGAGACTAACTAGAATTAGACATCATAGCTGTCCTGGTTAAATGCCTTTAAAATCTTTGAGTTGTTTTTTTATTTTATTTAATTATAACTCCAAAAATTGATAAACTATGGAAATGCTTCCTAGTTCCCCCCTACTTTAACCTTGATTTTCAGATCAAAATCATGGTGTTCTTACTTCCCAGGCATTTCCTGGCTCTATGGTCTCTATAGGACAAAGACTGGCACTAAACAGTAAACATGTGGAGGAACGCTGTGCTTCTTGCTGAGATAGCTTATGAGCCTGACCCCTTTCTCCTTTAGCTGGACGTAGAGCTAACAGCCCGGCATGAGCTACAGGTGGAAATGAAAAAGATGGAGAGTGACTTCGAGCAGAAGCTCCAGGGCCTTCAGGGAGAAAAGGACACGTTGGATTCAGAAAAGCAACAGATAGCCACAGAGAAACAGGATCTGGAGGCAGAGGTGTCTCAGCTCACAGGAGAGGTAACGTCTGAGCGGGGAAGGCAGAGTGACCCGTAACCGCCACCAGCATCCTCAGGGTGAGACAGTCTTAAGCAGGAGTCGTACTACTTACTACCAGGGAGGGTTCAGCTACTAATAGGTAATCTAGTTAGATAGTGCATATTTAAAAAATCTTTTACTGTTGTTTTGTTTTGGAGGTAAGTAACATATAAGATAGTAAAATTGAAAAATGCAGAACAACATCAAGAATAAAATAAGTCACAATATTACCCAGAAATAAAGATAATACTCTTCTAATAAATCTAGGAGTAGAAACTAAATAAATTTTCCTCAAATTCACTTATTTTTTTCTATTGTCATCTCTGGACAGATTTATCCTTACACACTCTCTCTGCAGTTAAAAATATTTGAATTATTTGTGATATCTGATTACTTGATCCACTTACATGGCTATAATTACCTGTATAGTACATGTGTTAATTGTGTAACTTGAATATTTGATTTACTTGATCTTTGCATTTTCTAATCAAAGAGAGAGTTTAACATAGAGGTTTAGTTTTTGGGGTTTTTTTTGTGACAGAGACAGAGAGGGATAGACAGGGACAGACAGACAGGAAGGGAGAGAGATGAGAAGCATCAATTCTTCGTTGCAGCCCCTTAGTTGTTCATTGATTGCTTTCTCATATGTGCCTTGACCGGGGGGCTATAGCAGACCGAGTGACCCCTTGCTCAAGCCAGCGACCTTGGGCTTCAAGCCAGTGACCTTGAGGTCTTGAACCTGGGTCTTCCGCGTCCCAGTCCTACGCTCTATCCACTGTGCCACCAGCTGGTCAGGCTGAAATTGCCTTTTTAATGCAAAGCATGCTGAACTAAGAACATCAAGACTTGAACTTGAATTTCGCCTTATCACCTACTAGCTATGTGACTTTAGGCGAATCATTTCATGTCTGACTCCTTTTACACCCTTCATTTATAAAATACGAAGTTGGGATTAAGTCATTTCTTAGGTTCTTTCAAGCCCCAGTTGTCTCTAAGGTGGAGTGAGAAGTAAACTCTCATTGGTTGTTTTTGTAGGTTGCCAGGCTGTCCAAGGAACTGGAAGATGCCAAGAAAGAAATGGCTTCTCTCTCTGCTGCAGTTACTGCAGCAGCCCCTCCCAGCAGTGCTCCTGTTCCCCCTGCCCCTCCTTTACCTGGTGACTCTGGCACTGTTATTCCACCTCTTCCTGGGGGTGGGACCATTCCTCCACCACCTCCCCCTTTGCCTGGGGGTGCTGCCATCCCCTCACCCCCTCCATTGCCTGGGGGTACTGCCATCCCCCCACCCCCTCCATTACCTGGGGGTGCTGCCATCCCCCCACCCCCTCCATTGCCTGGGGGTGCTGCCATCCCCCCACCCCCTCCATTGCCTGGGGGTGCTGCCATCCCCCCACCCCCTCCATTACCTGGGGGTTCTGCCATCCCCCCACCTCCCCCTTTGCCTGGGGCTGCTGCCATCCCCCCACCCCCTCCTTTGCCTGGGGGTGCTGCCATCCCCCCACCCCCTCCTCCCTTGCCTGGAGGACCAGGAATAATGCCTCCCCCTCCCCCTCTTCCTGGTGGTTCTGGAATCCCCCCACCCCCTCCATTTCCTGGAGGTCCTGGCATTCCTCCACCTCCACCGGGAATGGGTATGCCTCCACCTCCCCCTTTTGGATTTGGAGTTCCTGCAGCCCCAGTTCTGCCATATGGATTAACCCCAAAAAAGCTTTATAAGCCAGAGGTGCAGCTCCGGAGGCCAAACTGGTCCAAGGTGAGAATTTCTGTTCATTTCTTCATCAGTACCTCTTCAGAAATATTTCCCTTTCTTGTGGCTCACATCTATCTGTCTCCAGGTGCCACTCATGCACGCATATTCAGCAGACAGGCATCTCCTGTCTGCTAGATATCACTTTGGAGAGTGTTTTGAGTTCCAACTCTGCCACAAAACCTAAACTTAAGGTAGTACTTTTGGCTTTTGAGGATATGAGTGTCAGGGTAAAACACAGTTTGATAATAGTCATTTTACCAGTCTGCAAGGTATTGATAATTTTGCTGATCTCAAGTCATGGATTTACGAATACACTGCCCACCACCTCCCACCTCCTCCCTCCGGTAAGTGAGTTATACAGGACATGTTTGCAGGGCACAGTATTGTTTCCATTCCATGTTTGAGACCCCTGTGATTCTACATCAGCTTTGGTTCCAGAAACCAATTTAAAATAGAGTTCAGGGATTATAAAATGAACAAATTTGGCATAGTTAGCCAAATTGATGGGAAAATATGTAATGTAGAACAAGGGAAGATGTGAAATAAAGCCTAATGTTTTTAAAATGAGTGGATTTGAGGTCAAAAGGAGGATACATAGCATACTTGAATAATCATCAGCAAACTGGAAACATCATCTCCCGATTTTATCATGAGGAGCACAGCTGTACCTGAATCTTAGGTCATTCTGATTCTGCTGTGATGGTGCCTGTAACCAGCCAGCCACCTCTTGGATCTTAACCGTTTTCTAGGATGGAAAGTACAGAGCTCAGCTTAGTAACTCTTAACACTCTGCCTGCACTCACAGTTTGTCGCTGAGGACCTTTCCCAGGACTGCTTCTGGACAAAGGTGAAGGAAGACCGCTTTGAGAACAATGAACTTTTCGCCAAACTCACCCATGCCTTCTCGGCCCAGACCAAGAGTGAGTTCCTTCCTCTTCCGTGCAAAGGGCCAGTGTGGGACTTGAGACTATCCTTTCAGCAGGTTTCCCATTCCTTTCCCTTCCCGGTGAGGGTTGAAGAGAGATGGGGTTTCAGTTTGGAAGAAAATAGGATGTTGATATTCTGGGAATGCTGGGTTGGGGAAAGACAGCTGTTGCATGTAGGTTGGTATCCCCCTTCCCCCAGGATTTTTGCATGTAGATATGTTATGTCATTATAACATATGGGGATATGAGATTAAGGTGACAGAGCTCAGTCTGGGCCCATTTTGATGATGCTCTTGAACTGATTCAGGCACTGCCTTTAAGGTGCTATCTCCAGACGCACATGCATAATTGATCAGGCTAAGGCAGAGTCTTTAATAGGTTAGGTGGTTGAGCAAATAGCTATCTACAGTAACAAGAAACCATATGTGATTCCTTTTCTTCTGTTTCTTTCCAATATCTGATGCTTTCTCCTTCCTGGTCCTTTGCACCTGCAGCATCAAAAGGTAAGAATATAAAAGAGCCTTTCAGTTGGGTCTCTTGAATACTAGAGGAAAATTGAAACAGTTGTAAGGGAATTTCTCTTTAGAAAACTGAGACTAGAGATCAAGGGGTTGATATCTGTTTTGCCTTTTTTTTTTTTTTTTTTTAAGTGTACAGGACAACCAGCAGCTGTGATGTTAACTGATAGGAAAGAAAACTAAGTTTAAGTTGAAGCTACCATAACTTATTCTGTCTTTGGAAGGTGAAGGACAAATTAAGTAATAATACCCTTATCTTACATTTGTCTGTTTTACAATTTTCAAAGTACTTATACATAACTTGACCGTATTTAGCCCACAAAGCAGTTTATGAGACAGGAAGGACACATGTTATCTCTACTCTGTAGAATACATGCATTGAATAGTTAGGTAGCTTGCTCAAGGTTATATGAACAGGTCCAGGAGTCTTGACTTTTAGTTTTTTGTTTTTTTTTTAATATAAATTCTGGTCCGTTTTCCCCATAAATTCTTGCTTTTCCTCACCTTCATCTTATTGCCTTTATTTTAGAATTGCTGGTCTTCTTTGCTCACTTTCTAATTCTTGTGGTCTGTGTGCTCCCTCAGTAGGCCTCATGATAATTTTATATTTCCATCTTCTAGCTTTTTTTTTTTTTTTTTTTTTTACAGAGACAGAGAGAAAGTCAGAGAGAGAGAGAGAGAGAGAGAGATAGGGACAGATAGACAGGAACACAGAGAGATGAGAAGCATCAATTCATTAGTTTTTTGTTGCAACACCTTAGTTGTTCATTGATTGCTTTCTCATATGTGCCTTGACTGTGAGGCTATAGCAGACCGAGTAATCCCTTGCTCGAGCCAGTGAGCTTGGGTCCAAGCTGGTGAGCTTTGCTCAAACCAGATGAGCCTGTGCTCAAGCTGGCAACCTCAGGGTCTCGAACCTGGGTCCTCCACATCCCAGTCTGATGCTCTATCCACTGCACCACTGCCTGGTCAGGCATCTTCTAGCTTTTTTATTTAGAGGTTTATCATGACGATAGTGATAAAATGCTCCGACTTCAGAGCATTTTCCCCCACCCAGTAAATAAATGTTTTTAAAGACAATTATTGTCTTTTTCCTTAGGTGGTCTAATGAAAACAGGCTACACTCTGTCCTAATAAGGAGCCTAACAGATTGCTGTATGCTTTGGTGGCCCTTAGTTGCAAGTGGGTATCTAAGAGTGTGAGATCACAGTGCTTAGGCCTGTCTTGTTGCCCAAGCTTTCAGGGCAAAGTGGCCTTTTTCTCTAAGAGAACCTTCCGAATGAAAGCCAGCTCAGGGACTTACTTCCACTCTCTTAGTTTAAAATCCTGCAATAATGATTGTTTATGCCACTGTAGTACATCAACAAAGACTAGTTGACCGTGAATATCAAAATCAGATGATTTGCTAATTTTCTTTTTAATTTTTTTTAACTGATTGATTTTAGAGACAGAGGAAGGGGGAGAGAGAGAGAGAGAAACATCAATGTGTTATTTTGCTTATTTATGCATTCATTGATTGATTCTTGTATGTGCCTTGCCAAGGATTGAACCGACAACCTTGGCATATTTGGACAGGTCTAACCAACTGAGCTCCCTGGCCAGGGCTGATGTGCCTATTTTTAAGTTCAGAGACTCTATCCCTGTGTTGGCCTCTGGCATAAGTTCCTTTCTTGTGGCTGGGCTCATAGTGCCACTGTAAATGTGCACTGCCTGGGCCCCTTCCCTCCCCATCCTTTTATCCTTAACAGGTGTATTTCCATTGATTGTAGTGGGGTTTTCTGCAGTTTACTGGTTTTCCTTGGCATTGTGTTCCCACTGTGAATCGTATATAGTATTTTTAAACACCCAACCTAGACCTTATCTCATCTTTTGTTATTTTCAACAGTGTACTGATATTTGTTAATGCTCTTTCAGCTCAGCTTTGGTCCTGGGAACTACTTTCCGGTCATTGAAGGCTCTAACTTTCTAACAGCTTTGGCTTTTTGTCCCCCTTACATTATTATTAGAAATCTCTATCTTAATCTGAAAAGAGTAAATGTGAATTTGTCACTTAGTTTAGTGGCAGTATTGATTTTCATGTGGTAATAATCATCACCAGATTGCTGCTGTTTTTTATGAAGGAAATTTCAAACTAGTCTTTGTTTTATTCTAGTCTTTAAATATCTTTACTTCTAGTTAGGCTTTTCAGGTGTTAAATTGGCACAGTCTTAATTGTCCCTTCTTTTCATTAGGCAGCACTGGAGAAGGGGCTCTTGAACATTATTAAATCATGAGCAGTTTTCCAGACATGCTAACTCTTAGTCATTTTAAGAAATTCCCAGAAGAGAATTTTTCTTGTCAACTATAGTCTTAAATACTTACCTGTTTATTCAACTCTAACAGTCATCTGTAACGCTCCAATGCAACAAAGCCTTCCTTTTCTTGTCAGCCGTGCTACGTCTGTGTTTTTAGTCATTTTCTCCAAGCAACAGACACTTCTCGCTTTAAAAAATTATATATTTTTTGCCCTGACCAGATAGCTCGGTTGGTTAGAGCATCATCTCAAAGTGCAGAGGTTGCTGGTTCAGTCCCCGGTCAGGGCACATACAGGAGCAGATCGATGTTCTTGCCTCTCTCTCTTCCTTCCTTCTCCTCTCGCTAAAATCAACTTTAAAAAAAAATTACTTCTTCTTGGTATATTCAGTGTTTTACTGACTTCTGTGTTGTCTGATTTATCTTTTTCTTCTACATGTTCTCATTTTCTTTCTCTTTGAGTTACTCTGTAAATCTGGTGATCCAAGCAGTATTTGAAGGTGCTTGTTTAAGGTGTATTTCATGGGGACAAATAGTTGCTTTGATATTGTATGCATGGGCCTCAGGTGGCAGGTGGAAGGGCTGCATGTGGCCCCAGTGCCGTGTGTAACCGCCACTGTGATGGGGTCACTGACTTGCCCTGTTGTTCCTCCTGCAGTTTTGGGCCTCCCTCCCTCGGTGCTCAGGCAGGCACCCAAATGGCCCCTTCCTCACAACATGTCCAAAAAAGAACACTTTAGTAAAAAAAGACTTTTGGCTTTTTAGAGTTTAGGTTTTCATCAGGTAAGGAACTTCCAAGTTTTAGAAACTTCCGAGGGAGCACACAGAGGACCCAGCTCTCATCAGTATGAAAGCAAGTTTTACTGTGCTTCTGTTGTTTTAAACAGGTCTGGGATAACATTACAGAACGCTCCTCCTTCATTTTCTTCTAAGTTGGTAACCGGTTTCAGTTACCAAGTTTCTCATTCACAGTGTTAATATTATGATATAATTAAGTAGAGAAAGACTCATTACGACTTAATAAATATTCCATGAATTGAAGAAGTAGAGACATGGGTTAAAGATGTTTTCAAGGCCATATAGTACGTGGCAGAGCCAGGGCTCCCACCGCAGATGGATTCCCAAATCCTCACACTAGCCCCTGCTCCCCAGAGCGTGCGTCTGCCCCCGGAGCTTCTGAAAGCTCCATGCAGACAAACTCTGGAAGAAGGGCTGTGCCGGCTTCCACAACCACTCCATTCTTTAGGCACAAATGTCTTTGAATTGGCAGTGACTCTTAGGAGTACAAAAAAGGAACAACGTTAAATTAGGGAAAGTAAGTGAGATACTGGGTATTCAGGTTCTGATTACTGTATATTCAACTGTAGCAATACTAATTCTGTTGGAGAAGTAGCACATGCTTATCTAGTTCTAGTGGGAGTCCTGCTTAGATGATTTCAGCCCAGCAGTTGCCAGTCTTGATGAGGAAGTCATTTGGACACTAGGTTTTCATAATACTGCATAATTTCCCTTTTCGCTTGCTAAACACAGCTCTGCTATTTGTTAAATGTGGCTGTATCTCTCTTGTATTTTATTTCTACGTATAAGCTCCAGTATGCCTCCTGGCTCTTCTAGGAATGGACGTTAAAGAAAACACACACCTGCTTTCGATAGTCAAGGTCTTCAGCCACTGTTTCATTAAGGTTCAGGAAGACATGTACCTTTTTCTAAGAGAAAGGCTAAGAGAGGATCAGTCTTCAAATTTATACTGCACGTTCTCATTCACCTTTTTCTCTCTCAAGGGTTACTGTTATTTCTGAACTCTTGACTTCTTATAAACCAGGAATTTACTTAGTTGATTTGTTTGTTGCCAGGAGAACTATTTTGAGTTCAGATTTGATAGGCAGTGCTATAAAACTTCCAGTACTTTTTCACTTTTCTTGTGATTGGTAAGGAGTCTTATCATGGTCTCTTTGTTGACTCTGCTGCTTTAAGTCCTTGGAAACATGCTCAGTAGTTAATTTTATTTCAGCTTCTCCTAGGGAGCAGTTTTATCACTGTGGTGGGCTCGGGCCATTATCTTCAGTATGTATAACTAGTTTTTCATTCTGCTTTTCTTTTACTCTCTTTCGCTGATACATGCTCCTATTTACAACCGTTATGTTTTAAAACAGCGTGGTGACAACTAATGTTCTTTTTAGGTGTATTCCTTTCTTTCAGAAACCTTTTGGATTCTTAAGATCCACAAGCTAATGTCCCTTAATAGGTATGCAGTGGACAATATGTAGCATTAAATGGTCTCTCTCTGCTAAAATATGACGTGCATTTTGGGAACTATGAGCCTGAGAATAGTTTTCCAAGTGGTTAATGGCTAATTTAGAAAGAACTATGGCTAAAAGGTAAGATCTTGACCAACAGCTGAGAATTTCATAAACAATAGCAGTATTCTAGTTAGGATTTGACAGTGCAGGTCCAGATCCCAAGATCTGTGCTATTGTCCCACAGGTCAGGTCAGAACTGTCAGCAGCTGTGAATAGGTTTGCCTGTCTGCTGCTCTCCTAAAATTTTCATGGGTCAGGCTGTACCAGGAGCCTGTGGTGAGGAAGCAATCCTCTCTTTCCCAAAAGGGAGCCAAGGGTCTTTTTCTTCCCTGTGATCCCCCTCTGTCCACTTTGTGGCACCCACCCATTTTAATATTCATCAGGAAATATCCTCGTGAATCTTTACAGCCTCTGCAACCTTAACCTCTAGAAACAAGATTTTGTAAGCGCTCAGCATACTCCACCTCACTCAGTGAGGTTAGTGGCAGGAAGATGTCTGTTCTCTTGGTTCTTTATGCCTCTCAAGTGTGTGGACAAGAGGTGCTATCAAAGTGAACATTTGTTGGGGTTCTTGACTTTTCTTTACTAACTTCTCTTGGATTTGTTGTTGTTGTTGTTCAATTATTCACACAAAATAACATTCTGACAGTTTTAAATATATCTCCAGAATGAAATTACAGGTGAAAGAGTATGGACTATGGCCAAATTGCCTTCAAGGTCAGTTGGTGGGAAATTTATGCTCTCAGTGTATGAGAAAGCTTCTGTTTTGTATTATAGTCAAAAGTTTTTTGTTTAATTTATTAGCTGAAAACTGGCATTTTATTGTTTTAATTTGTATCTCATTAACTTCTTTTGGATTTTGAGTAGGGACAGACTGTTAGCACAAAGAAGTTGAGAGGTTCCATTATATCAGATGTTATAGTGGTTTTTAACTTTTTTACGCTTGGGGATAGTGAAAGTAGGAGAATTATTTCAGAAACTGCTAAGGCAGAAGTCATCCTGAGCATAAGCAAATCTGACCAAGGTCATTGGGTCTATAATCTATACAATCAGCAGGAAATTTCTGGCAGACTGATACACAGCCCGGAGTTGAAAAACACTGATACGGTAGTCCTTGTGATTTATAAGCAGGAGTCTCCCCCCACCACTTGGGGTTAGGAAGGGTCCCGCACAGGGAGTAAGTACTCCTCTGGGTCATGATCTCCCATCCTCAGTGTGGAAAAAGTAGGCCTAAGCCACCCCCTTATGTGCCTCTTTGTTGTCCCAGCTTGACCTCACTAATTGCCTTGAATCCACTGGCTCTAATATTATGCTGTTTATCTTGGTTTCTGTCACTCACCACAGGAAGCCCCAGACTCAGGTCATCCTCATCTCCCACACTGAAATCCCTGTGAGGTTCTGAAACTCCTATTCTGAGTCCTGCCATCTCACCTGAACTCTTGAAACCATCCACTGTGCCCTCTGGAATTCATGATCCATCACTAGCAAAATCTCCTGCCATCAACTCGGCCTTGTTGCTCTGACAGTGACCTGGCTTTTCCTCGCACTGCTCTCCCTTGTGTTCATCTCCTGTGGGTGCCCCGCCCCGAGCTGTAAACCTCACTCCACTGGGTCTCAAGATGGAGCAGATGTACTTTTTGTTCTTCATTGCTACTTCCAGGTCATTCCACCTTTCTTTTTCCTAAAAACCCATCATTTTGAATCTCACATCAAAGTATATCACCCACTTCCCTTCTCTGTGCTGTCATCTGCAAGCACACCAACAATTCCTGCTAGTGTCTGTTAGCGTAGCTCCTGGCCACTCTCTGCAGTACTCCGGTACTGCTCCTGTCTTCGTTTTTAGCACCTTTTTACACGAACAGGTCATGATCTTACCAAGTTCTGGCTTCACAATTGCTCGCATTATCCTTTTCCAGTGATCTAGTCCTCTCCCCTCCCTTGCCCATTCTGTCCCATGCCAGGCACCAATAACTGCAACCCTTCCACAATCTCAATTTCAGACCACCTGCATTCTTTTTACCTCTCGCTTTAGTACCCTGACCCCAACAACCCTTCAGCCCCACTGGGACTTCCAATTCATTTATCCTACCATGTTTTGTTGTCTTTCACCCCTCAGCTAAAATTCCATGGTTAATCTTAATCATCCCCGTGGGGTTTTTTCCTCCCATTACTTTTCTCTCATCTCAGCATACTTGACTGGCAGGACCACAGTCCTGGTCAGTTACATCTCTCTCCACCCTGCCCCGTAGCTGTGCCAGTGAGCACAGCTGGGGAACGTGGACAGCTGGCTCTCCTGGCACTCGGGCCTCACTTGGCTTTCAGGGCAGCACGGCTCTGACCCTCTCCTACCTCACTGCTCTTTCTCCCGGATTTCCGCTCAGTTTACAGTGTTGCTTGGCTCTTGATGCTGCCAGGCAATCAGATATTAAACATTCCTAATCCATTCAATTTCCTGCTCTCCCGAATGATTATTTCACACCTTTTCTCTCAAAGGCCCAGTACCTCCCTCATCTGTTTTTTTCTTCACTGAGAAAACAGATAGTCAGCAGAGGAACTTCCATAGACTTCCACCATTACTTTTACCCACTTTCTTTGTCTTCCTCTCTGTAACAGCTGTCCTGTCTATAGCCAGTTCCTGGATTAAGGTGATACCTTTTTTTCAACAATTGCTTAGAATACCCTGAAAATATAAAATTTAAAAAGCTTTCTCTTTCCCCTCACAGCAACTGTGGCTAATCATATCTAATACAAGAATGGATACGATCCTTTCCTCTTTTAGTTCAAGTGAGAAAATGTGGGAAAATTTCAAATAGAACCTTTCTGGAAAATTAAGGGGCAGTGGAATTAAAAAATAAAATTACAGAAATGTCAGAGCATACACATATTTTTAATGTAATCTGTGTGATCTCACATGTATATAATGTTCTTCATTTTGCTAAACATGTTTCAGCATCTCTGGATATTATTACATGTAGATCTACCTGTAATGGATAGATCTACTATCCATTTTTTCTAATGGATAGTAGTATTCTGTCAAATGATAATACAACTTCATACAACTGATTTCTTACTGAGAATTTAAGTTCCCTATATTTTATATCATAAGCAGTACTGCAGTAATCATTATTGTATTTAACTCTGCATACTTGTATTTCTGCACAGTAAATTGATTTAAAAATTATTTATTGATTTTTGTGAGAGAGAGAGAGGGAGAGAGAGACAGAAACATCGATCTATTTCTGTATGTGCCCTGACTGGGGGTAGAACTGGCAACCTTTGTGTGTTGGGACGATGCTCAAACCAACTGAGCTATTCTGCCAGAGTTCTGCACAGTACATTTTTTTAAATAAAATTTCTGGGCTCATATTGCTAGGTGTAGCATTGTACCAATTTGCACTTCTGCCAAAAATGAGAAATTATTTCTCGTAATATCTGATAGGGGAAATGTGATATCTTGCTTTAATGACTAATGAGAATGCATTGAGATTTTCCTTTATGCCTTGACTCTTCCCTCATCTATAGAATGAAGTGGGTGAACTGAAAACTACATTTCAGTTCTAAACTTCTGATTCTGTTACTATTTTTTTCCTTCTTTGCGTAAATTGTCTTTGGTGTCATCTCAAATTCTTTTGTTGTGACAGCTTTCCAAAAAGTTCTTGTCTCCGTTTTCTTTGTTCTGGTCTGGGTTTCGTTCTTTTTCCATGCACTGGTGGAGATTTAAGGGGGAGTGTCATCAGATAAAGATAATTAAACTTTAATTCCCTCTAAACTGGTGGAATTTGATCCATCTACAGTGTGCTCTTGCTCTTTCTCCTTTTCGCCACCAGATGGCACATGGAGCTCTTCTGTTTTAGATGTGTCATTGTTACGTCTGTTAGTGACGCAGTCACGTTAGAGAGAGGCGGCCTCTGTTGTTTCCAAATGCAAACTGCTTGGTATGCTGCCCTCTACCTGTTAGGATAGTCATTTGGAGGACTGATCAGTAACATTAAGACAGAAAGCTATGCTTGCCCTTTTACAAAAGGATCTTGTCCTGTTGCAGCTAGTGTTTTTAATAGGAGCAATTTAGTGCTTTTGAGGGCCCCATAGTTTAGAGAATGTTTTTATTTTTATTTTGCTTTGGTAAAATCCTTTGATAGCTTGGTGAAAGCATAACTTTCCTTTCAGGGTGCTTAAATAGAGGATTGTCTTTTACCAGTTTAGTAGTTCTTGTAAATATATTTGTAACCCTATTATATACACATTCATAATTCTATCTGTGTCTCAGCTTCTACTAAATAGCTCTCTCCTCTGATTATATACTAATAATTTCCCAGAGACACTGTACTGGATTTTTTTTTTCCAGGGAATCCCTGGCCTGCCGTGAGTAGAATTTGTCAGACATCCCTTCTCTGACATTTGTTGGCTCCTGATTATCCAAACATAATCTCAATTTTAGAGCCTCTTTCTAGCTATTCAGACTTGTGTGTGCCTATATTACTATTCTAGACATACATTGACTTTAACTGTATCTTTAAACCCAAGACGCCATCCACCATTACCTACAGATTCCAGATTGGATTTCTGACAGAACGTCCTTTTACATGGCATTGTCTGCAACTTAGATCATCTCAGAGGGAGATGATTGCCTAAATTTCTGTCATCTTGCTACAGTCAGTCCCTACATTTAAATGTCTGTTTCACCAGTAATTCCCAGCCTTTAGTGTGCATATGGATTACCTGAGGAGTTTGTTACAGGGCCAGAGAGTCCAAGTTACAAGGACTGTGGAGGGGTGTATTTTTAGTAGACTTCCCATGTAATTTTGTTATAGATGTATTGGTCTAGCTCAGGGGTTGGGAACCATTTTGGCTGAGAGAGCCATGAACAGCACATATTTTAAAATGTAATTCTGTGAGAGCCATACAACGACCCGTGTACATTACGTATTATCCAATAAAAATTTGGTGTTGTCCCGGAGGACAGCTGTGATTGGCTCCAGCCACCCGCAACCATGAACATGAGTGGTAGGAAATGAATGGATTGTAATACAAGAAAATGTTTTATATTTTTAACTTTTTTTTTTTATTAAAGATTTGTCTGCGCGCCAGATGCAGCCATCAAAAGAGCCACATCTGGCTTGCGAGCCATAGGTTCCCGACCCCTGGTCTAGCTTGACCCATTGCTTCAGTTTTTCTTTCTTTCTCCATTTTCTGCTTGCCATCTTCCCCTGCCTGCTATAGTCTGGAAGCTTTCTTATTTTTTTCCTCATGATAACATTTTTATGTCTGAGTCAGAATAGGTATTGTACAAGTATTATCTTTGTTCTTTCGTGGCAGTCATACCAGATCACTTCAGAAAGCAATTTGAAACATTTTTATATGTGTGTCAGAGTCAGTATTGTAGGAGTATTATCTTTGTTTTTATGGAGGGCATACAAGATCATTTTGGAAGCAGTTTGACACTGTGTATTGACTGAAAAATTCTTTTCTTGCCATTTTTCCAGCCAGTTCTCAGTAGGCATCTTTGGAGGATGTTTTGAAGTTCTCTGGAGTCAGTGAAGTAGCTGGGACCCACTTAGAGACGGACTGGGCTGGAGAGGGTGGGTGGAGGGCAGATGACTAGATGTCCCCCAGGCCTGTACAACACAGATGGCGTTGATGAGAAACGAGGAAGTCAGATCATGATGAATGTTATGACTGCAGATATAACCAAACTTGAAATTAAAGTTTGGTTCTTCTCTCACGATGGAGACCGGCAGTTGGTAGGGATCAGAAATGTGATTTGGAGGAGGAGTGGGATCTGCAGGAAATTTCAGAACAGAGGCAGGCTTTGAGATTAGCAGAAGGGGGACCCTGTGCTCTTTGGCTACATCCTGGAGCTCAGACTGCCGCCTCAAGGAAAAAGCACTGTTATGAGGATCCCTGACATTGTGGGAGTTGTTGGATCTGAAATGACTTTTCTGCTGATGGGGGACAAATCTCCCTCCAAACATAAAGTAGTAGCCAGCCGAGTTTTCAGGTAGTGCTGCGGGTATCTCCACCGCAGATTGTTTTCTCTGGGTTTTTCTTTCCGTGTGTCTGTTGGCTGTTTTTCTGCATAGGTAATACAGTGAGTTCAGAAGTCAGGACAGTTACAGAAAAGTCTCTTTCTTACACTTGTATTCATCCATCCCATTCTTCCCCTCCTTCCTCTCTAGAGGTCACCATCTTTATAATTTCTTGATTATCCTTTCAGTGTATTTTAAAAATGCAATTATAAGCAAATACTAATACAGATTCCTATCCTTCCTCCCTTTACCAAAAGGTAACATACTATCTATACTGTTCCATACCATCTATATCCTGGAGAATTTTCATATCAGTGTGTAGAGATTTTCCTCATTATAGTTCTCTTATGATGAGAACTATAATAAAAAAATATATAGTAATGAAATAATCAGTCCTTTTTTTTGGAAACAGTTGCTGCAATAAGCCATTTGGTCTGACTGCATCTTAGCAGCGTGTGTCCTTTATTCTCTCTGTTTTCCATGCAAACTCTCTTACCTCACAACAGAACAGTTAGTGACCCACCCCAATCCTGTATAAATACAGTAATTCATTCTAGAGCTCTTCAGCCATTGTGGTATGAGGAAGAGAGACTTGAAAAGTTCTGCTAAGAGGCCTTCTCCACCTCCAAGTAGTTCACTGGAACATTATACCCTAGAGCAGAGCTTTGTGTCACTAGCATAGGGACACTACTTCATAAACAGGTATAGTCTTCAAAGGAAAGCGGTGACCTGATTAATTTTTTCTTGTTTCTCAGTTTTTGTTCTGAAGGTAATTGCTCTAGAACTTAGTACCGTGAAACTATCCCGTGTTCTAACTGTGGCCTTTGGAGCAGCATGGAAGAATGCTCATGATACAGCGCTAAGTGGGAAAAGCAGGAAACAGTTTCATACCTTCACTGCAGTCATGTTTTACAGAAAAAAAAATGCAGAAGTAAAAGATTGGAAGGGTATATTACCAGGAAACTCTTAACAGTTTTTGTTAGGGTGCTAAATACTCTTTTTTCTTCACGTTTTCTATAATGTGGTCATCTTATTTTTATGATGGGAAGGATGAAAGGATTAAGAAGGAAAATTTTCAGGGTCCAGGATGCCTAAAACGGGGGTTTCTAGAAGTACTTGGACCCGATAGATTAATGTGTGCAGAGCAGAGAGCAGTCTCACAAAGCAGGCAACGGCGTCTTTTACTTCACTCTCCCAGCCTGCTGAAAATCAGATCCCAACTGAAAAAAAGCTGTTTGTTCTTCTCTCAGCTTCGTTGGGTTAAGAAACCCCAGTTACACAACAGAAAGGCATTGGTAACCCATGTATGCAAGATGAGAGGCAGTCATGCTTCCCTCCTGATCTGGCAGCAGTCCCAACTCTGTTCTAAGAGTGAGTGACTTTTCTTTCATATCTGTTAGACTGGAAGATAAGACACTGTTTATGTGTGTGTTTAAATTTCCTTTAGATAAGAAAAACTGCTGAAATCCTCCAAAAAGAATGTCCTCTCCTATTCAGCTTGCATTTCCATTCTGCTTGCATTTTTCTTTTCAGCCACGGGGTGTGCGCAGTTGAGCTGTTTTGGCTCGGGTTCCAGATTGTGAGGTCAGAGACTGGGGATTGGAGGAGAGCATCAGGTGACTTTCAGTAACAGTGATGACGATCCTGCCCTCATCCCCACCCCTTCTCCCCCCCCCTCTTTCCCCACCCTTTCCTGGCTTCTACCTTAGGAACAAAGAAGGGAAAAAAAGCAATATGACGAAAACCAGCAGCTGCGCCTGCAGACCCAGGCTGGGGGCTGGGTGTTATGCCATCTGTTTTCTTTGTTGCTCTTTCACACAGTTACGTCCCCTCTCAGTGGCCTGAGTAAAATGGAAGGTATTTTGTAGAATCCTTTGCTACGGAGACTGGCTTAGAAATCTGCAGTTTATTCAGTATTTAGGTGGGTGTGGGTGAGATGCAGCAGATTAAAAATGCTTTAAACACCTAGAAAAAAAAAGAAGGTATTTTGCCTTCTCATTCTGTCTTATTCAAGAATATCTATTTAATGTCAGAGATGGTGATAGGGGCATATCACCTATTATTTCTAATTATTAAAACAATGTTGCCTAATAGGTATTACCTTCATTTCATAGAGAAATATCAAGTACAGAATTAATATGACCTTTATTTTTTAAGATCTCATACCACATAAATACCGAGCCGGAATCGGACCCCAAATCTGTTGACTCAGAATCCGGCATCTAGTAAGTGGGACTGGCAAGAAGGCTGGCATGTTTAGAGAAACCTGAGGTGCCCGCATCCAGGGACTGTCATGGCACCAATCCAGTGCGCTTTGCTTTTCACCAGAAATCAGTGTTCTGATTTCTTCCAAAAATAGATCTCAAGGTAAAAAAATGAGATCAAGGGGAACATATAGATTAAAAGAATTTTTAAGCATGTCAGTCAGTTGCAGCGTGTGGGCCTTATTTAGATCCTGATCCACTTTTTAGGAAAGGAAAGGGCTTTACTCCTAGTACTACCTTATTTTGATGCCTGTTTTTCCTGCCCTCTAACCTACTGTTCCCTTGCATAAACCTGTCCTACCCTTTTGCTGTCTTGCTCGGGGCACTGCCTGTCCTTCCAGTCCCTACCCACCCAGATCTCTGAAACTGATCTCTCCCTTAGCACTCCTTTACTGAGTCACCTTCCTGGGTGTGCTGGGGCAGTGTCTGTGAGAAACTCGGTGACTATATTGTCTGAATGAGCCATGCTTTGTGAAGCGCCTAGATTTCTAATACTGCTTTGCTGCCACCCTTTCAGGCTCCCATTTGTGTCCCCTTCTTCCTAATTCTCAGCTTGTTGCCTTGGGATTCTGTCTGGCTTTGTCCGGTCCTTCAGGCTTATCCATTTCTGCCAGTTTGCCCCATCCCTCCTCATAGCTTGCACATCCATGCTGAGGCAGTTCTGTGGGATCCAGCAGATGGGGGTTCGTTTTGGGCAGGAATAATACCTGTTTATTCGGCATGCTATTTATCTGTTTTTCCCTCCTATGCAGTATACCTATGAATGGTTTTGAGGTACTGACTTTTGCTCTCGTGAATATTATAGCTATGAAGAGTATAGAGTAGGAATTCTCCACATGGGCAGTTTTTTACATTAGCACATGATAGGACCTTGTTCACTCCTCTTCCCAGAATCAGAGAACTCTTGTAGAGCTTAACAGACATGGCTTACTGTGTGCTAGATGGCCTTCATAATTCCAGAGCTGCGTTACCCTCACAGAAACTTGATTTCCTTAGTAACGTTAGGGAGCTTACTAAGTGTTCTAATCTTATAGATATGCTGGGAGCCTAGGACTCTTCCACAAAGACCCTGTTTCTTCAGACAGAACTATGGTGGTACCAAAGTCCACTTTCTTATTTTAACTTCCTATATTGATTCTGTGCTCTTGTGTGTTAAATGTACTACAGTTATCTCACTTTCTGGATATGATGCTTCTTCAAGTAGTGGAAACCATTGGTGACTTGGACCCACAGAATTTTAAACATGTTTCTGCATTTTCTACCTTTCTCATGTGTCCTCTTTGAGTCATAAGGTACTTGGCTCACTCAAGGGAGATGTATAGTAAGATTATGTTCCTGGCTGAATAGGGTCAAATGCCGCAGGCTCTATCTTGTGCCGAGCACGTACTTGTGGTCCTGAGTAAGTGAGTAAGAATTAAGGTTAGGTGGAGTTGCTTTGTAGCTCAGCCTGAATCTTTCAGCCCTGCTTTAATGGAAAAAGCCCTTTTTCCATCTTCCTTACTCACTCCCACCTGCAATTCTTAAGAGCTTAGTTTCCAGGATGTCAGGCGACTCCCCATGCCTCCATTTCCTGTTTGTAGTGTTCATTGAGAGAAGCCTGGGACAGGAATTCCTGGGGAAGTGATGGCTCTTACTTTGGGACTCCGGGGCCCTCAGCTCATTGCTGAGGTTGGGGAATACCGTGCACAGAAGGACCTCCCTTCCGTCCTGTGGGCCCTTAGAAACTCTGTTACTGATGGTAACCAAGCAATAACTGGGACTCAGGTTGCTGACTTTGTGCCTTGACTATTCTTTGACTTTAGAAACTGAAAATTAAATTTTTTTTCTTGTGCTTTAATTTCTATTCTTTGATTTTAGAATTCAACATAGGTATCAAGATTCATGACAAAATTAGGTTGGACTCTGTAGGATTGATTGCTTTGACATACCAAAAATAACGAGGAAAGGATAACAGGGTCCCTCTGTTGGACAGCAGGGGGTGCCCTTTCCCTTCGCTTCATTGCTTGGCACTCCCTACTGCATTCAGCCATTTTAGACAGATTGTTTTTGTTTCCACCTAACTCCATTTTGTGTTTGTGACGCAGGAAAAAAAAGAGTGCGGCAAGGGAGGAGCCTGCTTGGGGGAGGGAGGCAGTCCAGGGACTCCCGTACTCGTGCTGGTTCACCAGGGGCTCACCTTGCTACCGGCTGCCTGCATCCTGAGCATCCTAAGCATCCTAAGCATCCTGAGCAGTAGTAGATGCTGACTCCCGGCCAGCTAAGCAAAGAACAAGTGGTGACTGGCTACTGGATGCCTCCCAATAGTGACAGGGCACTGGCTTCTGAGACTCAGGCAGGGCGCCCCCTCTGTCTCACTGAGAACTTAGGCCAGGGCTTAGGTGGGTTTTATTAGAGATGTTTAGGGTCATATTCTCAATTACAGAATCAACTAAGAAGAAAAGGCCCTTTCACCACGTAGTTGTCTGAGAAGAGTTAGATGCCTTGATGACTCCAGGGAAATAATCTGACTTTTAAAAGCTTTTATTTTTGAAAATGTAACACACACACACACACACACACACAATACATAGATGTGTACATGCATACCTGCAACTTTGGTGTATTGGGACAACACTCTAACCAACTGCTACCCATATATATATATATACATATATGGGCATGCATTATAGCTGAAGAGAATAGTATGAATGTCTGTGTCTCCATCACCCAGTTTAGAAACTTAACTCATGGCCAGTCTTTTTTATCTACCTCCTTGCCACCCCATTTATTTTTAAGTATGCCATAGTTAGTCATATTATATAATTCTTAAGTAGTTCAGAATGTGTGTCAAAAAAGAAGGGCTTTGCCCTGGCCGGGTAGCTAAATTGGTTAGAGTGTCCTAATATGCCAAGGTTGTGGATTTGATCCTTAGTCAGGAAGCACACAAGAATCAACCAGTGAATGCATAAATAAGTGGAGCAACAAATTGATGTTTCATTCTTTCTCTCTCTTTCCCTCCCCCCTTCTCTCTCAAATCAATAAATAAAAGACTTTTAAAAAGAATTATATTGCCATTGTCACATCTGAAAAATTCTTTAATATTATTAGATGTTTGAATTTCTTAAAATATCTTATAGTGATAGTTCTTTTAAATATAGTTTGTTCATCTGAATCAGCCAAATAAAATTTTTACATTGCAGTTGGTTGTTGTGTCTATATTTCCCTCTCCAGTTTATGCTTTCTCATTTTTTATCTGGCAATTTATTTGTAGACTTAATTTCTTAAGGTGATAGGGAGGATGTTTCTGGTTAGGACACAGGAGATACAGAGACAGACTTCTCTTTGCACAGAGCAGAGCCTCTAATCTTGAGGATTTTCCCCAAGGTGACAGCAGAGGAAGTAGGTCAAATGCCCTGCACAGGGAGAGAGGGCCAGAGTCACTTGCTTGTTTCTCCTGACATGATAACCTGTTACCCAGTCTTTAGAAAAGTTTGCAGACTGCTCTGAACAGAGAACGTGGTTGAAGTGGACTGTGCTCTTTCCTAGGAATTAAAGGAGAGCTTTTAAGCTCTGGGTACCCCATTTACCTGCTGCAGAGTAGCTGCATCCCCGGGGTGGTTCAAGATCCTCAGCTTGATCTTCCCACTGCTTTCTTTTTACTTCCGGGACAGCCTTTCTCTGTGATCATCTCAATGAGTTAGCATTTTATAGAAGGCTTTACAGAAAGAAGAAATATAACGTTGGAGGTGGCCATGTTTGAAATTCTATTCTGGCTTCAGTGTTCTAACATCCCCACTCTCTTCCCCATGACCTTTTTGGAGATTACCCGCGAGACTGGCTTATATGCAGATGGTGAGATGAAAGCTCTGGCTGGATGCTCATTTTCCCCATCTGAAAATGGGTCAGTGATTCTGACTTTCAGCAAGCACAGCAGGCGGTCTGTTCCTTTGCTCCTGGGGAGGGCATGGGCTACAGAAGGGAAGTTGCAGGGTCTGACTTCTTGGCAGGGCTAGCAGGGCACTCGTAAAGTCTGGTCCTTGGAGACTGGGATGGCTGCGTGCCAGTTTGGAAGCCATAGTTCCCATTAGCAAAAGTGCTTAGCATCTGCTGAAGAGGTCAGGGTGGCAGCAACTAGAAATATGGACTCTGGCACTAACTCACATTTTTACCCAAGTTTCAGTTGAGTGATAAGGGTCTCTTTTCTGCTCTTGTTAGCAGAGAGTTCATCATTTGCAGATAAGATTCTCCTTCCCTCTGTACTAAGGTACTGTCTGGACTACTTCTGCATACTAGCTCTTGGGCTGGAACCCAAGATTATACGTCAAATGATACAGTAATTGTATGCTGAATTAATGTGCCATTCCTATAACAGGGCTGGGGCAGCTGCTAATGGGAGTATTGCTTGAGTTCTGTATTTGAGTATTGATGGTTGTCAGTGGGGTCTCTCCCTTCCCCAGCCCAGTGTGAAAGTGGAACCGGAGCCAGCTGTCTCAGAATATGAAACTGCTATAGTTGTCTCCAGACCCACGCCTGTCTTCCCTTTCTCTCCCCTGTACACATAGTTTCACTACCTCACTACATTAACAAATCACTCTTTTAATTTGCCCCTGCTCCTTTATAGTCTTCACTTATACTGTGTATATAGCATGTAATCAGAAGTGTACTTTTTTTCTTCTATTTCAACTTATAATGGACAAATCATATGTGTATGAGTCAGTGAATTTTCATGTAATCAATACCCAGATTAAGAAACATTACTGAGAACTGGAAACTCCTTGTACCCATTTCCAGTTACAACTGATGACATACTCTCTGAGGTACTCTTCCCACCCCGACCCAAAGTAACCACTGTCCTGATGTTTTTTGTTGTTGTTTTGTGACAGAGACAGAGAGAGAGAGAAGGACAGACGGGAAGGGAGAGAGATGAGAAGCATCAGTTCTTCATTGTGACACCTTAGTTGTTCATTGATTGCTTTCTCATATGTGCCTTGACTGGGGGCTTGACCCCTTGCTCAAGCCAGCAACCTTGGGCTCAAGCTGGTGAGCCTTGTTCAAACCAGATGAGCCTGCGCTCAAGTTGGCAACTTTGGGGTTTCGAACCTGGGTCCTCCGTGTCCCAGTCCGACGCTCTATCCACTGCACCACCGCCTGGTCAGGTACCATCCTGACTTCTAACACAGTAGTCTCCGTTTACCTGGCTCCTGTTATCCATGACATATTTACTTGTTTGCTTACTATTTTGATACATCCATATCTTCAGAATTCCTAACTCATATCACTTTGAAACAAATCTACTAGAGTTCAGTGTTTGTTTACACCAAGCCTGTTTGATTCTTTTTAATTCGCGAATCCATCTGTTTGTCTGTCTTTAGCCCTGCCATAACTTTAGGCCATGCCTTTATCTCTTACTTGGAATACTAAACACTTACTTATAAAAAAAAAAGTTTTTATCGGTCTCAAGGACATTCCTTCTCTGTTGTGTAATAATACTTTAAAAAACAATATGCTTTTGCCTGTTTTTTTTTTATCTATAAATTGAAATTTTTTATCTATCACTTCCCTGCTAAGAAAGTGAAGATGTTGATACTTAATCTTACTACCTTTCCCCTTTCTCTCTTCCAAGTTATCATTATCTAATTTTTAGGTCTTCTTTTAATGTTTAAACATTTTATTGTTAAATATAATAAAAAATACAGAAAACTACATAAAACAGAGGGACAACTCAGTGAATTATTATAAGGTGAATACCCTTGCAAATGCCACTTGTCAGGAGATAGAACCCCATGTGCCCCTTCCCCTCTAAGAGAAATCACTATCCTGGCTGGTATAGCAGTCACTTCCTTTGGTTTGGTTTGGTTTTATCACCCATGTTAATATTCCTCAACACTCTAGTTTAGTTTTGCCTGTCTTTTAAAATGTCTTCTTTGTCTCTCTTAATCTATTGGTTTTTCCTCTTTATCTTTCTTTCCCTTGAAATTCATTTGTCGTAAAAACTGTATCATTTGTCCTGTGGAGTTTACCATATTACAGATTTTGTAATTTTATACCCGCAATGCAGTTTCTGTCCCCTGTATTTACTGTAAATTGGTAATTGGATCTTGAGGTTTAGTCAGAATCAGGTTCCATTTGTCTTTTGGCCAAGACTTGTTGACAATAGGTATTAGGTTCCTTTCAGAAGGCACATTATGTCTGTTTGTCCCTATCACTCTGTGATGTTAGCAGCTATTGATTTTCAGTGCATAGATCTCTTATTCATTAGAGTTACGAAGTGTGATGTTCCAAACAAAAGGAATTCTTTAAATATTCTAAATATTAATTCTTTGTCACTTAAGCGTATCACAGATATCTTCTCTCTGTAGCTTCTCTTTTCACTTGTTTTTCATAGTGTCTTGAGGAACAAAAGTTCTTATGAAAAGGTGCTTAGATTTATCAATCTTGATACATATTGTGTCTTGTTTTAGAAATCTTTTAGTCACCAAGATAATTAATTAATCCTATAGTTTTGCCTTTCACATTAAGGTTTTTAATTGACCTGTAATTGGTTTATTTGCATATGATACAATTTTTTTTCTATATATACACTTAGTTCCAGTTCCATTTATTGGGAAGTTTGTTCTTATCCCAGTTGTTTGACATAGTCTGCTATATTAAGAGCCTTTATGCATGGGTCTGTTTTCTGGATTGTACTCTCTTCTGCTCATCTGGTCTATTCCGATGCCAACACCACATGGTCTTGATTATTATGATTTTATAATATATATTGATAGCATATTTTTTGCTGCTTTCTCATGATTGTCCTAGCTTTCTTGGCCCTTTGTATTTCCATATACATTTTAGAATCAGCTTGTCAACTTAAAAAATAAAAGCATGCTGGGATTTTTATTCTATTGACTATATAAATCAATCTGGAAAGAATTGACATCTTAACAAGTGACATCAAGTCACTTGTTTAATCTATGAATCTATAAATTATATTTACTTACCATTTTTAATGTTTTTCAAGAAAGCTCTATTCTTTCATAGGGCAACTTTTATTTAATTTCTAGATAATTTATATCCTATATGATGTTTTATTTCATTTTTTTGCTCATAATGCATCCATAGATTTGGGGGGGGGATTTTTATGTTGACAGTCATCATCTTCAAATGAGGGTGTTATTTCTTCCTTTTTAATTTGTAGAATTTTTGTTTCTTTTTCTTGCCTTATTGAACTGGCTCAGGTCTCCAACCAGTGTTGTTCAATGAAGTGGTAATAATGAATCCTTTTCTTGCTCCTCATTGCAAAGGAAAAAGTTTTGACATTTTACTGTGAAGCATGCCTTTTGCCTTCAGTTTTGGGTAGATTCCCCTTGTCCAATTAAGGAAGTTTTCTTCTATTTCTAGTTTGCTAAGAAAATTTATCATGAATGGATATTGAATTTGATTAGATGCTTTTTGTACTGGTAAAATAATATATAATTTTTCTTTAATATGGAATTGTGATGAATCATATTAATTGGCTGCTGTGACACCAATCTTGCATTCCTAAAAGAAGTCCAAATTTTTTTTTAATTTTATTTATTCATTTTTAGAGAGGAGAGAGAGAGGGAGAGAGAGAGACAGAGAGGGAGAGAGAGGAGAGAGAGAGACAGAGAGAGAGGAGGGGGGAGGAGTTGGAAGCATCAACTCCCATATGTGCCTTGACCGGGCAAGCCCAGGGTTTCGAACCGGCAACCTCAGCATTTCCAGGTTGACGCTTTATCCACTGCGCCACCACAGGTCAGGCTTAAGAAGTCCAAATTGAGCATGATCTATTATCCTTTTTATCTGATATGGCTGAATTCAGTTTGCTAGTCTTTTGTTTAGGAATTTCATGTCATGGTTAATGAGTGAAAGTAACCTATTATGTTTGGATATTGTTCTTTTATATTTGGTTATTAAGATTATGCTAGCCTCATAACATAAGTTGAGACATATTTCATTTTTTCATACTATGGAGGAATTTTTCCTTAAAATTAAGGGAGTTACTTATTCCTTGAATGTTTGAAATATTTGGCTAGCAAAGTCATCTGGGTGTCTCAGGAAATTTTTGACTACTGGTTTAATATCTTTCTTGGAGATAGGGACTTTCAGGTCTTGTACAGTCAGTTTGGATAAGTTGTATTTTTCTAGAAATCTGTCCATTTCATCTAAATTCTCATATATTTTGTGTGAAATTACTCATTTAAATGCTGGGGAACTTACTCTATCACAATGAATTTTCAGGATTTTTAAATTTTCTTACTAATTTGTAACTAATTGCATTTTGTTCGTGCTTTTTTAATTTCAATCTGTAGAAATATGTAGAGTTTTTCTTTATAGCTCTGAATATTGTTCAATATTGTGACTGTTCTATATGCACTTGAAAAGCATATCTGTGTTCTTAAGTATTCTTTATATCTCCATTTTTTCTGTTTGTTAATTGTGTTGTTTAAATTTTATATATCATTTTTGTTTGTTTGCTTTAGAAGTTATGAGACAAGTACTAAAAACATCCCACTCTATGGATTTACACATTGTAATTCTGTCAGTTTTTGTTTAATTTTTAATATCAATATAATTTTAGATATCTGGAAAGGTTTTAGAATAAATAATACAGAAATTTCCTGTACACAATTCACTGCATTCCTGAGATGTTCCCATTATACCACATTTGCCTTATTCTTATATGTATGTGTGCCATTTTTTCTAAACATCTGAGGATAAATTACAGATCTGATGCATTTTTTCCTTTGGTGTGCATTTCCCAATAACAGCTCCGTAACCACAGTACAATTATAAAAATTAGGAAATTAACAGTAGTGTAATAATATTATTTAATCTGACCTTTTTTAGATTTTATCAGTTGTCACAATGATGTTCTTTACAGAAAAAATCCTGGGTTATTCATTGCATTCAGTTGTCCTTTAGTCTTCTTTAATTGGGAAAAATTTCTGTTATCACCTGCAAAGGCAGATGGATCCTCACTCAATTTGGTTTGGTTGTTGAGATTAATGAAGCGCTGCTACAGGTTTGAAATGGCTTAAGGGGACAAGGAAAAGAGGCTGGTGTGGGTTTTTATTGTGTTTAGGAGGTGGGGCTAGGGTGAGAGTTCTGCACAAAGACCTTGCATGATTTGAAACTCCTGTTGGCACCAAAGGAGGAGCCCTGAAGTTTTCCTGTTAGTTTGCCCAGATATGGGGCTCAAGGGGAAAAGGAGAGCTAAGGCCTAACAGCTGTTGGTAGTCAAACATAAAAAACATACATATATGACATGGCCGGTAGCTCAGTTGGTTAGAAGGACATCTCGATCCCGACATGCCAAGGTTGTGGGTTTGAGCCCCGGTCAGGACACAAGCAAGAATCAACCACTGAGTGCATAAATAAGTGGAACAACAAATCGATATTTCTCTCAAATCAGTGAGTTAAATATATATATGCAGACTCCTCATTACAGTTCTTTGGTCTTTATCTTTCATGACCTTGCCATTTTTGAAGACTACAGACCAGTTAGTTTGTAGACTGTTCCTTGGTTTGTAATTGCTGAAATATTTGGTTTTAAATTTCCCATCTTATCTTGTGTTTTCTGTTTGTCCTGTGTTTTATGTAATATGTTGGTTTCATTCCACTCAACATACTTCTGATTGTGTGTGTGTGTGTGTGTGTGTGTGTGTGTGTGTGTGACTCCAGAATTAATTGAATATTTACTTAATATCTGGATAGTTGGGAACTTTTTAGTTTCTTTTTACTGATTTCCAGCTTAATACTAATGTGGTCTGAGGACACATTTTGAATTATTTTTGTCCTTTGAAATTTGTTGAGTCTTGCTTTACCTAGCATGTTGTGAGTTTTGGTAAATGTGTGATTTACATATGAAAAAGGGTATAATTTGTCATTTTTGAGTGCATTGTTCTAACATATCAGTTAGGTTGAGTTTGTTAGATGTGATGAGATTTTTCTATATCTTTTCCAAGCTTTTGTCTACTTGTTTTATTACTGTACAAAAGGGTTTTAATTCTTGTGCTGTGGTTATAGATCTGCCCTTTTCTTCTTTTAATTAAGTCAGTTTTTACTTTATATTTTGAAACTAAATTATTGGATATATTTATTTTTTTATTTTATTATTATTATTATTTGCATTTTTCTGAAGCTGGAAACAGGGAGAGACAGTCAGACAGACTCCCGCATGCGCCCGACCGGGATCCACCCAGCACGCCCACCAGGGGCGACGCTCTGCCCACCAGGGGGCGATGCCCATCCTGGGCGTCACCATGTTGCGACCAGAGCCACTCTAGCGCCTGAGGCAGAGGCCACAGAGCCATCCCCAGCGCCCGGGCCATTTTTGCTCCAGTGGAGCCTTGGCTGCAGGAGGGGAAGAGAGAGACAGAGAGGAAGGCGGGGCGGAGGGGTGGAGAAGCAAATGGGCGCTTCTCCTGTGTGCCTTGGCTGGGAATCGAACCCGGGTCCTCTGCACGCTAGGCCGACGCTCTACCGCTGAGCCAACCGGCCAGGGCTATTGGATGTATTTAGACTTAGAATTATTGTATCTTCCTTACGGGTTGACCCATTATCATTATGAAATGTTTATTCAAGACAATAGCATTATTAGAGATGAAATCTTTACCTGATATTAGCATAGCTACACCAGCTTTCTTTTGGTTAGTATGTTACCAGTGAAATGTTGAGACCTCCATTTTTGTCTTCTTTTGTGTGTGTGTGTGTGTGTGACAGAGAGTGGGACAGAAAGGGACAAACAGGGACAGACAGGCAAGAAGGGAGAGAGATGAGAAGCATCAATTCTTCATTGCGGCTCCTTAGTCTCCTTAGTTGTTTATTGATTGCTTTCTCATATGTGCCTTGACCAGGGGGCTGCAGCAGAACAAGTGATCCCTTGCTCAAGCCAGTGACCTTGGGCTTTAATTCAGTGACCTTTGGGCTCAAGCCAGTGACCCCACACTCAAGCTGGTGAGCCCGCACTGAAGCCAGATGAGCCTGCGCTCAAGCCAGCGGCCTTGAACCTGGGTCCTCTGCATCCCAATCCAACGCTCTATCCACTGTACCACCACCTAGTCAGGCGATTCTTGTCTTCTTGAAGTAGGAAATTCAGTCAAGAGACAAAGTGCAGCAATTAAAGCAAGGATTTATTGGAATGTAGGTGGGGAAGTCAGAGAAAAGAAGGCCTTAAAGACAGGTGCAGAGGGCTAGCCTGGGACGAGCTGCTGCTGCCCATTCCTCCCCTTGTTGCAAGTCTTGTGGGTTCCCTTAAAGCTTAGGAGAAAGCAAGACAAAGAAAATGTGCCTGGGGGAAGAGGAGGAGTAAGAGGAAGAGAAGGCTCTGGCCTGCTGCTAGGAGGGAGAGTGTTCTGGGACCTCCATCACAAGGGCTTTTAAGGGTGGAGATTTTAGGGGAGGATCTCAATATAATAATCACCAGCTCTTCTGGTGTGTCCTTTTAGGATATTAGCCTCCACTGACTGGTCACTGCCAAGGCAGGGGGTCATTAATCAGTGCAGCTGGTCCTGAGGTCAGCCGTGGCATCACTTATATGGTTTTGCTGCTTTTTTGGGCCTGGAGCTGAAACACAACTGAGGCCTAGATGTTATGCCTAGGGGTTAATGCTTAAGTGCTATTCTCTGGCCCCTTGCACACTGCCCTGCTAAGGGGTCTAACCTGCATGACTAGCAACATCAGGGGAGGGTCTGAACCACAGGACCAGCAATATGAATCAAGGGGTCTAAACTGCATGACCAGCAATATGCTAGTGGAGGAAAGGTTATCCTGGTTTATGAGGTTCTTGTTTTCCCAGTTTTGCTTGTTGCTAGGCACCTGGGGCTTTCTGCCCTGGTGGTCTATGCCTGGCCTATGGGCCTAGCTCTATTCATGTCTGTCTAACTGCCTACCACACGTTAGCTTCTCCCATGGTTTTACCTTTTACATAAGGTGTGTCTTTTGCAAGCAGTATATATTTAGTGTGTGTTTTGTAAATTCAGTTTGACGATCTTAGTTTTTATTTTCATTGATTGATTTTAGTGAGACAAAGGAAGGGGGAGAGGGAGGGAGGGAGGGAGGGAGGGAGGGAGAGAGAGAGAGAGAGAGAGAGAGAGAGAGAGAGAAGAGCATTCATTTGTTGTACCACTTAGTTGTATATCGTTGGTTGCTTCCCGTATGTGCCCTGACCAGGGATCGAACCCACAACCGTGGTGTTTCCAAACAGTGCTCTCACTCACTGAGCTAACCAGTCAGCCCTGATCTTAGTCTTTTTACTGCAAAGTATTTAACCCATTTGAGTTGATATATACTATATTGCTATTTGTTTTCTGTTTGATTTTTTCTATTTACATCGTATTTCTGTTCTTGCCTTCTTTTGAATTCATTTAAAACTTTAGTATTTCACATTTCTCCTATTCGTAGATATATATTTTTCACTATCCTGGGGGTGCCTTAAAAATTACATGTTTGCTTGACTTATTACAGTCTAATTAATATCATATAAATGATAACTTGTAACCTTCCAGATAATGCTAGAACTTTATAGCATTTTAACTCTTCACTACATACTCTCTTTTTGAGTTACTGATGTCATGCATTTTAATTCTACATGTTTTAAATCCTACAAACATTATTGCTATTATTTTGTAATAGTGATGATATTCCCTTAAAAACACTTCTAGCGTTTTTCCTTCCTATCCGCATTTCTGTATTTACTTTTGGTGTAATTTTTCTTCCACTGACTGAATACTCTTTTTAGTATTTATTTTAGTTCAGTTCTACTTTTAATGAGTTCTCTGTTGTCTTGATGTATCTTTATTTTACCCCTATTTTTGAAGGGTATTTTTTGTTTTCTCCTTTAAAAACAATACTGTCAAAAAAAATACTGTCAGTGTTGTTGTTTATTTGAAGGTAATATATTCTACCCCCTGCTCTTTGAGAATTTCTCCTCTGGTTTAGAGCTGTTTTCCTGTGATGATGTGCCATGGTGTGATCGTTTCTGTTTTTGTATTTATCCTTAGGATTCTCTGAGCTTCTTGGTATTCTGTATGTTGAAATGTTCCATCGCTTTTGGAAAGTTCACAGCTATTTCCTCTGATATTATTGCTTCTGTCCTGTTTCTGATTTTGAAATGACTGGCATTTTATTTTGCTTTCAAGTTCAGTGCCAGTCAATATGACAGGTAGCACTCCATTTTTTGTGTATGTATGTGAGATTTTTTGTTTTCATTTTGTTACCTTTAATATTTTACTTTCTGCATTTGCTTTCTCTGCCTGCCTGTGTAAAGCTTCCCTTTGAGATTGAAATCCTGGGACTCTTCCCATACTCCAAGTCACCTTTAATAGTCAGTATTACCACCGCTCCTCCAGCTTTATTGAGGTGTATATAATATACAAAAATGTGCACATAGTTAATGTATGTATTTTGACCAGTTTGGGCATATGCACATGCTTGTGGTAGCAGTACCACAATCACAATAATAAATATATCCATTACCTCCAAAAGATAATTCTATGTCTCCTTGTTTTTGTTTTTGTGGTAAGAACACTTCACCCTCTTAACAGATTTTTATGTGCACATCACCATATTGTTAATGCTTCTGTTCAATTCTTTCTTCTCTTTCTGGGCCTCCTATTCCTCAACCTTTTCACATGTCCCCTACACTCTTTTTTTGTTCTTTCATCTTTTATATCTGTGCTTTAGTTTGTATCTTCTTTATTGACCTGTCTTCCAGTTCACTAACATTTATTGTATCTCCTGTTAAACCCATGTATCGAGCTCTTAATTTCACTTATAAAAGTTTTTAACTCTAGAATGTCCATTGAATTTTTTAAAATAAATTTTAGTTCTTTGGTGAATGTCTCCATCGTCATCTATTTTTATTTTTCCCTCTGTATATTTGAATATGTTAACTATAGTTACTTAAAAGTCCTTGTTGGCTAGCTCCAGTGTCTGGATTATACATGGGTCTGTTCTTTTTTCCCCCTCCTCTTTATACAGATAAAAATGGGAGCTGATCACCTTAATACAGTCAGTGAGTGAGCTCTGCCAGTGTTTGTGGTTTGGGGAAGGCTTGATCTACCTTTGGTTCACCCAGTACCTAGAGCATAGCCTTTCTTGGGCTTCCAACTGTGAGCCTGTTGTGTTTACCTTTACTATAAGGATATAGCCTTTTGGCTTCCCAGCCACCAAAGAGAGTCTCATGTGAGACTCTCCACATTAAGCAGAAACTGGACCTTGACCCCTGTCCACCTTGCCACACACAGCCATCAAACTGGCATTGGGACAGTGCTCCAGTGTTTTGCCTATCTCTTGGGAGTAGTTCATCACCATCTTGTCAGCTCTTCCATGCTTTCAGAGTGAGTTTTTAAAACATTACACCAGCATCTTAAGATGTTTTACACAGGAAATTTGGCTCTGTTACTAGAAAGGAAATTCTCATTTCTTTTCATATTTTATATGATGATTTTCCTCAACATTGAACAATTAAAATTTGATGTAATATAATCATCCTGTCTTTTATTCTGTACCATCTTGATTTTGTGTGTATAGAATTATATTTTTAACATTTAGATGTTTAGGGTATCTGGAATTTATTTTTATAATATTCGTAAATAAAGTTAGGATCTAGCTATTTGTCTTCAAAATGGAGCGTCAGTTGTTCCAAACTATTGATTAGACCAGGAGTCAGCAGACTTGGCCAATCCATTTTTGTTAATAAAGTTTTATTGGAACACATCCATGCCCATTTGATTACATACTGTCTATGACTTCTTTCATACTATGCCAGAAGAATTGAGTAGTTGCAACAGAAACTATATAGCCCACAAAGCCTAAAATATTTATTTTCTGTCTTTTAAGAAAAAGTTTACAGATTCTTAATTGATCATCCTTTTTTCATTGATCTGTGTCTACATTAGCATATACTCTACTTCTTTATTAATTATTAAGAACTTCATATACTCTTTCAGTACCACTCTTATAATTACTGTTCTCTTATTGGCCTTGAAGCTATAATATGTTTAGTCAGGTTTATTGAAGTATAATTTGCATGTAATAAAATTTACCCTTTCTATGTGTATAGTTATATGAATTTTGACAAATGTATACAGCCCATATAGCTATCACAATCAAGATAGAAAATTTTCATCACTCTAAAAACTCTCCTGCCCCTTTGTCCATCTGCTCTCCTTACCACCTGGTCCTGGCAACTGCTGATCTGTATTTTGTCCCTAAAGTTTTGTCTTTTCCAGAAATATATAAAAATGAAGTCATACACTAAGTGGCCTTTTAAGGCTGTGTTCTCTCACCTATCATAATGTATTCTATTTTTTAAAGTGTATATATTGATTTTAGAAAGAGAGAGGGAAAAGGAGAGAAAGAACCGTTAATTTGTTCCACTTATTTATGCATTCATTGGTTGATTTTTGTATGTGTCCTGACTGGGGATTGAATTGCAACCTTGGCATATTGAGACAATGCTCCAACTGAGCTACTCAGCCTGTATGACATTGTTGATTGATTGTACTGTTTACTTCTTCTGTATCTTTCCTTGCTGATTTTCTTTTTTCTTTTCTTATTATATGACAGAGAAAGAGAGACAGAGCGAGGGACAGATAGCGACAAACAGACAGAAAGAAGAGAGATGAGAAGCATCAATTCTTTGTTGCAGTAGCTTAGTTGTTTATTGATTGCTTTCTCGTATATGCCTTGATGGATGGAGGGGGGGCTCCAGCCCAGCCAGTGACCTTTGCACTCAAGCCAGCAACCACGGAGTCATGTCTATGATCCCACACTCAAGCCAGTGACACTGTGCTCAAGCTGGTGAGCCCCTGCTCCAGCCAGATGAGCCTGCACTCAGGCCAGCGACCTCGGGGTTACAAACCTGGGTCCTCTGCATCCCAATCCAGCGCTCTATCCACTGTGCTAATGCCTGACCAGGCCTGATTTTTCTGATTACCTTAATACAGTCAGTGAGTGAGCTGTGCCAGTGTTTGTGTTTTTGGGAAGGCTTGATCTACCTTTGGTTCACCCAGTTCCTAGAGCAGCAATTCTCTTAGTTGTTTTACCACTGTCCTAGAGCATAGCCTTTCTTGGGCTTCCAACTGTGAGCCTGTTGTGTTTACCTTTACTATAAGGATATAGCCATTTGGCTTCTCAGCCACTAAAGAGAGTCTCATGTGAGACTCTCTTCTGTCTAGTAGTTTACCCATTACTGAAAGTAGGGTGTTAATGTCTTCAGATATTACTATGGCTTGGTTATATTTGTTTCTTTTTTCATCTCTTAGTTTTGTTTCTTATATTCAAAGTTCTGTCATTTGGGGCATATACATTTAGAAGTGTTATCTTTCTGGTGGGTTGATTCTTTAATTATTATGTAGCATCTCTCTTTGTCTCTAGTTATTTTCTTTGCGCTGAAGTCTACTTACTTAATATGGCCAACCAATTTGCTGCTATTCTTATTATTACTGAATTTATGTCTTATTGGGTCTTTTGTTAATCCACTCTGCCAGTGTTTTGTGTTGGTCTCAGCCTAATGATACTGCCAGCTAGGAGTCCGGGGGTCCCCTGGCAAGCCTCCGTAGTCATTTCTCCATTAGAGCCAATGTGGCTGGGCCAGTCTGGCCCTTATGGTTATGATTGCAAGACACATCCCAGCAACAACCCTCAGGGAACTTCGAAAAAGCAAGGTTTACTCTCAGATCCTGCCTGACATGGCACTCCTGGGACCACACAGTGAAGTGAGAGAGGGCAACCCTGGGTTCTGATTTTATTGGGGTTAAGGTGAGATGGCTAGGGTTTCTTCACAGGTTCCCTCTTTATTGGTGAATTTAGAACGGAAGAGTGGAAAGTAAAGCGTGGGAATGGAAAAGCAGGGTCACTCAAACAGTTTTCTAGGTCATCCAAGACTTTCTAAAAGGGGAACATGGGTGGGTGGCCTGGCTCTTTATCTTGTTGTGTAGCTGGCAATATGTTTTGTTTTTTTTTCAAATGGATGTCTTTGAAGTGGATGCCACAGCAGTCAAAAGCTTAATATCAGGACTGCCTGTTTTCTGGGCCACCCATGTCTGGATGGTTGTCCCTGCTAGGTGCCCTCCTTCCTTTCTGGTAGAAACGTGGAGTTGGTGGCTGTGGCCTCTGGCTGGGATGATCCGAGCTCTTGGTGCAGCAGGGAGCTGAGCCGGAGCCATGGCCAGATACAGTGGCAGCTGATTTACTAGAAGGTCACCCTAATAAGTGAAGTAAATGTATGGTGAATTTTAAGTTCGTATTAGTTATTTAGATGAATACTAGCTTTTTAAAATAAAATGGTCCAAAGCTACAAATTATTTAAATGACTTAGCACAAACTAAGTCAAAGCCTTGGTATTAGTTTCTTGTTTAAATTTGAGGATTTTAAATCAGATTGTAGACTATTTGGTGATTAATGATCAGTAATTATGAATAAATACATACCATTTGAATAGAAATATTATTTATTAATGGCCCTGGTCAGATAGCTCAGTTGGTTAGGGCGTTGTCCCAGTATACCAAGGTTGCAGGTTTGATCCCAGGTTAGGGCACATACAGGAATCAAACAGTGATGGCATGAATACGTGGAACAACAGAATCGATGTTTCTATCTCTGTCTCCCTTCCTCTCTCTCTAAAAATCAATAAATAAACATTTTAAAGAATGTTACCTTTAAACTATATATATATATTTATTACTCACTTAGCAAATAATTTGGTACTTACTTCAAGGCAAAGTGAACCTGAAAGTCTGCTTTGAAGGAACCCCAATGTAATGGGAGACTGATAAACTGGCAATTAAAATACAGTGTAGTAAATATCATGATGGAATTAGCACAGGCTGTTCTAGTGGACTCAGCTCATTGGGAGGAAAGGCTGTCAGGGTACAGAGAGCCAGCTCAGCTGGTTGGAACTGGGAATTTTAAAATGAATTTATTAGCCACAACTTTGACCTAAAAAATGATGTAGGTATGTATATGTCACTGACAGAATTCAGATTTCATACATTAAAAACTTAATTTAAAAAGCTTAATGTCAGGCACTTACGTTATGATTAAGGAAAGCAAATTGTTAGGCAGCTACACTAGAGCCAGTCTTTGTTAATTATTATATTTAGACCATTTATATTAAAGGTAATTTACTGATATGTTAGGGCTTAAGTCAGCCATGGTATTGTTTTCTGTTTGTTTCTTGTGTCTCTTTTTTTCACTTCCCTATGGTTTGAGTATTTTTTTAAGATTCCATTTTTTATTTATTTTTAATGTCTGAGTATATTGCTTTGTACAGTTTGCTTAGGTAAATTACTCCAGGTATTACATTACAGATACATAACTTACCCTAGTCTAAGGATTTCAATGGTTTACCAATTCAAGTGAAGTATAGAAACTTTATATCCATTTGGGTCCCTTTTACCTCCCATTTTTAAATATATAATACTTTTACTCTTCTCCTTCCCTACTAAGTTTTTGTGATACAGTCTAGATGTTTTAAGTCTGTTTTTATCTGAATTCCCATAATTTTTTTTTTATAATTTTTTTTCCACTCTGATTTTATCTCCATCTGTTCCCACACCAGGTATGCTGTTATCTCAGGCCTTTGCTGTGTTTTTCTTTCTCTCTGAATCACCCCTCCCCCCACCCAGGTGTTCATGGGATTTGATCTCTCACCTTCTAAAAGGTCTTTACTCAAATGTCACATTCTCACTGTGATTTTTCCTGAATACCCCGCTATAGTTGTAATTCATCTTCCTATCAAATACCTCTGTTCTCTTACCTACTTGATTTTCTTTTAATAGTACTTATGCCCACCTAATATACTGTTTTATCTGTTAACTGGTTTATTGTCTATTTCTCTTTATTGGAATACTAGTTCCATGAAGGCAGGAATTTTTCTCAATTTTGTACACTCTTTTGTTCCCATTACCCAGAACAGAGCCTGGCACATATCAGTGCCTGTTTCATCAATAAATATTTCTTTAAATAACTAATATTTATATATTTAGCATTTTCTTTCTTCAAGGTAAGACTATCATCAGGCCAGCGGATGCTTTCAGACTTGTTTGTTTGTTCGGTTTGTTTGTAGTTTTGTGTACCTTTTGTCATATAACTTTCTTTTTGGTTTGTCTTTTTCTTATTTATTTGTACCAAGTACTCAAGTAATACTTTTCGTGTGATTTAACATTTAAACAGTCTAAATGGGTTTGTGTTGGAAAGATCCCTTCCACTCTTATGCTCAGGCGCTCATACCTCTGCTCAGGAGCACCAGGCTCTGTCAGTTTCTTGGAACTCCTTGCAGACATTCCCATATGGCTTTCTAAATAGTTGGTACCAAATGACACTGTAAGACAGAATACTATTTCACAATTAATGCCTGTCCAGAACACCTCCTATTTCCCTTTCTACCTACAGCCCAGCCCTCCTCATTAGCCAGATGAACCATTTCTAGCAAATGTTACTGTGTGCTAGCTGCTGAGGGAGTGATGGGGAACTATTTTGTTCATGCTCTTGAAGGTCAGAGTCTAGGTAGGATGGGAAAGTACCACACTTATAAAGTGACACAGGTTTTAAAAGACCAAGATGATACATATAAAATGTCATTTAACATTGAATAATGAATTGTGAAATGAGGTATAGATAACAAATACCATGAAAATTAGTTCAGCAAAGCAGAGTAAGTACATTTATCAGGGAATGCTTCACAGAAAAGGAAGGGTATGCTGGGTTTGGGTGGTCTGAGAGGAGTGTAGGCGTGTATTGTACCTTCTCTGTATGTCTACACTGTGAGAGTTAACAGTAAGATCTAACTAGGAAGGTATGTTTATGCCATGAGATTTGCAAAGAGGATTAACAAAGTCTTTATCTAGTTGAGGAGAGACTATATATACTTATAAAAAAGTTTGCTGTAGCCTGACCTCTGGTGGCGCAGTGGATAAAGCATTGACCTGGAAATGCTGAGGTCGCTGGTTCGAAACCCTGGGCTTGCCTGATCAAGACACATATGGGAGTTGATGCTTCCAGCTCCTCCCCCCTTCTCTCTCTCTGTCTCTCTCCTCTCTCTCTCTCTCTCTCTCTCTCTCCCCCCCCGTCTCCTCTCTAAAATGAATAAATTAAAAAAATTAAAAGTTTGCTGTAAATAAGTATGAAAATCCATAGAGACTCAGAGAGCTCACTGGCATTTGTGAAAATAAAGAAAAATTTTAAAAGGAACTCATGTTTAAGATGGAGCTTGAAAGATAAATAAGACTTTTAATAGGCACAAAAAAATAACACAGTGGAGACACTAATAGAGGGGCTGGCAAACTATAGTTCTTCAGGCTGACCACCTGTTTTTGTGAATAAAGTTTTATTGAACACAGTCATGTCGTGTATGTATTGTCTGTGAGTGCTTCCATGAAGACCATATGGTCTGCAAAGCCTAAAATATTTACCAACTGGTCCTTTACAGAAAGTTTGCTGCTCCCTGCAAGCAGGTAAGATGTAGGTGGGAAAGCATTATTGGTAACTATTAAAGAAATGAAAATTGGATTTATTTTTATAGTTGGAGGGGGAAGTCAGTAATAGAAGGGTGGGTATTTTTTTTTTTTGAAGGGTGGGTATTTAAGAGGAGGTTTGCTTTGAAGAGATTTAATAGGGAGATTATTATTAATCGAGAGGAAGCGGGGGGCCTTTCCAGGATGGGACAGTAGGTCACTAAGGTGCAAGTGTGGTTTGTCCTTAATCATACTTTTTTAATATTTCTCTTTCTAGCCAAGAAGGATCAGGAAGGTGGAGAAGAAAAGAAATCTGTGCAAAAGAAAAAAGTAAAAGAATTAAAGGTGTTGGATTCAAAGACAGCCCAGAATCTCTGTGAGTAACTCTGTGATCTGAACTACTTGAAATGTGAAGGATTTCTTCTAAGAGCTCAATTCTGGTGGCTCTGGAGTCTCTTGATATGAAATTTCCATTTGTTGAGTTCCTGCTATATGCCAGGCATTGCGTAGTGAATTGTCTCTCTCGTTTAATCCCTTCCATAGCACGACAAGATTGTTAAGTACATAGCTTTATGGCAAGGAAATAGAGGCTAAGACTTGTAGGAATTTACCTGGCTGCGTAGCTAGTAAGAAGCAGGTCTGGGATTTGATCCTCAGATTTTCTTATTTCTAAGCCCTCACTGTTTCCACTGCATCCGCAGACAGTCTATCAAAATGGGCTAGCTATTGTATATCTCCTTCTTTCTTACTTTAAGTATTTCCTTTTAAGTGCAGGTGCTGGCTTAACTTCAATTAAATCTAAAATAACTTTGTGGTTTAGGATAAATAATGTAAATCCCGGACTTCTCAGAGTAGGAGCAGTAACTTCAAACAGTTTTGTTCTGAACCTGCTGTTTTTTATGTTTTTTTTTGTTTTTTTAAAGGGACAGAGAGAGTCAGAGAGAGGGATAGACGGGGACAGACAGACAGGAATGGAGAGATGAGAAGCATCAATCATCAGTTTTTCATTGCGACACCTTAGTTGTTGATTGATTGCTTTCTCGTATGTGCCTTGACCGTGGGCCTTCAGCAGACCAAGTAACCCCTTGCTCGAGCCAGCGACCTTGGGTCCAAGCTAGTGAGCTTTGCTCAAACCAGATGAGTCCACACTCAAGCTAACCACCTCGGGGTCTCAAACCTGGGTCCTCCTCATCCCAATCTGATGTTCTATCCACTGTGCCACCGCCTGGTCAGGCCTGAACTTGCTGTTTAAATTCATAACTGATTGGTGGCAGAATTTCAGATCGGAAACTCCTTGGTAAAGTTAATATAGTTAGTATTTATTTGATAATCAGAATATAGGATCGTTTCAACTGTTGACCTCCCTAAGAATATAGATTGAAATATTCACTTGGCCAGCTTGGAGGGTCTGCCATGTGGCGGGCTCTGTTAGGCACATACGAGGCAAGTGTCCCAGAGATAAAAGGGTATATAGTCAATAAAACCTGTTCAGTCTTGCGATGTAACTGTTGTCCCCATTTTTCCAAACGAAAAAACTAAAGTTCAGCCATTATGACTTGGTCAAGGTCACACAAGTGATGAGTACACACCAGTAGGTAAAGTCAGTGGTACAATGAGAACAATAAGCCTTTACGTGTTTCTTGGCTATATAGTCTTACATCATAGTGAACAAATATTACTGAGTAGTATCTGTGGGGAAGTGCTTTTATGGAGACTGAAGTAATGTGAGATAATTCGTCTTCTCATGGTTTATCTCTGGGACCATAAAATATGAATAATTGTTATTTTAGAAAAATGATACAAGATGGTGGGATAGTGCAGTTTTGTTTTCAATTAAGTGATATCTATGGAAAACAATTACAGAATTCAGAAAGAGAATTGAAATTAGTTTAGGGTAGGATGGTCAAGATGTAATTTAGTGACTCAAATTATTAAATACCTCCCTATGTGCTGGGGGTACAAAGCTGAGTGCGACATAGTCCCTGTCCTCCTGAACCGTACGTAGGTCAGGCGGAAGCAGAAGAGCAGATACGGTAATAGCGCCGAGTGGTAAGGGCTGTGCGGCGGGGTATAGGATGCTGATGAGAGCACCAGGAAAGGGGGCGTCTAAATCGAGTTGGGGGGTATTGGAGGGAGTACATCCTCGAGGTCATTCTGAAGGGTGTATTGCCGAAGCTGAGTGAGAGACCCATTGGCAGTGGGTCAGTGATGGGGGAGGGCTGTCTGTGCAGGCAGAGGGCTCGGTGGTGGTGGGGGGATGGCATAGAGGTGCCAGACAACATTGAGCAGCTTGGGAATTGCAAGTTCTTCAGCACAGCTGAGTCAAGGCCACGTGTGGGGGAGTGGAGGCTGAAGAGGCTTTCAGGAGCTGGAGAGAAGCTAGGCCATACCAGTTCTGGTCGGCTTAGGCTAAGGAGTAATATTTTGTCCTGAAAGCTATGGAAGTTACCGAAGGGGTTTTAATCAGGAAAGAGAAGGTGCACCCGATGTGACTTCCGGGAAGGCTCCTATGGTAGTGTTCTGAGGCTGCAGTGTGGGGGCAGGGGAAGGCTGTAGGCAGAGAGACGAGTTATGTTATTGTTTTAAACTGGGCCAGTGGTGATCAGGGCCTAGAAATAAAGTAGTAAAAATGAAAAGGAAGGTAGAAACTAAGAAGATATGATGCATGGAACTTAGTGATTGACTGAGGGGATTAAAGGAGATGTTTCTTAGGTTTCGATCACCCTATAGAGAATGGTATCATTTTCTGAAATGGGAAATTCTGGCAGGAACTGTTTTCCCTGTCCATTGTGGGAGAAGTGGGAAGTGGTGGACATGATGAGAGGTGGCAGGGTGGTGGGTAGAAATGACTGACTTAATTTTAGGGTAGAATCTAAGTGCCTGTGGGACTCTCCTCCAAAGGGATGGGCGTATTAGTCCATGCCCACTGGATATAGAAATCAGGAGGAAGGTCTGGCCGGAGATTGGCATTTAGGAGATAGCATATGAGTTATAATTGCAGCCATGAGTTTGCTTTGAAGGCCATTAATATTTAAGGGACAAATAATAAGAGGGAGAGGCCTCAGAGGAATAGGGCTGGAAGGGAGCAGTGAGAAAAATGGTATAAAGTAGTCCTAAGAAGGGGGAGTAGTCCGGTGTCAGATGAAGATTCTTGTCAGGTGGAGTCAGTACAGGGCAAGTATCTTTTGGATCTGGAATTAGGAAAGTCAGTAGCCAAGGCAAGAATAATTTTAATATAGCATGGGAGTTAAGAACAGCAGCCCTGGAATCCATTTGTATATAAATCCTGGCTTTAGCCCTTACTTGTAGTGGGACATTGGATGCTTAGCTAAACTTCTTGAAGTGTTAGTTTCCCTTTCATTGAAATGGGGCTAAGAATAGAAACTGACAGAGATATTATGAATGGGGTTAAATGAGACCATGTATGCAGATTGTGTTGAAGGTACTGTTTCTCACGTGGAGTGGACATTCAATAAGTGATTGTCATTTTTTAATTGACTTTGTGGGGCAAGAATAAATGAGAGCTATGAGTAAGTAAGAGACAATAGACTTACATTTTAGAATGTTATAAAGTGAAGGAAAGAAGAGAGTTGGTAATTAGAGAGGAATATTGGGTCAGGGAGGGTTTTTTTTTTTTAAGATAGAAGGAACTTGAGTATGTATATATGCTGAAGGAAAAGGTCCTTAGGGCCACCTGTTCCATTGAAACATCAGGAAAGGATGAGTACGTGGATATAATTGCTGATAAACTTACAAAAGTGTTGGCACAAGTTTTCTTCTAGATGATTCCAAGAGAGTCCTTACCCAAACCTTTTCTTGTCCAGCTCCATCTGAGGGTCCCTCCTGCTCGGTCTGTAAGTGACATAGAGAAAGCTGAGCAAGTAATTTCACCAATGGCTTCAATTTTTTTTTTCAATTAAGAGAGTCAAGATCTAAGCAAAAATGCAGAAGTGGTGGGACAGTTTGAAGAATGGGGTCAGATGTCTTTGTCCTGACGCAAAAACAGCCAGGAGAGCATGAACCGGGTCACGGGAAGGGTTACCAGGCAGCGCAAGGCCCCAGCTATCACTGGCGCCATCACAGATTCATAGATTACGATCTGCAGAATTTACTAGCATGCTCGTCAGCCCAGGCGTAAGAGTAGAGAAATCACATGGCTGGATTAACCAGGACTGGAAGGAGAGGGAAGCAAGAGAACAGATGTAGGGGTAATAGAAATGGGAATAGTAGAAGAGAGTGAAGTAATATAATATTGACGTTAAGTAGAGAAGGCAAAGTGGAACTGATACATTCAGAGAGAGAGAGAGAGAGAGCTCTCCCATTTAGAGATTAGTGAGTGAGAGAGCTAGAAGGATAGGAAGTGTTTGTTAGGAAAGGGGATATGGCAGTTAAGAATAAGAGCATTTAGTCCTGGCTGGATGGCTTAGTTGGTTAGAACATCATCCCAGAGCACAGAGGTTGCCGGTTCGGTCAGGGCACATATAGGAACAGATTGATGTTCTTGTCTCCTTCTCTCTCCCTTTCTCCCTTCCTCTCTCTCTAAAAAAAACATTCAATAAAATAAACATTTAAAAGAAAATAAGAATTTCCAAGCAATGGTCCCTTTGAGGATGGAGTCATGAGAGTGGGGGACTAAAATAGAGTGGGGTGAACATCTTTGATGTAGATAGATAGAGCGGATCAAAGACTTCCTGGGAGCAAAGGCAAGGAGTCAGTGTTTGTAGATTGTGGTGCTTGGAACAGTGTGGCTGGTACGTGACATCAATGTAAGGATTAATGAGAACAAAAGTTGGAGGCGGGAACCTTAAACACTGGGCCCAGGAACTCGGGCTTGAACTCTGTAGGCAGTGTGGAGCTGGTGGAGGGCTCTCATACTGACTTTAAAGAGCACTGTTGGGGAGATTGCCCAGCAAAGGCTTGTGGGATGAACTGGAAGGAGGAAGAGACTGAGAGCATGTCTTTTTACCTCACTTTCTGACAGCAATCTTTCTGGGCTCCTTCCGCATGCCCTATCAAGAGATAAAGAATGTCATCCTGGAAGTGAACGAGGCTGTTCTGACTGAGTCTATGATCCAGGTAAGGAACAAGGTAGCCCTGCTGGAGCTGGCTCTTTGCGTCGCTGCTTAGGGGTGAGCGTCCTCCTCTGGCATTGTTGGCGTAGAGTGCTAACTTGGGGTAAGCTTCCCTTTCTGGGGGTCAGCTTGTTTCCAGTCTGTTCTCCAGAGTCCTGCCATCTTGCTAGCTGCCTCTGCCCCGCACCACCCCTATGCCCTTGTTTCCTTCTTAATGGCCCTTGGGCAGATGGGGGCCTGCCAGGAGGCTCAAGTTGTCATCTCATCCCCCTCAGACTGAGACAGTCTCTTCTCTCTTTCAGAACCTCATTAAGCAGATGCCAGAGCCAGAGCAGTTGAAAATGCTTTTGGAACTGAAGGACGAGTACGATGACCTGGCAGAGTCGGAGCAGTTCGGGGTGGTGGTGAGTGAGCCCCTGCACCTCTCCCTTCCTCTTCCTCTCTCCCTCTTCCTCTCCTCCTCCCTCTCCCTCTCCCTCTTTCCCTCTTTCCCTCTTTTTCTCTTTCCCTCTCCCCCTCTCACCTCTCTCCCTTCTCTTCCCTCTCTCCCTCTCCCTCTCCCTCTCTCCCTCTCTTTCCCTCTCCTCTCTACTCTGGAGCTCTGATCCTCCCATAGGTGACTCAAGCCTGTAGCTTCTCCTTACTTTTGGCCTCTGCCAGCTGTGACAGGGCTGCTTGTCTCCCCTAGATGGGCACTGTGCCCCGCCTGCGGCCTCGCCTCAACGCCATCCTCTTCCAGCTGCAGTTCAGTGAGCAGGTGGAGAACATCAAGCCGGAGATCGTTTCTGTGACTGCCGCTTGTGAGGAGGTGCGGAAGAGCGAGAGCTTCTCCAGCCTTCTGGAGATTACTTTGCTTGTCGGCAACTTTATGAATGCTGGGTCCAGGAACGCTGGGGCTTTCGGCTTCAACATCAGCTTCCTCTGTAAGGTGAGCCAGAGGGTTAGAGCAGAACGGTGGGGAAGGCTGCCAGCCTCGGCGAGCGCAGCGTGGCAGGTTGCTGTCAGCCTGCGGTGATCCTGGGCACATCAGGGCTAACCATTGCTCCTCTTCCCAAGCTTCGAGACACCAAGTCCGCAGATCAGAAGATGACATTGTTGCACTTCTTGGCTGAGTTGTGTGAGACTGACTACCCTGATGTCCTCAAGTTTCCAGATGAACTTGCCCATGTGGAGAAAGCCAGCAGAGGTGGGCAGATGGGGGGAAGCTAGAAGGCGCTTCCACAACTCTGTACGTGGGAAGAGGAATAAGAGTCTAGATTTTAGATCCTTTTGAGTCCCAACTGTTTTAAGTGGGAATGAGAGACGGTATAGGCATGACATCTGCACCATAATGGAGAGGATTCAAGCAGAAGAGAGGCTCTACAAATAGAAGTGGGAAACACCAAACACAACTGGGAGAAGGAAGTGTTTTCGTCTAGAGCACTGTTATTTTCATTCAGAACACAGCGACTGGATTAACAAAAACCAGGCCTCACCATCCTGGAATCAGGCAAACAAAAAGCAGCATTCAGTAGAAATGGGAACAGATTTCTTTCCTGCCTCTATATTTTTGTGTATCTCTCTTTCCTCCAAACCCTGTTCTCTACAATAAATGAAACCCAGATCCCAGGGGATTTCATAGATTGTTGTTGAATTAAAGGAAGCCTCCCCGTCCTTTCTGTTCTGTACAGCTTGCAGAGGGAGGCTGGAGGTTCAGTCATACAGTAACCCATGGTTTCACTGGAAAGCGAGAAACAACTAGAGATTACATAAGGGAACTAAAGCCACTACCTGCATGTATGGACTAGAGCTGCGCCGTGAAGGGCGGAAGCTAAAGGTCTTAAGACGAGATTCAGTAAGCTCTTCCTGTCTGTGTTTGTTTCCTTAGTTTCTGCTGAAAACTTGCAAAAGAATCTAGATCAAATGAAGAAACAAATTTCTGATGTGGAACGTGATGTCCAGAATTTCCCAGCTGCCACAGATGAGAAAGACAAGTTTGTTGAAAAAATGACTATATCCTTTCTTGAAAGGAGGGAGTTGGCCCCCTAGGAAGGGATAGATCTTGTGGTGGTGGAAAGGGGCAACGGGATCGATCTGGTGATATACAGTTTTTCCCTTTGAAAAATATTTTTTTCAGTTAAATACATAGTTCTTGAAAGCACTCTCCTTGTTATGGCAGAGAAGGCAAACCATACAGATAAACTAAAAGTGCCCCTTGATCCCTTGCCCTCTGCCTGTCTCTACACACACACACACACACACACACACACTCTCTCTCTCACACACATATATACACACACATACACACTCACACACACACACATATACACACACATACACTCACACGCACACTCACACACACACGTATTCCCTCCTCAAAGGTAACCTGTCACCGAACTTCTTTCTCATTTACACCTCATGAATTTATTTTATATAAAAATTACATTGTATGCATTATATCACTTTTTACCCCAAATCTGTTGTAGCCCTGTTTCCATAGCCGAGTATGCAAAACAGCCTCTTTTTCATCTGCCACCTCCTGTCCCATAGTTGTACCATAGGTGATGGCTTGTCATTCCCCTGTTTTGGATACATGGTTTGCTTCTGGCCTTTGCTTCAAGAAAAGCAGTGCTATCTTGACCCTCCTCCTGCGTGCCGGCCTGCATCTCTGAGTCTCCCCTGGGTGGAGAGGTGGGTCTGTGTCTTGGCATGGGGGTCCTTGACTCGTAGCGGCACAGCTTCGTGAAGGACGCCCAGGAGCAGTATAACAAGCTGCGGATGATGCACTCCAACATGGAGACCCTCTATAAGGAGCTGGGCGAGTACTTCCTCTTTGACCCTAAGAAGGTGGCTGTGGAAGAATTCTTCATGGATCTGCACAATTTTAAGAATATGTTTGTGGTGAGCAAGGAATACCTGCTGACTCGCGAATGTTCTTCACTTTCCGCTGGGTCGATGTTGGGTGGTGGCGGGCGTGCATACGTATGGGTGCGTACATGCCTGGTGTTTGGATGTTCCCTCCACAGCAAGCAGTCAGGGAGAACCAGAAACGGCGGGAGACGGAGGAGAAGATGCGGCGAGCCAAACTAGCCAAGGAGAAGGCGGAGAAGGAGCGTCTGGAGAAACAACAGAAGCGAGAGCAGCTCATAGACATGAACGCAGGTAAGCGGGGGAGGAGGCCCGATGGGTCGAGAGGAACAGTTGGAAGGCTTCTCTGTCTGGAATCTGGAGGCCAGAGAGAAGAGCTCATGTCTGAGCTCAGCGCCTGGCGAGTGATTGCTGGCAGTCCATTCCCTCCAAGCTCCTGATGCTGGACTTCCACCCCAGCTCAGTTACCCAATTCTCCAAGCTCAGAGCCTCTTCTGCTGTGCTGGTCCCTGCACTGTGTGTCATTTCCTCGGTGATTTTAGTATCGCTGTAACACGTATTTTTTCCTTCTGCCTGTCCAGAGTGCCTCTGGCCTATTTTCATATCCTTCACTAAATCCCTTGTTTTTCTCCCCACAATGTTTTCCTGGCCCTGCCTCTGTCATTTGATGGTGGCCTGCCCTCCCTTTCTGCCTCTGTCACTAAGTACTGCGCCCCCAGTATTTCAGCACAATCCGATACACTTTTCAGATGGGAAATGGATTGAACTTCTGGAAAGGGGAGCAAGGGAGCTGGCCACCCTTTCCTTTCTTCAGCAGAATCTATTTTACTACCAGAAGCATGTCTTTGTTGAAACATATGGCCTCAATTACTGGCCCTCTGTTTCCTGTCTCTGCTTCTTTCCTGCTGCCGACTCCCTGCCCCCTCCGGCTGCTCCAGCGGAAATACAGCATACATTGTGCGTGGCCGAGGTGCCACCCTTCGTGAACCTGAGAGGCCAGGAGCCATCTGAGAGAAGGGGTCCCAGGGCTGCAAGCGTGGCGAGAATGAGAGTGCTTTGCCTAGCGTAGAAGCAAGGGCTGCTCTAACATCCTTGCTCCATGGCCTGTTCCTTGGCATCGCCTGTTGTGGTAATATCAGGAACTCAAGCAGCAGGAACAGCCTACGTTTAGTTTTTATACTTTTCTGGGAAGCAAAACCCTAGTAATGCTATTTAAGCCCACAGCAAATATTCTTCACCTTACCCCATCCTCCTCCTGCCCCTAGGGTTTGCCCCAGGTACTACCTAGGATGCAATAGGGAAGAGTCCAGCTGACATGTGGGATGAGGGCTGTACCCAGTCATCAGGTGACACAGTCTACCTTTTTCTGGCCCTGGGGTGCCCAGGGCAAGCAAATGAGGTTGGGATGTAGGTCAGCTGCACTGGTGATGTTTAGCCAGCAGGTGGCGCTCAGAGCAGTGAGCCCAGCCTCTTAGCTAGCAGCCTCCTGGCTCCTTGGGATTTCAGTTTCAGATTTCACCATCCTGAGCTGTTGCCATGGAAACAGAGCTGGCTGGAAGAAGGATTCTACATTAACTCTTTGTATTCTGACCAGGATGCTCCTATTAGATGCCTAACTGGGTTCAGGAAGATGCAGCCACTGGGGGCAGTGAAATATACTCTTGGTCAGTTCTCTCCTTTCCTCAGCTGTGCTCCAAAACTGGAACCGGGCACTGCATGAAAGGTGTATGGAAATTGGAGTGAAACACTAGGATAAAGAGTGATATACCTCCTCATTAATTTCATAATCCCCGACTCTGTCCTTTTATTTTTTTTGTGAAGGAGAGAGAGAGGGACAGATAGGAAGGGAGAGAGATGAGAAGCATCAACTCATAGTTTGCAGCACCTTGATGGTTCATTGATTGCTTCTTCATATGTGCCTTGACCGGGGTCTCCAGCCAAGCCAGTGACCCCTTGCTCAAGCCAGCGACATTGGGCTCAAGCCTGCAACTGTGGGGCATATCTATGCTCCCACGCTCAAGCTGGCGACCCTGCACTCAAGCTGGTGAGCCTGCACTCAGGCCGGCGACCTCGGGGTTTCAAACCTGGGACCTCAGTGTCCAAGCAAATGCTCTTCCATTGCGCCAATGCCTGGTTCAGGCCCAGTCTCTAATCTTATCCTGGTCTTGGAGTTGGGCAGTTCTGCAGTTCTCTGAGCCTGTCTTGATTGGGATGGGAAGGAGAGGGTACTGCAGGAAAAGGTCCCAAGGTTTGCAGTGGTCAGTAGGCAGTGAAACCTTCTGTTTGAACCATTTTCAAACGACACAAGTAAACATGGGCTAAGGCTTAGGGTTGAGCCTTCTGTCTACTCTGGCCCCCAGCCATCGTGGGCAAGGGGAGGCCGAGCAGACGCCATGCATTTTGTGTGGGGCTCAACACATGCACACTGCTCAGGATGAAGAGCTTACATCTCCATCTTTGTTCATTACAGAAGGTGATGAAACAGGTGTGATGGACAGTCTTCTGGAAGCCCTGCAGTCAGGCGCTGCATTCCGACGGAAGAGAGGACCCCGTCAGGGTAAGTAAGCAAAGGGAGCCGTCCTGCAGTGAAGGGAGTTGGACCTCTGTACTCCTGGTCCTGCTTGTCTTGGGCCAAAGAGCAGGTGGCAAAGATCTGAGGGTTTAGAAACTTCCCCCAAGGTAGTCTGCACATCTGGAGTGGACTATGTAGTCTTCTTCCTCCCATGTTACAAAGTACTGACTTGGAGAACTAAGGCTTGAGGGACTGGCGGCAGGTTAGTTACATTTGATTATTCTTGCATTTCTCCCCATCCGTGAAGCAGTAACCTGGAGCAAGCGAACCATGGTGCAGGACACGGGTTTGGGTGGGTGTTCAAGTGTGTGATCCAGATTGACCGCAATACAAAACTACCTTAGATGTAGGGAATACAGAGAAAAAATAAGTCAGGAGTTCTTACTCTCAACAAGCAGAAGAGATAGAGAATAATAGAAAGTATATAATTCTGTAGAGAGAAGGTGAGGCATCATTACCCCAGGAAGAGAGGGGCACCTCGGTGGCAGGGCTGTGCTGTCAGAACTACCTCTTCCTCGGGTGCATTCGCCCACACTGCACATGCCTTTCCCGTTGACATCCCTGCAGTCTCCTCTCCCGACCCTCAGAAGATTTAAGTGGATTATGCTGAGCCAGAGCCTCTAAGAAGAATTATGGGGATCGGAGGATAAAGGATCCCGGCATTAGAGTGAGGAAGGATCAGCGGATAAGTGTCCTGTGAAGGCAGCGTGCAGTGGTCTACAGACTAGTCCAGGAGAAGGTAGAGCCAAGGTGGCCCCTTACGTGTACTGACCTGCACCACTGTGTCAGGGACGTCCCTTTGGGACTAGGAATGATGGCTTCTTTCCTAGGTTGAAGGGTAGGAATTACAGAAAAGGCACCTCTAAGGGTTTCTCCCTCTGAGGGAGTTAGAGCCGTGTTCCCTCTTCCCTGGCTGGAGCCTTTCAGGCCTGCTGACAGGAACTTTGCTTTAAGCTTATTATAAAGGGGGAGTTGTGTGGTTTGCTTTGGTCAGTGCTCAGCTATTAACAGAAGTTGGGCTCGGAGTGCCTGGAAAGGTCATAACCTGGAAACCCCTTTCCTGAGCATCGAGGGTATAAGCAGTGGTAGTCAACCTGGTCCCTGCTGCCCACTAGTGGGCGTTCCAGCTTTCATGGTGGACAGTAGCAGAGCAACCGAAGTATAAATAAAAAGATAGGTTTAACTACAATAAGTTGTTTTATAAAGGTTTATTCTGCCAAACTTAGCGAAAATCCGACATAAAGAACTTGGTAAGTAATTATTATTATTGAATATATGCTTTAACTTGCTGTAACTCTGCTTTATAAATTTTATAAAGTAAAGTTACTTCCCTACTTTATAAATAACCATTACTGTGGAACCAGTGGGCAGTTAGAAAATTCTACTACTAACAGAGATACAAAAGTGGGCGGTAGGTATAAAAAGGTTAACTACCCCTGGTATAGAGCATGTTGGATCCCATAAACTCAGTGTCCTGGCCCAAATGTTGTAGGGTCACTGAGTTTCATCTGTAATGACTAATTGCCCATTTCTAACCATACTGGGAATATCCAGAGGGAAATTCCCTTCTGAGGGCTCCTGTGTGTGACTTCAGAAGCTTCCCTAAACAGGAGGCTCTCTAGTGTGTCTCTCACTCATGTGCTGGTATCCTCTGAATACAGGCTGTCTAGAGGGGAAAAGGGGATAAGACGGGACAGTGTTTAGTCTCATAGGTCAGTGTTTGGGTGGAGAGTGCAGCTGGCAGTATTACTTTTGTGTTTCATCTTTAGAGTTCTTCAACATGGCTTCCCACTCTCCATATAAGGTCATGTGGTCTTACGTTAAGCATTTCTAGCCAAATGAAAGCACATTGCATCTTAGTTTTCCTCTGTCCGCTCAGTTGAGCGCCAACCTGGATCAGACTTGGCGGGGAATTCCCTTGTAAGCCTCTTCCTGTGGAACTATGCTAGAATCCCAGATGCTTCCTGCGCACAGGCAGCCAGGCATCAGTGGCTTCCCTCTGCCGGGGAGACCCATTCACCACTCTTCCCAAGTGGGGAAACCAGGACTCCCAGGCAGAGGAAGCAGGGATTTTGTTGGAACCTAACTTTTCAGCAAAAGGACCTGAATTGGTAAACGATTCTGTTCCCCAATGCAAGAAGGCCTAGGAGGAGGCTTATAATAGGAAATAGTGATGCAAAAAGAAGGCCAAAGTGAGGACTACATACTATTTAAATTGGCTCCATCGTGTAATCCTATCTTTCTGGATTCTGGGTTCACCAAACACACCTGAATATACCTGGGCATACCTCTCAGGGGAGACACTTGCTCTTTAGACCTTGGTGCAGTCACATCAGATATAGCAATGTGGCCTTACAGTGAATATAGACAGAAGGCTAGGCTCACAGGAGAGTGCAAGAGCATAAGACTAGGATCAAGATGCTAGTCTTGGTTACCTTAGACAAGTTTCTGAGACTCATTTATTTTCATGTATAAAATGAGAGTTGGACTAAAATGGCCTCTAGGGTCCTTTCCAGCTTTACTGTTTTGTTTGTGACAGACAGAGACAGATAGAGGGACAGGTAGGGACAGACAGACAGGAAGGGAGAAAGATGAGAAGCATCAATTCTTCATTGCAGCACCTTAGTTGTTCATTGATTGCTTTCTCATTCGTGCCTTGACCGGGGGGCTACAGTAGACCGAATGACCCCTTGCTCAAGCCAACGACCTTGGGACCATGGAGTCATGTCTATGATCCCACGGTCAAGCCAACGACCCCACGCTCAAGCTGGATGAACCACGCTCAAGCCGGTAACCTTGGGGTTTTGAACCTGGGTCTTCTGTGTCCCAGTCCAGTGCTCTATCCACTGCGCCACTGCCTGGTCAGGCTTTACTGTCTTCTACTACAGTGACAATAGGATTAAAAGGATAAGGAAGGCTGAACCCAGAAGGTCCCATTCTCAAACTATAAAGGCTCTGGTGGCTGTGGCTTCCCTCAGTGGCAACTGGACTTCTTGTCTCTGCCTGTCCTTCCTAGTCAATTGCTTTGAGCCAAAAAGCCAGCATTATCAAGCAGATCTGCCTCCAGTCCTCCTCAGTCCCAGAGAGAAGAGGCAGCTACCCCTCCTCAAAGAAAGACACTAGCCTTCTCCCTAGATTTAAAGGAATGTTAAAAAAATATGTATCTCCCATCTCTGGAGACCTGAGGGAGTGACCAGTACACAAAGCCCCATTGAGCAGTTGGAAGAGGCGAGTTACTATCAGGGCTGGCTCATTAGCAGTGACACATAAACTGCTGTGATCTGCAGGGTGTGGGGGAACAATGGTTTGAGTGTCAAGGGGAAGAATCCATGTGATTGTATTACCGCTACTATTTCAGGCTGATGATTGAGTCTGCTTGTGACTTTAATGACTCAATTTTATCTCCATGTCTGAATTGTGCCCTGTTGTGTACAGGACATCTGTTCATTGGGATAAAAGTCAAGGGAAGAGAGAAGTTCTCTCTGTCCTTCCCTCCACTACTCCCCTGCTCCCGAACACTCCACTACTCCCTGAGAGTGAGGAAAAGCTGACGCCCTCCCGTGATTAGCACCTGAACTCCTCATAAGTGAAAGGCAGTAAGACCCAGACAAGTCCTTGGCCAGGTCTGCAGAGCTGGCGAATGGTAGAGCCAGAACTGTGGCCCACTTTTGTGAAACCAAGTCCAGGGCTACTTCCATTAAGCCTGGGTGAGAGGACAGTAGATGACCATGTCCCTGCTGGATAGGCCAGAAATACTTTCCTACCTTCCAGCAAGGAGAGCCCCGGAGGCGATGCAGTTGCATCAGGGAGTTTTCTGGTGACCACCTGCCTGTAGGTTAAGAGTATTTTCTATACCACTACTTATCCTCCCTCCCCTTTTGTAAAAATAGGACAGGAATGATAATTAGGAGACATTAGACAATAATGAGTTCCTTAGGATGGTGATGATCACCCCATCTGGCCTAGTTTCCTCTTCCCCAAGGAAGCTTATTAACAAGAGCACTTCCTCTTTATAGTAGTTCCTAGCCTGAGTTTCATAACTATCTTTTTCCAAACCATTAACCTTTTTCTGATTCATCTTTACTAGTGTTATATGGTTGATTTTGCTGGTATTTTTATTCTAGCCCACCCCAAACTTCAGCTTTTGACTGCTGTCTCAAGATTGTTCCCTTCTCCCCCGTCTTGTATGACTTAATAATGCTCCCTGGTGCCATGTAGTCAAAATGTGTATCTGCTTCTGTGGCTACTTTTCAGTAGTCTTAACAAGTACCTAGGTTGGGGAAAGATGGGGAGAGGCCAGCGTTTCTGGATTGTTCAAGCTTTTCAAGTTTTTCAGCTTAACTATGGCCTTGAAGACCCAGGGGAAGCAGGTTCCTTGGCTATGTTCTGATAAGAACTCTCCTCTCTGATGCTGACCTTGGGCCACACTGTGTCCAGCCCTAGTGTACCTTACTCTTTAGGCTCAAAGGGAAATTTTGGTATTCTCCCCACCTACCATTCACTCCTAATTTTTATGCACTGTGTAATGCACCAGAAGCTTTGACTCTAGAACAGTCTGGAAACATTGCTTGATTAGGTACTACTGGTATCTTAGTTGGAAGAAACCAAAGAGAGAAAGAGGCTTAAGACGTGCCCCACTCAAACTCTGACATCTCCCCTGTTGCTGAGGACAGGTGTCCCTGGAGTCAGAAGTTACCTCAACACATACACTCTCCTCAAGTCCATCTCTTTCTTTCTCTCTCTCTCTGTTTCTCTCTCTCTCTCTCTCTCTCTCACACACACACACACACACACACACACACACACACACACACACACTTGCAGATTTTCTTAACTGCTGGGGACTAAATTCAGTAAATTCAATTAAGTGACATTACTACTTTTCCAGACACAGAAGTAGGGACTAGGAAAGGGAGTCTTTCAGAAAAGAGGAGACTAAGTGGGTCTGAGGCAGAGTTTGCTACAGAGGCTAAGGAGGAGGCAGGAGAGGCGTACACAGGTAGGCGATCCGTGTTGCCTCTGGTCCCCTTCTTCTCCTCCCGTCAGTCGCTGAGGCAACATTTTCTGTTCATAGTCGGAGGAGTGGTTCATGTGAAAGCCTGAGCCTAGGTCACACCTTCCCCCTGTAAACTGGTGGGCCTGTGTCTGTCAGTCAGGCCTTCGCTGTTCTTTCTCCTCTTGTTAGACAATCCCTTGTGCCCCTGGGAGGAGGAAGAGGAAGAGGAGACCTATGAATTGGTAACCTGTGGGCATGCTATGTGCTCCCTGCTGACCTGTAGGTGGCCTTTGCCATGTGAACACAGTGGCACTGGGTCACGCTTCTGCAGAGAAGCTAACGGCCCTGGTGATGATGTGGACCCTCTAACCCTGTTTGGCTTCTGCCCTCCCTAAAGCGTTTTGCTGGTCCCAAGAATGCAAAGGTGTTCTGGGTGCTTTGTTCGCTGGCTCCTCAGGGCCCTTCCTTCCAGCGCTGCCTGCATTAGGAATGAAGGCTGCATTTAGGAGAGTCGGACTTCATCTGCCCTTGCTCCTGCTCCTTTAAGACTTAAACACTGCTTTCTCCACTCAGCTTTCCCATGACCCAGCTAGCTTTTTTTTTTAATTGAGATATAAACCATATGCCTAAAGTCCACTCTTTGAAAGTATACAAGTCAGTGTTTTTAGGATATTCACAAGGTTGTGCAACCATCGCCACTATCTAATTCCAGAACATTTTTGTCACCCCTGAAGAAAACTACATACCCATTACCAGTCACTCCTCATTCTCCCCTCGCCCAGCCCTTGGCAACTGCTAATCTCACTTCTGTCTCAATGTATAATATTTGCCCATTTCAGACATTTTATAGAAATGGAATCACAGCATCTATGGCCTTTTGTGTCTTTCCCCCAGGCAGGCAGCCCTTTGAGTGCGTGTGGTCCCCCCGTACTGCTCCAGGACCTGGGAAGAGGCAGGCGGCACAGTCCCAAGGAACTGCCTTCTGTCGAGGGCACGGGGGCTGCCCTGCTGGGTTCCGTTAATGACTATGAGAGTGTGGGGGACAGCTTTCCGCAGTAGAACAGAAACCCATGGATTGATTGGTTCTTCCTATTTAGGATGACAACTGGAGCTTCACAGTCCCTTCCCACTGGCTGAGGTATCTTCGTAGGGGTCCCTCCTGGCCGTCCTTGACCCTAGCTCTCCCTTCCCTGACTTACCTCATTATCCCAGTGTCGCCCTGCCCCCCCCCCCCCACACACACACACAGACACACCATGTAGGGCCCTTGGCATTTGTATCACAGCAGCTACTCTTGAGGGGGTGGGAGAGGGCTAGGTGTGTTGATACCTGGGGCGAGGGAGGGAGACTTGATGGGACATGTGGGAGTGTGTCATGCATGTGATGTCAGCGCGTGGCTGCTACCCCTCTGCAGGAGTCCCCTGGCAGCCTGCTGAAGGCCAGCCTCAGCTTGGGACAGCCCCCCCCAGGGCTGGCTGCAAGTGCGCTGGGCCTGGGAGCTGCCTGGGAACTGCCAGCAGAACAAGAATAATGCTGTTCACTAAGCTCAAGGCTGTTTAATTCCTGCAACATTACGATGTGGAAGCTGATTTTGAGTTACATGTCTACCACCGGGGCCCTGTTCTGTCCAGCTGCATTCAGACCTTTGTAGTGTTTTACACAGGAAAGCAAGTGCGCGGCTGCTCTCCTGCCTGACCACAATCCTGTATCCTCTGCACCCCGTCCAAGGCTATATTCTGCGTCTTCTCAGATCTCTGCCCCTCCTTCAAAATAAGGGCCTCTGTGAACCGGATGGGGCAGCCACGTTTGCATGGCGTCTGGCTAAGTGTCTGCCCTAGACTTCAGAGGCGGTTAGAGGCTGGGCCTTCTGTGGACGAGATCTCATATGTCTTCTCTTGCAGCCAACAGGAAGGCCGGCTGTGCAGTCACATCTCTGTTGGCCTCGGAGCTGACCAAGGATGATGCCATGACTACTGTTCCTGCCAAGGTGCCCAAGACCAGTGATGGAATCCCCACAATCCTTGAGGAAACCAAGGAGTTGGTTGGCCGAGCAAGCTAATCAGGGTGCTGTGGGCACAGCAGCCCCTCAGTGGAGCCCCAGACTGTCCTGCCCTGCAGCATGTGCCTAAAGGATCATGGAGATATCCCTCGGGGTGGCTGCTCCCATCACCCTGACCCTGTCTTTCTCTCCGGCCTGCTGCTCTCTGTACATCACACATGGCTTCAGCTGCCTGGAGGCCAGAAGGAAGGGGCCATGTGGGGGAGGCCTGAGCCCAACCCAGCCAGCCCTGGCTGTTGTATTACCAAAGCAGCCTCCATGTTTGCTGCCTTAACTCCAAGTGTCTCCTCTCTGTTACTCTGAGGCCTGCCTCAGACAAGGCCCCGCCTGCTCGCTCAGCCCCTGGCTTTCCAGTGGGCTTCCCATAGGTCAATCTTGCTGAGTTTGTGCTTCTCTCTTGTGGTGTCTCTGCCTCTGAGACCAGCATGGGGCTTGTGAACCTTCGGGCAATATCCCGCCTTCCATTGCTGTCACCTCTGCTCTGCTCTCTCTTCTCCTGGCTACTGTTACTTATTACTAGTGCTGTGGCATTGGGAGCTGCTTCCCAGGAAGTGGGGGGCCTATCCCACCCTTACTTCACTTCCTGAGAAAGGCCTCCCACAACGAAAAGGACCTGGACCACTTTTATCTGTTCCACAGTGGCTTAGGCCAGAGGCTTTAGTGGGCAGGCAGGGCACAGAGACATCGTGGGCCTGCTGCCATGCTGTGTGCCCGCCTCCCTGGACCCTCCATACCAGCCCCGGGCTACTGAGCCGTGGTCCCTCCTGTGCCCTCCCCAGAGCTTTGGTGCATCTCCTCTGGAGTATGGGCTGTATTGTGACCATCCCAACACCTCACCCTCTGTCTCCAAGGAAATGGGAGGTGGAGCCTCCAGGCTGAGAAATTGTTTTGCAAATGGATCTATTTTTGTATGAGACTTCTTTTTTTTCTTTAAATAAAAATAACTTCCTTCCCCCTGTCTTCTCCATAATATAAGAGGCTTTGATGGCAGGTTCCAGAGTCCTTGGGATTTCTCCCCCACAGGCCTCAGTCCTGACGAGGTCCCTGGACCTCCACCTCAGCCCTCCAGCCTCCTGGGCCCCCGAGACCAGTGCTGATTCTCTCTCCCAGCATCCAGTTCTGGCACAGAGGGAAACTCTTCTCTGCTTGAGCTGAACCAGGCCCAAGAGTAGTGGGAGCGCTGAGACCACAGAACTTTTATAAAGTTAATATATTTATCAAGCCAAATGTGCAGATGCTAACCGGACACTGGGCAGGTGGGCTTGGGAGTGGCCCCAGGCACCGGAAGCTCCGGCTCTGGTTCAAGGTGACACTGTGCCTCCCTGTGCCCCCTTCATCTTCCCACCCCCAAGGAGGGAGAGAGAACAGCACTGTGAGGGCTTGGCCAGAATTGTTAGCACAAGGGGGCTTAGGGGAGACTACGGGCACTTGCCCCGAGGCCTGGAGGCCAGGAGGCCAGGAGGCCAGGAAGAAGGGTTCTGGTTGCTGGAGCCTCTGTGAAGGCAACAGCAGCTTTTTTGCGCGATTCCGGGAAGACTGGTACAAGGGGCCTGCAGTTCCCTGGGTACCCTCCCTCCCTGCTGACACCTGGGGTTTTACCCCTTTCTTTTTTAATCTACTTTTGCTAAAATGCATTTAATAATAATAAAAACAAGGGATAAAATGCAAACCTGTTTCCCTCGCCTCTTGGGCTTCTGGGGGATGTCATCACTTGCAGTTTGTTGGGTTTGTTTCCCACTGTTAATAAAGCATCGAAACGGTACCGCCTTCCCTCCTGTGTGCATTTCTGAGTGGTTTCTTTTTCCTCTCCCCCTGGTCTGGACATCCACCTCGGCCCCTCCCTCTTGTCCTGCCTCGAATCCCTGGTTGATCCGTCAGAAAGTTCAAGGTGCCCACACGTGCCTGACTTTGTGGTTGAGGCCTAGGGATGATTAACACACGGTGGCCTCTGCCCTGCCGTTTGCCCTCCTTCAGGAGGGGAGCCCCAGTTCAGGCCTCCTGCCCTTCCTCATTGCTGTCTCTTGCCTTGGGTCTCTTTTCTTACATTCAGTTTTAGCTCTCCGTCTCCCCAGGCCCCCAGATGTCAGTTTCTGGCAGCACCTGTGCCTCTTGCTGAGGGAAACATCTGACTCCCATTCCCTGACCCCCTCACCTTTTTGGTGGCCACAGACCACATTCCAGAGGAGAGGGGCTTACACTTGGGTAGAAACCTGAGCCTGCCCAGCAGAGGTCATGCTCCAGATGACTTGCTGCTCAGAGTCATACTTGTTTGAGCACGTTGTGACCTGCACAAAGAAACCTCACAATCTATGAGCAGACCCAGAGTAGGCAGGCTCTGGAACTGGGAATAAAAGCCTGTTAAATGGTCCTGGATCCTAGGCAGCTGCCTCTCCAATATGGCTGGGGATGTGCGGGTGGGCTGCCTACTTCCTCTCTGCCTGCCCCCAAAGGCCACTCGTTTCTAGCTCAGAGCTTTATAGGCACACATAGCATTTAGGGGACCAGCTGCAGCTGCTCACGCAGTGCTCTGCCTGTCTACTGCCGCGCCTAGAATAGAACCCAGGCGCCTGGGTCCGCACCCTCCACAGCCTGGTTCTCAGTAACGAAAGCCCGCTTCCATCTCAGCAACTACGCACACCACCCTGCCTCCCACGCTGGAAAGTCTCCCCCAGATGCTTAGTTGGAAGGCTTCGTTTCCATGACAACAGACGAGCGAGAGGATCCTTGCAGAGGAAGCCTAGAGACAGTCTCCTCTCTGTGATTGGGCATACCCTCGCTGACCCCCTGGATAACCCCGTGGGTCTGCCTTTCTGTCCTGCCCCCTCCCAGTCTTCTCTCCCTCTCTGTGTTTCTTGCGGCTTCACTGGCTGTAGCAACCTCGAAATCCCACTGTGTTTCGAGGAGGCGGGGAGATGGGCCAGCGAACCAGTGAAGGGAAAAGCACGGAGAGAGAGGAAGGAGGGAGGGCGATCTGGGGTGGGCTATCTGACTTCCTGCTTGCCCTTTCAGTCCCCTTGAGCACTTTTACCCACCCCCCGGGCAAGAAAATGATGAGACCGCTAATTGACTTGGCTGCAGAGAGACAAGCGGGTAGGTGAATTCCAAGTGGGGAAACTGAGGCCCAAACTATAGATCCCGCCTTCAGAGAAGAGCCCTCGGCATTCCCTCCCACTCCCGCGGTGTCCCCAAATCCCCGTGGTAGCGGGGGTGGAGTGGGACAGGCAAGGGAGAGTCCCCTCCTCCTCCCGTAAAGCCTGCTAAGGCACTTAGGGATGGTCATTTCAGGGGAGAAGGGGCGGGCACTAAGGAGACATTCCCCGCCCCCTCTCCAACGCAGTTTGCTGGGCGCCAACCCGCGTCCGCCCCCGCGTGCGGGTCTCCTCTTCTGCCTGGAGACTGGCTCTTAGAACCGTAACAGAGACAGCCGCAAGCATCCAACTGCGCACTCGATTGCACACTGACACGCCGCGCTCGGATATCCCCGCCCCCACACAGACCCCAAGCCGATTACAGACACGGTATACAGATCCACCAGCACACTTACAATCAATCGCACACTATTACATATATGCACAACTGTTGCAAGCATAAACAACCACATTTGACAGTCATACACAGACTAAAGGAAATGGCACAAAACCAGGACGCAGACACCATATCGCCTCCTGATCCCACTCTTTCTTCTAGTATGCACCCCTTAGCTCATCACTCCATCCAAACGTGTCAGGAATCTCCATCTCTTACACAGAAACATTCAACCTTTCAGAAGAAACCTTTTTATTATTTTTTCAAAGAAAAAAAGCCATATAAATATTAGAGTATAAAACTTGCGTGAGACACAGGGAAGGGGTAGGGAGCTACGTGACTATGCAAAGAGAGCGCTTATAGGAGTCAGTACCAGGGGAGGGGTCCCGCAGCGCGTGGACACAGCACAAAACACAGCACGGGCCACCGCAGGCAGATTCAAGGACAGACGGCTGCGCGGAGCCCGCTGCCCGCTGCCCACTCGCCATCACGGAAAAGCACACCGCACTACACTATTGGCTATTCTACACCAGCCAAAAGAGGGAAAGAGGGGGCCTCTACACTACTGTAAGGACAAGGTGGGGTTCCCGCGCAGCCCTGCTAAAAGAACGGGACTCCGCGGGGCAGAAGTGGGTGGGCAGAGAAGGTTTATGCACAAGGAGGCACTGGGGACTTTAACCAGACTGGCCACTAGGGGGCGGACTGGAGGCCTGGGCAGTGGGCCTTAACAGAGAAAAAATGGCACCTGGCAAGGTGAAGGACCCAGGCTTGGCGAATGCAGGGTCCCTTGGAGAAGCCTGAGCCCGGGCTGAGACTTCCTATCCATTTGGGCCCTGGCTGTAGCTCCTTGCCTCCCCCACCCAGGTGCCAAGAATGGCCTGGCTGGCCCTCCCTTCCTGCTGGGGGTGGGGGGCACATCGATCCCTCCACTAGCGGCACCTCTGGAGTACCCAGCACCCACAGAGGCCCCTCTCACCTCTCTAGGGGACCTGATCAGATCTTCCTTGGACTGTAATGCCAGCTTAAATCCATTGGTTCTGGTAGCTCAGCCCAAAGCTGGCTGCTTGGGTGGAGCCCTGTATGTGGTAGATGAGGGTCCAGCCTGATGCTTGGTTTTATGGATGGAATCTGGGGGTCTGGCTAGTACCCTGGGGACATACAGAGCCTCCTGCAAGACCCTGTTAACTGATGGGTCAAGATTGTCCACCCCCCGTCTACATGCACACCCTTCCCTTCTTCATCTTACCTCCCCATACTGTCTTGGAACATGCAATGGAGTCTCTTGTTTGGGGCAGGGGCAGTCACAGCATGCAGTGGGAACATCAAACAATGAAAAACAAAACAAAGAACTGGTCCCTAGGGCACTGGGAAGAGGCATGGTAGCAAAATGCCCTCCCTAAATCCAGCAAGCATCAGTACCATGGAAATGGTGACTATGTCTCCCAAAACTTGAGGTTGGTCTCAAGCTCTGGAAGGAGGTGAAGGGACTGGCCCCAAACCATGCTTAGGGCAAGTTTGAGAACTGAAGGAGAGACCAAGAGGTCATGATGCCTTCCCAACTTTTCAGAACTATGAGCCTTTTTAGGTCACCATGTACCTCAACACCCCACCCACCTTACTCAAGAAAGAGGAGCTGTTGAACCGGAGTGGGGTGGGGCGGCGTGGGTAGGAGAGAGGCAGCGGATGACCGGGCCTGATTGAATTTGGAAGATGATGGAGTTCAGCTGTAACTAAAACAGATGTGATAAATGATGTCTACACTAACCCCACTACCCCCATGGGCACAGCAAATGATTGATTGTATGGGGGTTCCCAGGAGAACTCCCTTTGCATATTTAATCTCCTGGGGGCAGAGAGGGGGGTGTTGACTGGGCACTTGTTTCTGTTTCCCAAGGGGAGCATGGCCTGGGCCCCCCACCAGGATCCTGGGGGTGAGCCCTGAAAACGCCGTCCTGGGTCCAGGCAGGGAGAGGCTGGGTTGATTGTGGGGGGAGGTGGCCCTGTGGCTCCGGCCTGGCCTCCACATTACTTCTTTTCCTTCTTGCCCGACTTCTTCTTGTTGCCGTTGCCACCTGCCGGGGCCTTGCCATCCCGTTTGCCAGCTGCGTTGGTCAGTGTGGCGTTGCTGCCAGGGATATAGACATTCTGGCGGTAGTCGGGCACATGCTGCAGGGTGAACTGGGGGCCATAGCGAGCACTCAAGCCCATGGTGCCGGCGCCTCCTCCCAGGGTGGAGCTCCCATCAGCGGCTTCTGCAAAGATAGGAAAGTCAGGGACTAAACTTTGGTCCCCAACAGTCACTCTCTTATAGTTCAAGCAGTTAATGAATGCCTGCAAAGAAGCGGGCCCTGACCACGCTGAGCACTGGGAAGACAGTCTCTATCACAAAGGGTGGAGGCACGGGACTCTGGACTAATAGCCTAGGTTTGATTCCTAGCTCTTTTACCTATTCAGTTAAGGTAAGAGCTTAACATATGCTAGCTGTTACTTCTCTCAGGGCTGAGACATTGGCTCTCAAATCCTTGTCCTGGCCCTTCTGAAGGGAGCCTCTCTGGTTTCCACTCTGGACTGTGGGCCCTGGGGCCTTCACCCGTGGTTTGGGCACCCTCCTTTCCTTCTCCAGCCCGTGCCTGGCGCCGAGTAGGTATTCAGTAGTTCTGTTGTTAGTCAGGAATGGGTGCTCCTCCAGGTGTTCATTACAGAACAGCAACTGACCCCAGTCTGTGCCAAGCACTTGGCTAGATGGTGTACGTACATGATGGTTTCTAACCTCAGCACAACCCATGAGGCATGTGGTGTGATGGGGAAGCAAGGCTCAGAGAAGGTAAAAGACTAGCCCACGGCCATCCCAGCCAGCGCAGGTTAGAGCAGGGGTGAGGCCTAAGAGTATGTAAGGTGTACAGCACCATTACCAGAAGTGTGGTCCGAAAATTCTCAGGGTAAAGGAGAGGGAGAAGAGAGCCCTGAGCAGTGTTCTATGAGGCTGAGTAGAGGATGATTCCAGGACCGGACAGGCTTATGGTGTCAGAGCCAGGTGACATCAAAGGCAGTCAGTGTCCTGCCCAACTTCCCGCTGTACACAAGAAGACACAAGGGTCCAGGCAAGTACGGATTCTGGTCCTGGCTCAGCTTCGCCTGGGAACTTCGCAGAAATGCAGACTCTCTGGATCTGCATTTTAACAAGATCTCCAGATGACTGGTAATCACATTGGAGGCAGAGAAGCACCAGCGTGGGTTTGGGGTGGGGGAGCTTCAGAGAGACAGGGCTCCATTCAGGGTCCAGGCACTCGGAAGTGCCCACTGAGAGTTAGCTGCTGCTGTCATCATCATCACCATACAGTGTGTCATTTGGGAGTGTGTGTGTGTGTGTGTGTGTGTGTGGCTGGGGGGAGGAGCCAGCAGTTTGGATGGCTGTGGCTGAGTTGCTAAGGGAATTAAGAGTCCTCCAGCAGAGGGAGGGTTAAAGGCCCAGGAATGGCCAGCCTGGCCCCAGCCAGGCTGACAGGAGCTTTCCTCCAGAGTCCCTCTACGCCCCCACCTCCAGGCCCTGGGAGGGGACAGAGAGGGTGACTAAAGCCGGAGAGGCTGAGTAATCCTGGGACACAGACCAGGGATTGAGAAACAGACAGGAAATATTTTCAAAGAATGGTACAAGGTGGGGGAGGGGCATGAGAGGAGGAAAGGAGAGATGAGCCCCTTCCGCCTCCTCACTGCAGGCTCAGGTTTCTACAGCCTCCCTGTCAGTCCCGAATCTCCAGATCAGAGGGCCTTCAGGGGGGCGGGGAAGAGGGGCTGGAGAGAGAGAGCCGCTGCCCACTACCTTCTCCCCTCCTCCTCCCCCAGCCCTCTCATTGTACCAACATTTCTGTGTTTCCCCTAATTGACTCCAGGCGGGAGCTGGGGTCTTTGACTGCCGCCCCCTTCCCTCCCACCTCCCCTCCTCCAGCCTGGGAATGGAGGAGCTGGGGGAGGGGCCTGATCGGGCTTTAAGAGCCAGGATTCCAGAGTGATTTAAGGGCTAGAGGGGAGACTTTAAAACTCCAAAGAAGAGTGAGTGAGCTCGACAGAGAGAGCTGGAGAAACAGAAAGAAAGGAAGGGCTTGACTGGGTACCTGGAAGCCAGGCCCACCCACACCCTACATGCACCCAGATCTCTGAGGAGCACTCAAGTGGGAGAAAATGACAAGGCCAGCCCCTGTGACCTCCCTCCCAGGAGCACAGGCCCTGTGGGGTGCAGTGGAGTTGAACTGGACCAGAAGGGAGAGGAATATTAACAGAAGGAGGCTGACACTTCAGTTCTGCCTGCTCAGCTCTGACACTAAGGAGCTGTGTGACCTTGACCCAGGCCCTACATGATTCAGGCCTCAGTTTCCATGGGGGGGGGGGGGGGGGGGAGGGGAGTTGGATTGCAGGCACTGACCCACAGGATCAAATCTCTAATGGCCCCTCTTTCTACCCCCACAAGACCCGTGCTGGGCAGGACCAGGCTCTTCCCTCTGTCCCAGAGAGACAGACTTGGAAGAGCAGCACGACAAACCTGGGCACCCACTGGTTTGGAAGAGGCGGAGTGGCTGACCCTCTGCCCTGTGCCCATCTCTCCTCTGATACAGCTCTGGGGACCGCAGCCCACCGCCCCTTGCCTCCTGCCCTTCCCACCCCAGGGCTGAGGGCAGCAATTCTAGAGCAGCCCAGGAAGGCCTGTCAAGTTAGACCTCAACCAGCTGAAGTCCAAACCGCAGGCTCCTTGAGAGCATACCTCCTCCCTGAAATGTTTGTTTAAGAAGCCTCCCAAGTGTGCTTACTCTCTCCCTCTTACGACTCGCCCTCAGCAGCCCGGCAGGCCTGGCTGGCTGGACTCCAGCAACCTCTCTGGCTCCGGGGCAAGGAAGCTGGGCTGAGAGTGAGAGGAGGGCCTGACCTTGCCACCTCCACCCGGGGCCTGTTCCCCAGGGCTCAGGCTTACGCTCAGGTCAGGCCTTGTGTGGGCCGGAGGCCAGAGCCCCGAGAGGGGGGCCAGCCTGCAATGACCCAGGGGACTGTCTGGGTGGGGTTGGGGCCATAAATACTCCTTTTCTGTTTTTAAAATCTGAATTTAGGCTAAAAAGCCTGCTTCTCAGCCTTAGGGCTCAAGGCCACAAGAGCTAAATATACCTGACTGTCTGTTTACTTCCCTCAAGAACCCCACTTGGCATCTCCCCAGACCAGCTGCTTCCCTCTTCCATACTCAGCATCTGGCCTCTCTGGGCCCAGCTCTGCCCGGGAAGTGGCCTCGGCCACTTCTGCCACCTCTCCCTCCCCAACCACAGTCCTGGCCCCACTCAGCCTCACGGACATCATCTGGGGGAAGCTCGCCAGACTTAGCAAGTAAAAATACAGGGTGCCCAGTTAAATAGGAATTTCAGGTAAACAACGAGCAATTTCTTAGTGTTGTGTGTCCTGATACTAAGCTTTGGGACCTACTATGCTAAAATACTGTTTGTTGTTCATCTGAAGTTAAAATTTAATTGGTTGTCTTAGATGTTACCTGGCAACCATCGTCTGGGAGAAGAATGCAGAGCAGTGAGAGTTCAGCCCCTAGGGCTGCTCAGCTAAAAGGGAAACTGAGGCTGGGTCTCAAGGCAGACATGGTCACTGTAGCAGAAAGGACAGAATCTTGGGAGTCAGGCCAGGTTAGACTTGCCACTCTGCAGCCTTGGAGAAGCGACTTTTTAGTTGTCTCCTCTGTCAGATGTAAGTAATCAGACCTGCCATGCCGAGCTGCTGAGAGGGTTCATTGATGTGAGGCCTATAAGGTTTGTCGAGCACATGCCTGGGACGGTTCACTGGCGTGGTTATGGTGGTTATTGTTCTGATTTACCTGGTTCTCTACCCACTAGTCCTCCATGTCGGAAAGCAGGACTGTCACTATGTGAGGACAGCGCCTTAGTCCCCCACCAGCCTCCATATATAAGCTCGTCCTTATTAATAAGAATTATTCTATTTCTGCCTTCTATCTACTTCTATGGACCAATAAAGATAATAACCAGTTTTAGCTACTACATATTGTGCCCTTACTCTCTGCCAGTTCTGTGCTGAGGTTTTATATTAGGCCAGTGGTTCTCAACCTTTCTAATGCCATGACCCCGCAATACAGTTCCTCATGTTGCGGTGACCCCAAACCAAAAAATAATTTTGGTGGCTACTTCATAACTGTAATTTTGCTACAGTTATGATTCGGAATGTAAATACCTGATATGCATTATATATTTTCCTATGGCTTTAGGCAACCCCGCAGGGGTCGCGACCCACAGGTTGAGAACCGCTGTATTAGGTCTTCATAACACCACAATGAGAGCTGTTATTATTGTACCCATTTTAGAGTCAGTAAAACTGAGGCCCATAGTAACTTACCTGAGGAGTCACAGTTAAACAGGGGTGCCAGAATTTGAATTCATGCTGATCTGCCTCCAAAGCCTGTGCTCGTAAGTACTAATGCTATTATTCTACTTCTCCTGTTCAGGACCTTGTGACTCTTTCAGGGAAAATAACCATCAACTGAATCTCTATTGCATGTGAAGTTCTTTGTTAGCTGTATGGGAAAACCAAAATCCTGCTCCAAAGATGGGGTTAGCAAAAAAGAGAAAGGGCCCCACATATCCAGAGTATGCTCTCTCTGCTGGGACTAGCCCCACCTGCATCCCTGGATGGAGGGCCTGTATGTGCCAGACCCAGTACCTCCTGCTTTGTGGTATCACCTCATTTAATCCTCACAACTGTCCTTTGAGGTCACTGTCCCCATTTTCTGGGCTGAGGAAACTGAGGTTTAGAGAGATTAAGCAAATTGATCAAAGTCACAAAGATCGTCAGTGGCAGAGCTGCGCTGGACTGATGCTATTCCCTTCCAGGGCCAGACTCTCAACCCCTACTCCCCACATCTTGAAAGATCTTCCCTTGTTCACTTCCCTCTGGGCAGCCCAGGACCCCATCCTTCAGCTGTTCCTCAGCCTGGGTTTATGTTCTGGAAGTATGAGTCCTCTAAAACCAGCAGAGAGATTCAGAGAAATCATGCAGGTGATAGCCAGTCTCAGGGCATGGTGACTGGGTGGCCCCAGAACCCCAGTTCTCTCATCCCAACACACACACTGGCACAACTCACCGCTGGCGGAGGCCAAGATCATGGCTTGCAGCATCTCTGTGTCAAACTGGTTGTTGGGCCAGGTGCCAGTTTCATCGCCATTTTGGGAGCTGGAGGGAAAGCAGAATGGTGAGTGAGCACAGTGGCCAGTCCAGCTCATGCCCCTCCTGTCCTCTCCCAGGGCTCCCAAATCTAGTACCTTATCCCCAGCCTCCACCCAAGACCAGCTCCCTTTCAGCAAGGTAGAGGGTGATTTATACCATCCTTCAGAAGCCAGACTCCATTTGTCAGTCTCCCAAACCAGCTCCCTGCTGTCTCAGACACTGTGGCCCTTACACAGATAGAGCAGGACAAACTGTGAGTTGCCCTCTGCCCCGCCCCGCCCCACAGGAGAGAGCGGTGCTTACTTCGCTGTGAGGGAGGTCTGAGGGAGTGAGGGTGGTCTGAGGGAGGTGGGCCTCTCCCCAGGGCAATGAAGGTGAGAAGTGGGAGAGATGTGTCAGAGCCAGAGAAAGGGGTGGGGAGGCAGGAGGCCCTGGGAGACCCTGGAGCAAGGACTTGCTGAACTCTCAGGATAAAACCAGGGGGCACACAGAACCCGCCCCTCCTATTTTACATGAATACCTCTCCCCCTCCCGAACATCTACCAACAAACTTTCCCAAGGAACTTCCTGGTTCCTCAAGCTCTCCCTTACAGCAAAGCCTGGGAAGGTACTGTTCTCTGGGACGCCAGTTCTCCACCTCTGCCTCGATAAAATAGACAGTTTGTCACAAGGGATCCCTAAGCCCACCAGATGCAGCTCTGTGGGGCAAGACCGCCTGCCCCTTCCACTGCAGCACCAAATTAAGACCTTTAGATGCTCTGTGCACTGAGAAGAGCCCAGAATGAGTCATAATTGTGAACAACGCCACCCATAAAAGAACCCTAAGGAATGCCAACACAACGTAGGTTTTTCCTGTAGTAGTGACATTTCTATGCTTTTTTGGAATTATCAAGGATCAAATCATTTCCATTTCTGAGGAGAGGGGGAAGCACCCTGACACATACAGAGTTGATTAGGTGACTGTCTGGCACGCTGAGGTTCCTCAGTAAATATTCATTGCTTAAATAAATGGGCAAGGGCACGTGGGGAGTGCTAGGTCACTGTGAGGATCTGGTGCCAGGGCAGAGGCGACCTTGAAGGCATGAGTGTGTATGTGTAAAGAGACAGAAAACAAATGTGCAAAATATTAACAAATGATGAATCTAGGTAAAAAAGAATATTCAGATGTTCATCATACCATTCTTTCATCTTTTCGATAGGTTTGAAACATTTCAAAGTAAAAAACTGAGGGATAAAATTAAGTTATCTGGAAGGTGGGTGTTGGGGGAGAGAGCGTTCCAGGCGGAGGGAATGACCCGTCCTGAGGCTGGGGGATGCCCGGTGAGGTTACAGGACTAAGGGAAAGCCAGTGTGGTCACCAAGCGGAGCTGATAGCAGGCTGCCAGCAGAGCGGACACTAAACATTTTGGTTTCATCCTAAGAGCTCTGGAAAACCACTGAGGTGTTTCAAAGGGTGTTGTCATGATCAGATTTAGGTATTTAAAGATCACTCTTGCTTCTGTGAGGGGACTGAGGGTTGGGTTACCTCTGGGAGCACAAGAGCCCAGGGATGGGGCTCAGCCACCTCTGCCACCTCGGTGAAAATCCAGGGGTCCTGACTGCAGCCTGACACAGTTCTCAGTGGGCCTGCCTAAGGGCCTGGGGCCTAGGTGAAGGGCCTCCCGGGGGCAGAGGGCAAGAGCAATGGTGGGGGGCATTCTGGAGAAGACCTGGGGGCTGTCCTGCAGAGGAGGGTAGTGGTGTTGAGGGCATAAAGGGAGGCGGGAGGGGGTGGGCTAGGCTGTAAGGAGGATGCCACGGAAACACTTGAAGGTTGGAAGCCAAGCACAGGGGCAGGATGCCAGCTCACTGAAGCTGGGCAGGAGAGAAGTGAAGTGGAGAAACTTCTTTTGAACCATTTCCGGAGAGCTTCCTATTTCTGTACACTGGGCTGACTGGAAGATATATATATACAAAATACATGGTCTATTTCAGCCTCAGAACCACCTGCAGATAAGTGTTGTGATTATCCCTGTTTTCCAGCAGATGAAATCAGGGCTCTGAGAGGTTGAGAAACTCTCTCAAAGTCACACAGCTGGTAAGTGGCAGAGCTGCAACCTGACATAGGCCACTGTGGCTCCAAAGCCCACGATCTTCTACACAACATACTGGCCTTCAGAGAGGGCCTGGGCCCCCAGTAGAAGGGGCAGAAGACTCTTCCAGGATTTGCGTAACAATGAGAAATAAAAGTAGAGGAGAGAGGCTGTATCTAATTGGCCATTTCCAAGTACCCACTGTGTGTCAGTGTCTGTGACAGGCCCTGGGACTTAAGAGATGTTAGATACAGTTCTCACCCTAAGGAGCTGGCATCCTGGTGTGCTGGCTGTGAGCTGGGGAGCATCCCAGAGACTGCTCTGATCAAAGGTTTCCTGCCTGAATCAGGCTCAGAAAAGGAAGAAATCTGGGGAAGCCCCCACCGCACCCCCACCAACAGCCTGGATTTGATAAAATGTAAATGTACGTATATATTTTCAATGTAGTAAAAGCCTCTCTCAGCCTTTACAAATATACATATACAGGGTTGGGGAAAGGTAGGTTTCCAGTTCATATGGAAAATAATACAATAACTAATTAATAATAATCCAAGCATAAACTCTGTTTCATGTCCTCATAACTGTAAACCTACTTTTGCCCCATCCTATATGTGAGGCTATTATGCAGTAATTAAATGACTTTTCTAATTTATTGATTTTTTAATTGATTTTTAGAGAGAGGGGAGAGAGAGAGAAGGGGGAGGAGCAGGAAGCATCAACTCCCATATGTGCCTTGACCAGGCAAGCCCAGGGTTTCGAACCGGCAACCTCAGTGTTCCAGGTCGATGCTTTATCCCACTGCGCCACCACAGGTCAGGCAATAAATGACTTTTCAAGAACTTTTTATGGAGTGAAGAAATTTTTGTGACATGTTGAAAAGACAAGAAAAGCTACAATACTAATAAACAGTATGACATTAATACATCAATTACTAGAAAGAGAAAAAACTGGTGAGATACACCAGTTTACTGGGAGTGAAAGTTCTCACTATTCTGTGAACACATTCATAAACAATTTATTTAAGTTTATTAGATTTTTTTTTTTTTCTGAAGCTGGAAACGGGGAGGCAGTCACAGACTCCCGCATGCGCCCGACCGGGATCCACCCGGCACGCCCACCAGGGGGCGATGCTCTGCCCATCCTGGGAGTCGCTCTGTCGAGACCAGAGCCATTCTAGCGTCTGGGGCAGAGGCCAAGGAGCCATCCCCAGCGCCCGGGCCATCTTTTGCTCCAATGGAGCCTCGGCTGCAGGAGGGGAAGAGAGAGTCAGAGAGGAAGGAGAGGGGGAGGGGTGGAGAAGCAGATGGGCGCTTCTCCTGTGTGCCCTGGCTGGGAATCGAACCCGGGACTTCCACACGCCAGGCCAACACTCTACCATTGAGCCAACCGGCCAGGGCCAGATTTTTTTTTTAAAAAGAGGAAGCCTATGCCTGTTGCTTGACTACACAAGAAAAAGGTTTAGAAAGTACATGTGAAATTATTAAAAGGGCTTTAGAAAGTGAGACACTCTACAATATGGAGACCTTAATTTCGATAAGGATGCAAACAAATTACTGAAAAGAGAGTGATATATAAATATAATCGGAAAATGTGAACACAGACTGGATATTCGAGGATATTAGTTTATTAACATTATTTATCACTAATATATGTTTTTAGTTGGTTAATATTATTTTCAGTGCTTACATGTTTTTAAAATTTGTTAAATATAGTGAAGACTGAGATAAAATTTTATAATAGCTGAGATTGTTCAAAATAAAGCAATAGAGTGAGTGTGAAGATAGAAGTGAAACAAAATAGGGAATCAGTTGAAACTGAATAGTGAGACCATAGATATTCATTTTATTATTCTCTCTACTTTTGCATAGATTTGAATTTTTTATATTAAAAAAGTGTTAGTGTTGGTTTCCCTGGGTTGTAAAATTATAAGTGATTTTTCTTTTAAATTTGTTCTCTATTTTCCATGCTTCTATAATGAGCATATACTATTTTAAAAGCAGAAAAAGATAAATTGCTACTTGTTTGTTGAATGACTGCCCAAACTGAGGGAGAGCAGGGGTCATCTCTCTCAGCAGGGGGTGGGTAGGGGAAGGGAAGTGTGAAACCATCAAAGAGAACAGAGTAGGGACCAGGGGAAGCTGACTGGAGACTCTCTCCTCTGTGCAGAGGCTGGGAACAGCTGCAGGGTGTGGCCTGGCACAGCCTGAGAAGGGAGAACTGGCTTGCAAGATTCAAACCTTGAGACAACAGCTGTTGGGAAGAGAAGCCAAAAGGATGACTTGGGAAGGGACAGTAGTGGGGAGGAGGAGCACCTGCCAAGCAAGAACTTCAGAACTGGAGTCTTCCCCCTTTAGTCTAGGCAAGGGGTCCAGTGCTGGCTTGAACTTTAACCAGGTTCACTGAAGAACTCCACACTAGCCCTGCTTTGAACCTGGTATGCCAGCAGCCAAGATGGAGGGAGGGAATGGTACAGAAAAGCAATGGAGGGCTGGAACAGGGGTTAGACTGAATAAGAGAAATCTGCCCTCATTATGCCCTCACTCCATATTACTCATCAGACTGGCAGCATAGAAAAGACTCCCTGTCTTTCTGTTGATCCTGAGGTGCCTCACCACAGGGCCTTTGCATATGCTCTTAACTCTTTCCTTCAGCTGGTTAATTTGTATTCATTCTTCAGATCTCAGAACAGCCTCATTTCCTTCTGGATGTCCTCCTGCTCCCTGACCAGGTCAAATCCCTATGTTATGCTCTCACTGGCAGGTACTGCTCTTCATACCACTTACAATAGCTGCAATCTTACATTTACTTTTTTGTGATTATGTGATTAATATTTGTCTCCCTCAACACTATGAACTCCTGGGGAGAGGGAGTATGCCTTTTTATATCCTATACCTAGAATACTACCTGGCCTACAGTAGGTCTTCCTATTTATTGTATGAAGCAGAGAAGTTGCTGTTGCCGGGCTGGGCCCCTAACGCTTAAATCATCTGGGCCACTTTGGAGCTGAATCAGAATATCAGTCCTATTCCACTCGAGTTAAGGATGGGAGAGCTCCTGAGCCCTCTCCATCTCTCTAAGAGCCCCCACATGCATTTCTGGCTGCTCAGTCTCTCATTTGATGAAAAGGGACTTGAGGCAGGGGGAGGGTGCTCAGCCCAGGGGCACATCAGAAGCAACTGGTGGGGCTTCCAGGGCCAGTACGCGGCCTGGGGTAGGGGTCGGCAAAGGGGACACAAACTGCCAGATACTTCTCATCACCTCAGCTCAATCTCACTTCCTCCTGGAGGCCTTCTCCGTTCCCTTCCACCACTACACTCACACTACCCTGTTCTTCTCGGAACTTGCTATGACTTGAAACTGAACATTTTTGTGAGTGATTTGTTGTCACTATTCTGCCTCCCCTGCTGTCATGAAAGCCTATGAATTAAGGATCATGACTGCTTATTTACGCTTATAGGCCAGTGTTTAGCATGCGGACTGGCCCATAGTAAATGTTTGATAAATATTTTTTGAATGAATATATGAATGACCTAATGGATAATCCATGGGAAGGCTGGCAAAGGCAGTAGGGAGAAATGAGGCAGCTGGGTTCAGGGTGGGGCAAGGGCAGGCCAAACCAGCTGGTTTGTTGCCTTCTAGGGGCTGTCTAGGAAGTGCCTTGAGATCCTGATTCCAGTGACAGACTGCACCTGCCCAGGAGCCGGAGTCCCCACTCTGTACAGAGGTCAAGGTCTCGAGGTCTCGTCAGGGAGGGCTCAGTAGCGGGAGCATCAGGGGAAATGTGCGCAGCAAGAGTCTGACCAGCCAGGAGGCAGAGAAGGCAGTCCCAGTTCTGCCCTCCTCTCTCCAGGGATCCTTGGACTCCTCCAGGCTCCTAACTTCTAACAGGGAGGCCTGGCCCAGAGCCCACCTTACTCCCCTGAGACCAGCCAAAGGTCCTTCCGCAGAAGTTTCCCTCCTCCCCCACCCGCAGGGGGTTCCTGTCTCCGCAGGAATTCATACCAGATTGAACTGAGCAGCTGGGGCAGGCTGGATGGGAGGGTGTGTGTTGGAAAGCATTGATCAAAAGCTCTGTGTGTGAGGGGCAGGGGGGAGGGGGAGAGGTGGGGGATGCATGTGTGTGCTGGCTTGCCCACAAGTACAAAGAAATGCGAGACAGCGACACTGAGTAAAAGACAGGATAAAAGAGAGACAGAGAGCTAAAGAAAGAGAAACAGAGAAAGAGACTCAGTGAGGAAGAAAAGGCAGACCACAGACTTAGAGAGATATACAGAGACAGAGACAGAGAGGCTGAGAATAGAGAGGGCAGCAGAAATAGTGAGAGACTGGAACTAACGGAGACAGAAGAACACAAGGACACTAGCAAAAGATGAAAGAAGGAGAGACAGAAGGAGATCAAGGATGGAGGCAGAGGTAGAAAGAGACTAGGAAGTCACATTTATTCACTGATTCCATTTATTGAGCACCTAGCCACGGCAGGCGCAGTGTGAGGCACAGATCAACACATGGAGACACAGACGGTAGGGACTAGGGACAAAGAGGCAGCAATAAAGACAGAAACTGAGATAGAGACCAAGAAAAAGGGAGAGGCAAAGAATGTAAACTGACATAGAGACTGAGGGAAGGGTGCAGAGGTAAGACCGTGGCAGAGACCAAAGGGCCCGCAGAGTGAGAGGGCAGGAGCAGTGGGGACGGGGGAGGGGGGGCGCTGGAGGAGGGGCTCTCCCTCCTCAGTCCCACTCCAGCCTTGCTGTCTCCTCTTGCCCCTCAGCTGCCTGGCGGTCTTCCTCTGCCTCCGCTCTTCCCTGTGGGCTCTGGAGGGGCTCTGATACTGACAGCTCCTCCTCTACTCTTACCCCGACTTCTCTGCTTGAGTCTCAGGACAGGAGGGAGCCCAGCTCAACCCAGAGTGGGGGCTGTAGGCAGTGCATCCACCCAGAGACCACTTTAAAGCCATCTTTTGGTCCCACAGATCCTCTAGGATATAGGACAAGGTCCCTTTGGTGGAAGAAGGGAGGGGATGAGTATGTGAACTGAGCTTCCAAAATAGCCTCTTCCTCTGGGGTCTGTGTAACAGCCCCCAATACACCAGAACATCCTTGAAATCTGGACTGAGGAAGAAGCCATTCACAGCGAATACTGAGCCCTCCCCCACCTCCTCCCACGTCATCACTGAGAAAATGCCGCAGAGAAGGGGGTGGGCTGGAGAGGCAGTCACCTACCCGCTGGTGCCGGGTCTCTGGGCCTGAGAGAAACGCCAGTCCGTGTTGGGTGGGGCTTGCTGTGGAGAAAACAGAGGGAAAGGGGCTGAGTACCTCGGAGAAGTCAGAATGTCACCGGATGTGGGGATGGGCCAAAGTCAGAATGTCACTGGACCCCTGGGGATGGCCGGGAGGGAAGGAGGGGAGCAGGAAGCACACACAGAGAAGAAACTGGTATGAGATGGGGGAGGGGTAGACTCATCTTCAAAGACAAAATACACCTCAGGTCTCAGAGGTCTGAGGTACCGGAGACAAAGAGATAAAATAACATTTTTTTTACCACAGCTAGCAAATCCAGATTCCTTTGCTAAAGAGACAGCCCCTCCTCCCTGCCCCCAGACTCAGAATTTCTGAGCTGAGATTCAAGGGCTAAAAGTCTCTTCTGCAGAACGTGGAGGAGGGGTGGAGAGAAGACCCCCAAAAGTGGCAGAAGAGGCTTTTAGATGAGAATTCCACCAGCCCTAGAAAGAGTTTATTCAGCTCCTCAGCTGGGAACAAAGCATCCTCTGCAGCAAGATGGCTGCTGCTCCAGTAACTCTTTGCGTGCCAGGTTGGGCTGCAACACATTCAGATGGACATCTCCTCCAGGCCCTTGGCAATCAAGGATCCCTTCCCGCAGCTAAATACATTATTAATTTAGGAGTCATGCCAGACTGGGCCTTTGCAGGGCATCCAAGCCCCAGGACACCTCTCACCCCCAGAACTCCATGCCAGACAATGCTGTGACTAAGGAGGAGAGAACAAGGCTGCTCTGTCTGGAACAGAAAACTGCTGGATGGAGCCCAGCAGAGATCAAGCTCCCACAGCCTCCAAGCAGAGCGGACCAAGTCTCCAGGGCTGCCGAGGGGCTGATCTGTAGCCATCCCCCACCTGGATGAAGGTGTGGGACTCCAGCCAGCCACTCACGCCTCAGTCCTCCCAGCCTTTCCCGAGGGCGTGTTATCCCATTACACACTCTCATGGAGCCGTCCTTGAGCCATCTCCTCACCAGCTCTGGGGTGTGCTAGTAATGAATTCTCACACTCACTCTCAGGAGTGGAGAAGGAGGTATGAGCATCTCTGATTACACTGGGGAGAAGGAAGACCCACGGCTGCCAAATGACTCACTCTAAGGCTCACAGGTGGCAGTGATGTGAGCGGAACCTAGAAACATAAGCGTCTCAGGTGCAACAGGAGTCACCAGCACCACTGCAGGGCTGCTGTGGGGAACAGCACAAGAATGTCCAGCCCTTGGCCACTGTGTTTATAGCTACAGCAGAATCTACACGGAGATGCAGTTACCCTGACAGACTAGAGAGGAGCTGGGCAAAATTCAAAACCAGCAAAAGGACACCAGGTCTAGGTTTGTTCAGTAAGGCTGCTCAGGGATAGAGAGCCCGGGAAGACTTTTCTCCACTTTTAAGACCCACCTCTGCCCCATCCCAGCAGATGCAAACCATCCTGGCTGTCCTCCAGCTTTCCAATTTCCCAGTTCTTCTGGTGTGAAGTGCACCTGGGTTAGGCCTTTCTCTATCACATGAGAACTTGAGCAACTCACTTGACCTTTGTGAAACTCAGTTATGAAGTGGGGATGCTAGTACCGAGCCAACAGAAGTGTTGGGAAGAGCACATGAGATGTGGTTCTCAGAAGAGATGTGTAGTAAGACTCTCTCAATCAGCTATCAGAGTCACAACAGGGTGTTGTTTCAAAATATAGTTCTGATTCAGTGAGGGCAGGGTCGTACTTAGATATATTTTTAATAAATGCTCCTAGGGTTGTGACAACTTATGCTTTTTACTATTATAGTTTCCCCATATAAGAGGGCACCCTGGCATATGGCAGAGGCCATGGCTTTCCGTCAGCCAGAGAAGGATGTGCCAAAGTCTCAGATACTTTGGTCACCCACAAAGCCTAAATCCTAGATCGTTAGACACATGTGGTCACGACGGAGCCAAAAACCTATCCCTGCGGACCCAGAGTCAGGGTTGCGTCAGGCTCCCACATCCCGCGTGAGGGCCGTGCTGCGGATGCCACTCGTCCAGGCTGCAGGTCCTATAGCGGCCGGCTCACTCGCCCAGGCCCGGCCCACCTGGCCCAGGCTTCTGGGCTGAAGGCACCGCTGTCCTCGGTTCTGCGTCCCGGGCCCACGGGTCAAAGAGTGCTGCCCACCCGCGCCTAGAGCGCCCAAAGTCGCTGCAGTGCTCCAGGGGCCCCAGCCCGCCTCAGGCCCACCTGAAGGCGACCCGTTCCGGCCCGGAACTGGGGTGGGAGGAGGCTCCCGAGTCCTCGCGGGCCCACGGCGGCCGCGACCTGGGACTGTCACCAGAGCGCACAGTCAGCGGCGAGCACCTCTGAGGTCGGTGGCGGAGTGAGAGAAGCTGTGAGGGGCACCGGGACAGGCCGTGGTGTGGCCTCGCAGCTAGCGCGGGCAGTGAAAGGTGGCGTGCTGCAAGCCCACGTGCGAGGGCGTGTGTGCAGGTGAGGCGTGGCGGGCCTTTGCGCTGTGGCCGTGCGTGTGTCCTGCGGGGAGGACATGCGGGAGTCCTGCGCGAGCACCTCTGTCCTGATTGAGGTGCGTTCGTTTAATGTTGGACGAAGGAGGGCTTCTGACAGCGAAGTCCCAGATCCAGGGAGTGGGGAGAAATCTACGGAGCAGCGGAGCGCGGGCGCCCAAGCCTGGGAGGCCGGCTGTGGGCGTGGACAGGCTGACTCCACCAGGGACCCCAACCCCGGAGGGAATCGCTGGCAAGATCGCCAGGGCCCAACCTTTCCTGGGTTTTGGGGGCGGGGTCGTTTCTATACGCCCCTAAGACACAATCACCACCATCTCCCGGGGCTCAGAGCCCCATCCCTGTTTGGCCACACCTCTGGTCCCGCCCAATCGGTCCAAAAGGTCCAGACAATCGGGTGAAGCGCAGCTAGCAGCCGAGCTCGCGCGAGAGGTGTGGAGGCAAGTTCAAAGTCCCTATTTGGAGGGGCGACTACTGCACTGCCGCCCCCAGGGGTCGCGCCAAGCCCCTCACCTGGCTCCGTTCCCGCAGCGTGTTAGAGCGGGACCGGAAGGCGTCAGGCTCCAGCGCCAGAGCTGAGGGCTGCTGGACGCTGAGGGGCCTTAGGAAAGTGAAGTCACTGCCATCCGAGGCTGGTGAAAAGCACGTCCTGTAGCAATGGCTCTGCGAGTCTGCGGGCCGCAGCGTCACCTCCATGTACTTGAGCGTGCCATCTGAGCTCACCTGTAGGTTAGGGCTGGACTGCTTATAGTAGTCCCGGGAGGGTGAGTCCTGGCGCCCGCAACACTGGCCCCCACCCCCATCCCTATCTGCGTGTCCCCGAAGGCACTTAGCTGACAAAAAGGTGAAGGTGACTAAGGATAACAGACTGACGGCTGCAAGAGCCACTATGAGGTAAAGGGTAAGGTCTGAACGCTCAGGAGGGTGTGTAAGGAAATTGCTGGATTTGGGCATTTCTTCAGGGTCCTCATCCTCCAAAACCAGCAGCACTGTGGCTGTAGAGGACAGTGAAGGGTCACCATTGTCCCTCACCAGGACTACAACCTGCTGGGTGTCAGAGTCATCCTCCAGTAAGGCCCGGGCTGTGCGCACCTCACCAGTGTGTGGAGACACAAGGAACAGTCCTGGGGCTGTGGACTGTGGCAACAGTGAGTAGGAAAGCCATGCATTGTGGCCTGCATCAGCATCCACAGCTGTCACCTTAGTGACCAAGGAGCCAGGAGGCACAGAGCGAAGGAGACGCTGGGGGACTGAGAGCTCCCAGCTGGGTCTTGGGTGCAGCACAGCTGGGGCATTATCATTCTGGTCCAGGACAAACACATGCAGAGATGTGTTGGCATGCAATGCGGGAGAACCAGAGTCTCGAACCCCCACCACAATCTGCATCATCTGCAGCAATTCATAGTCAAAGGTGCGCTGGGCAAAGACCCGCCCATCCTCAGGGTTGACGTAGACAAAGGAGGAGGCTGGGGCTCCCTGAATCTGATTCCCTACAATGGAATAGGTGAGACGGGCATTATCCCCAGTGTCCGGATCGGAAGCAGCCACAGTGCAGAGAAGGGTGCCTGGAGGCCGATTTTCTGGGATGTAAGCAGTATAGAGCTGCTGGGTGAAGTAGGGGGCATTGTCATTAACATCTGAAATATTGAGCCTGATGGTAAGATGTGCATGCAGAGGAGGTAAGCCCGCATCACTGGCCAGCAGCTCAATGATATAGTGGGATGTGGTCTCACGGTCCAAGGGCTGGCTGGTTAGCAGAGAGTAGTGGTTCTCAGAGGGCTTAATATGAAACGGCAGGTCTGGAGAGATATCAAGGCTCACTTCACCATTTCTTCCCGAGTCTCGGTCCCGCACATTAAACAATCCAACTACTGTGCCCACTGCTGTGCTCTCCAGGACAGGGTTGACCAAAGAGGCCAGCAGTATCTCTGGGGCATTGTCATTAGCATCCCCCACATCCACTTGAATAACACAGTGGCCTTCCATGGCTGGCTGTCCCTGGTCACGGGCTCTTGCATGAATTTCATAGAAACTTGACTCCTCAAAGTCTATAGGACCCAACACACGGATTGCTCCACTGCTGGGGTCTAGGCCAAAGAGATTCCGCACTGCTTCAGATGTATGGTCTCCAAAAGAATAGTCTAGCTGGCCATTGGTGCCCTCATCTGGATCAGTGGCATTGAGGCGGAGTAGCAGTGTACCCATGGGTGCATTCTCTGGGAGTCCCACACGAAGAACTGAGTACTGGAAGGCTGGAGCATTATCGTTGATATCCAGCACAGTCACAGAGATAAGGGTGGTCCCTGAGCGGGCTGGCACACCTCCATCCACAGCAGTGAGCACTAACTGATGTTTTGCCTGGGATTCGCGGTCCAGCTGCTGCTCTAGCACCAGCTCTGGAAACAGCTTCCCATCTTTTAGGGTCTTCACATTTAGAGAGAAGTGGTTGTTGGGGCTCAGAGTGTAGAAGCTTACAGTATTGGTGCCCACATCTGGATCCTGGGCACTGTCCAGTGGGAATCGTGCCCCAAATGCAGCTGATTCTGAGATGCGTATCTCTCGCTCAGGGATGGCAAAGCTAGGAGAGTTGTCATTAAGATCCAGGATCTCTACCTCTACACGGATTAGTTCCAGTGGGTGTTCGGTCACCACCTGCACTGGCAACAGGCAGTTTGTGCTGGCTCCACACAGGCTCTCTCGGTCAATCTTTTCATTTACTGCCAGAGCACCACTCATCAAGCTCAGGGAAAAATAGTGCCCATTCTCCTCAGAGCCCAACCGCAATCGGCGGCTCAACAGATCTGTCACCTTTAAGCCTAGATCCTGAGCAACATTCCCCACCAGCGTCCCCGGCTCAGACTCTTCCACCACTGAGTAGCGAAGCTGCCCAGACACCCAGCCCCAGCAGCACAAGGACAACATGCACAACACTTGCCATTTCCCAGCGAACTGTGGGGGTGTCTTGGGTCCCATGACCCAGAAGTCCCTTCCTGGACACTGATTCTGTGCTGTCCTGTCTCCAAGATAGACCCAGGGCTTGGAATGTAGCAGCTGAAATCTCTGGTGTCTCCTTCCAGCCTCTTAAAAATTGCTCCGAGGTTTGTCTGCCTGCAGCAGTTCTTCTTAGTCACCAAATGGCGGGGGTGGGTGGGAGGGAGGGGAACTGAATCTGAGTGGAGCTGGGGAGCTGGGGGAGGAGAGGCGGGCAGGAAGAGCAGATCCCCCACCTTGGCTCTGAGTCTGATTGGCCAAAAAGTCTGTCCCTCTCAACCAATTATAAAGTCTCCTCAGTTCTGGAAACCTTAGGAACAGGCTGCAAATCTGTGTCACAGAAACCTCCTACTTCCCCACTCATTTCGTGCTGCAGGTTGATTCAGCCCCCTTGGCAGCAAAATTTGACAGCTCAGATGGTGCTCAACAGGGAAGGCAAAGTGGTACAAAACTTCTCAGTGTTCTGTCCCAGCAACTTTTTGCATAACTTCAGAAGCTTCCACTACTTTGCTTGAAGCAACAAAAGTTTGTCCTTCTTGGGGAGACAACGTCCATGAGTTCCCCCTCCCACCCCATCCTGCCAAATGTTGCTAAGATGAGAAAAGAGATTTGTTAGGATCATGTAGAGCCTTACTGTGACTCTCCAGCAATGCTTTAAGGAACCTCCTTGTCAATTGATGACTATAGGTCTCAGCTTTCCTGAGATCTCAGACTTTAGCTGTGGAATGAACATCACAGCTTATGGTAGGGGAAACATTTCTGAAACTGATCCAGGTTACCCAGGAGAGTGACTAGAAACTAGACATGGCCTCTGGGCTTTATGGTTTTATCAATTCAGAAGAACATTACTTAGAGACCCCCCCAGAGTAGCTATATCTATGAATTTCTCACCTGTAAATCAGATTTGACATTAAGTGATTTCATTTATTGCCTTTTTCCTGAAGAGGTAATGCTCCCCTGCCCCCAATCTACGGCATCTAGCTTAAATCCCAGTGGGGAATTGATTGAGAGTCCTGAAGATCTGGACTAGCAGTTCTCTCCTTCCACCTTGATGCCTCGGCTCCCTTGACTCTTTCCTCTTTGTGCTCTCTTCTGTGTTTCAAACAGAGCGTTTCTTTCACAGTGGGTTAGGTGGTACTTGATACTGTGAGGCAAAGATATTAGTTTCCCTGTACCCACTGGGAAATGGTAATCTGGAGTTAAAGTAGTCCAGAATCTGGCCCCTCGTTCAGGAAAGGCAGAGAAAGCAGCCACCTGGGTTTAGGTGACTGTCCGGTGCACCCCACCCGCGTGCACTACAGTCTTCTATGCTCCCACATTGTGGCAGCATGCTTCCACCGTACCTTAGCTCTGGATCGCTTACTTTCATTTCTTACTCTCAGATAAGGGCACAACCCAAACCCAAGTACTAAGCTGTGACAACTCCCTGGTTAATTCACAAAACACTTCTAAAACACAGCATGTACCACATAGTCACCACTCACAAAAATGGTGACATCACTACGGGCTCTTACAGAGAGGCCAGCACTCTCTGGGACATGGCCCAGCCATATGCCTGGATCAGAATAACCCTGAAGCATTGGCTGAGCCTGCAAAGATCTCACCTCTAGCCCATAGAGAAGATCAGAGGGTGGGCAGCTTGGGCGAACAGGCTCCCCTGCCATAGGTGCACTGGGCGACTTCACCATCATGAAGCTATCGCTCCGAGTGGGTGCAGAAGCCAAGGGTGTACAGCCATGAGAGTGGCCGCCCACATCAACAAACTTGATAGGATCATCTGACCCTAGTTGGATTCGGAGGATCCCATTGGAAGGAGGAAGCCCCTCCCTCCTTCGAGATCGGGTGAGACAGGCACAGGTGCCAGCAGGAAAGCAGGTCATTCCACAAGCAGCCCCACGCAGACACTTAGAGAGTAGTGCCACGAATGAGCCAAAGGAGACAAAGCAAATCGCCACTAGTGATACAGCCAAGTAGAGAGTCAGGCGGGATTCTCCCTCCCTTGGAGCTGAAGATTCTCGAAGATCAGGGACAACTGGATGAGCATCTTCCTCTAAGGACACTAGGAGAGTAACAGAAGTAGAGAGTGGTGGGGTACCACTATCCTTTACCACAATAACCAGCTTCTGTGGTGGGAGATCAGCTGGAATGGGAACAGCTGTCCGCACCTCCCCGGCATAGCGAGAGACTGCAAAAAGGCTGGGATCTGGGGCCTCCAAGAGCTGATATGAAACCCAAGCATTGTAACCTGAATCCAAGTCCACAGCAGTCACTTTTGTGACTAGGTGACCAGCACCAACTGATGGAGGCAGTGCTTGGGGACATAAGGAACCAGGTCGGGCCCTAGGGCGGAGCACAGCTGGGGCGTTGTCATTGAGGTCCAGCACGAATAGACGAACCATCACGGTGCTACTAAGGGGTGGGTTGCCCCGATCTCGGGCCTGCACCTCAAACTGCAGTGTCTGTGTTTGCTCATAGTCAAAGGATCGAGTAGCATGAACAGCTCCCGTCTGGGGGTTCAGAGAGATGAAGGAGGAAGCTGACACATCTCGATTTCTGGGCTCTAGGAGAGAGTAGGAGATGAGCGCATTCAAGCCAGAGTCTGGATCAGAGGCTGCCAGGGAGCAAAGCAAGTCCCCTGGACGATTGTTCTCAGGAACAAACACCTCATGTGACCTCTGGAAGAAAGAAGGTGGGTTATCATTCACATCTGAAATATTGAGGAAAATAGTTGTTTGGGTACTCAGAGGAGGGTTCCCAGCATCAGAAGCAGTGACCGTGATGTCATAGCTGGATTTGGCCTCTCTGTCCAAGGGTCCAGCCGTCACCAGGGAGAACTGGTTCCTGAAGGCGGACTTGAGGGCAAATGGCAGGTAGTCAGGAATACGGAGGCTCACATCTCCATTTGACCCTGAGTCAGGGTCCTGCACACTGATGAGTGCCACCACAGTGCCAGGTTCTGCGCTCTCTGGGAGAGTCCCAAGCTCTGAGGTCACGGTGATGTGAGGGGCATTGTCATTTACATCCAGGAGATCCACTCGAAGACTGCAATGTTGCTCCATGGCTGGAGAACCCCCATCACGAGCCCGAACATCAAATTCATAGTAATTCTCATTTTCAAAGTCTAGGGGCCCTTGAAGGGTAAGCTTTCCAGTAGTGGGGTGCAAGCTAAAGAGATTCCTGACACGATCAGGGGTGTGACCACTGAAAGAAAAGGTGACATTACCACTGGGACCCAGGTCCGGGTCAGAGGCATTGAGCTGGATGAGCAGCATGCCGGCAGGTGCACTCTCCAGCACGCTAATCCGGTAGCTGGATTGCTGGAAGGCTGGGGCGTTGTCGTTCACGTCCAGCACTGACACCCGGAGCTCCGCTGTGCCAGATCTTGGAGGGTTACCTCCATCCACAGCAGTCAGCACCAGGCGGTAGTCTGATTGCTTCTCCCGATCCAAAGGCTTCTCCAGGAGCAGCTCTGGGACCAGACTGCCATCACTGCGCTTCTTGACATCCAGTGCAAAGTGTTCATTGGAGCTTAGTCTATAGCTGCTGATAGAGTTGCTTCCCACATCTGCATCCTGAGCCTTTTCCAAAGGAAAACGCTGTCCTGGAGGTGCTGCCTCCCCAATTTCCAAGTCCAGCTGCTGCCGAGGAAATCGGGGGGCGTGATCATTCACATCCACGATTTCTACCTCCGCTCGGTACATTTCCAGAGGCCCTTCAGTTACAAACTCCAGGGGCACGATGCAGTTGGCACTGAGCCCACACAGTGCCTCTCGATCGATTGGATTCTTGATGAGCAGGGCTCCGCTGTCCAAATCCACACGGAAGTGTCTTTGGTTCACCTCTCCAGCGACCTGCAGCCTGCGAGCTGACAGACTCTCTGTATCCAGCAGGAAATCTTGGGCTACATTCCCTACAAAAGTCCCCTCCTGTGACTCCTCTGGGACCGGATAGCGGATCTGCCCACAAACGTAACCCAGGTAGCAAAAGAGGAACAAAAGGGTACCCCCCGGGCAGGTTTCTACCCAGCTTCTCACCTTGTGGAGCATTGCTGCTGCCCGCTAGTTCTCAACCTGGTCCAGAGAAGCAGAAGAAGCCGACCCACCCCAAACGGCCACAGCAACTGGAGACACCTATCTCCCTTTGCCCGCGCCAGTTCTGGCGCCGCTGGGCCGGCGCCGCAAGGGTTACGCGCCGTTTTTGCTGGTGGCGGGGTAGATTTGTCTGCCTTCCACCATCCGATTGGCAGACAGCGGCTCCTGGGCTCAGCCAATAGGCTGAGCAGATAACATCCCAATAGCAGCAGGGTTAATGCGTCGCAGCATTGGAGGAAAAAAAAAAACACCTCAAAACAACAACAAAAAAAAACACCTATCTTTTCGCCTTCCTCCAGCTCAACAGCATTTCTTTTCACGTGTTATTATTACCTCTATGGAGAGGCGTACAACATGTATGTGTGTGAGTTTTTTTTTCTCGAACACACCAACTTCCCCCGCCCCTTTTCCGCGGGGAAAACAGCGACAGCCAGAGCCTTAGCAACCTGCAGCCCAGAGAGGAGTAGCCATTTGAGACTGGTCACTTTGTTCAAGCCGGTGTTGTCATCCACCAATATTCTAAATGAGTAGCTTCTGCCTCAGCCCAATTGTATTAGAGCAACAGCTAATTAGAAGCATTGCCATACATACAAAACTGCCTCTCTCAGATTATTCAGAAACGTATCCACCTCTTTGCAGAAAAGGTTTACACATTAAGGTAACCAATTAAATTTATGCAGTGCATATTTTTGTTGTAACAGGAGGCACAGCAGAAACCAAACCTCTTTTATTCAGACGCTTGCTAGTGATATACTAAAATTACCATTCATTGATTTCAAGGACAGTAGTATGGAAGGAGATGAAGCAGAGTAGAGGAAGCCAGGAGAGGGAGATGTTCCAAATCAGTAAAGAATCAGCTGTGTCTGGGAGGTGCTAAGGACTAGATCTCATTACTTGGCAGAATGCTAATGTTCACAGATTTAATAGCTCCAGTGAATGATTGAGATCAAGCTACCAATAGCACTGTGCCTACAAATCCCCTTTATTTGACACCAAGGTATGCTTGATATGTTGTTAATTACCCACAGAGATATTCAAAAGAGCAAGCTTTTCACTTGCCCCAGGGGGCCTCTTGGAGCTGGAGACTTGCTCCTATTCCACTCCCACTCTGCTCCAGACCCTCCCAGGAGGCTGGCTACCACCGTGCACAAACGCAGAAACTTAGCTCCTTTCACGCTGTAGTTACCTGCAAACTGTAATCTGAACAGCAAACACACCAGCGCACAAAGAAAAAAACTCATCCTGATCTGGACATGCTTCTGAACTCATTCAAATTCTCACCTAGGTTACCACTGAGTGCCAAAACCAGTGGCAAAACCTGGATTTCTTGCCTTCCCTAGATTTTTTCAAACCTTTGATCCTCAGGAATATCTTTAAATTTATTTATTTATTTATTCATTCATTCATTCATTCTAGAGAGGAGAAAGAAAGAGAGAGAAGGGGGGAGGAGCAGGAAGCATCAACTCCAATATGTGTCTTGACCCGACAAGCCCAGGTTTTCAAACCAGTGACCTCAGCATTCCAGGTTGATGCTTTGTCCACTGCACAACCACAGGTCAAGCAGGAATACCCTTTGACTAAGGTAAGGCCAGCAATCAACCTTCTGGTCTCAAAGGGAGGGATCTGCTTTCTGTGTTCTTTTACAAAAACACCCAAATCTCCTCCCATGAGATTTATGGATGTGTATATTAGTCTGACCTACTAGTTGTTTATGCCAGGCTTCACTTCAGTGAATGACACCATTGCATACCCAGTTTGTTCAATGGAGGTAGGTTCATTCTTAACTCTTTCCTCTCCCTGACTACCTATATTGTGTCAATCATCAAGTCCTGGTAAGTTAACTATGGTTATTTCCCTTCACTCATACTGACAATGTGGTGGTTTAAGCACTTAATTTTTTTTTTTTTTTTGCACTTTTCTGAAGCTGGAAACAGGGAGAGACAGTCAGACAGACTCCCGCATGCGCCCGACCGGGATCCACCCGGCACGCCCACCAGGGGGCGACGCTCTGCCCACCAGGGGGCGATGCTCTGCCCATCCTGGGCGTCGCCATGTTGCGACCCTCCTGGGTGTCGCCATGTTGCGACCAGAGCCACTCTAGCGCCTGGGGCAGAGGCCACAGAGCCATCCCCAGTGCCCGGGCCATCTTTGCTCCAATGGAGCCTTGGCTGCGGGAAGGGAAGAGAGAGACAGAGAGGAAGGCATGGCGGAGGGATGGAGAAGCAAATGGGCGCTTCTCCTATGTGCCCTGGCCGGGAATCGAACCCGGGTCCTCCGCACGCTAGGCCGACGCTCTACCGCTGAGCCAACCGGCCAGGGCTTAAGCACTTAATAATCTTCTCAAATATCATAATAGCCTTCTAACTGTTCTCTTTGTCTTCAGTCTCAATAGCCCCAATCCATCTCACTTGTGGCTGCTAGAATAATCTCTCTAAAACAAACAAACACCCTTGATGACATCATACATATATCAGTTCAAGCTTGACCAGGTGATGGCACAGTGGATAGAGCGCTGGACTGGGATGCGGAGGATCCAGGTTCAAAACCCCAAGGTCGCTGGCTTGAGCGGGTTGCTGGCTCGAGCATGGGATCATAGACATGACCCCATGGTTGCTGGCTTGAGCCCAAAGGTCACTGGCTTGAATCCAAGGTCGCTGGCTTGAGCAAGGGGTCACTTGCCCTGCTGTAGGCCACCCCTTGCCCCACCCCAGTCAAGGCACATATGCAAAAGCAATCAATGAACAACTAAAGAGCTGCAACAAAGAACTAATGCTTCTCAACTCTCTCCCTTCCTGTCTGTCTGTCCCTCTCTCTGTCTCTGTCACCAAAAATAAAATAAAAACTCCTTGGTCTAGCATAAAGGTAATTCAAGATCTAGCTCTTGCCTACTTGCTTCCCTTTATCTCTTGCAATAGACTGTCTTACAAACATACTTTAAAGTTCAGCAATAGTGTAATATCATCATTCCTCAGCATGGAATTTTCTGCAAGATTCTCTCTCTGTCCCCATTTCCCTTTACTATTTAACAAACTACTACTCAATCTTTAGTTCTCAGATCAAGCATCACCACCTCTATGAAGTCTTCCTGATTTCCCCACGCTGGCTTAGGTATTTCTTTTCCCTTTGCTCCCATTGATTTTTGTATTACCTTTTTTTTTTTTATGTCTGCCTCCTATGGTACTCTGTGTATCATAATAGCAGGACTGCGTCTTTTCATCTTTTATAGTGTCTAGCACATAGGGATGCTCAATAAATGGTGAATGATCAATATTACCATTTATTAGTTTAACAATTTATTGAGTACTTGTGCTTTATGAGTACTTTATGTTGAGTACAGACATTTGATATGCATTACTTTTTACTCTCAACAATTTTCAAAGTAGGCATTATCTTTATTTTATAGATGAAGACACTGAAGTTCAGAGTAGTTAAGAGACTTGTCTAAAGCTAAACAACTAGATTGTGCAGAACTAGGATTCTCTCTCACCACTCCCATTCCTGGACTGTCTGGGAAGAAATAAAACCTCATTCTATAACATCTTAAGTGATTTTTCTACTGGTTTCTCCATAACCATACACTGGACCTTTACTGATTCTTTTAATATCCAAGAACTAGACTTCTTATAGGTCTCAATTCCTTATATATGCACATTCATATCAGACAAACAGTCTGTGTTACATGAATTGGAACATACAGCCTTAAACCTACATATCCTTGACTTGACATTTTTTTATGTCATGTATATGATTCTCCTAACTCTAATTTTTAAAAGTTTTGTTAAGATATAATTCACACACTATATTGTTCATTCATTTAAAGGGTACAAATCAATAGTTCTTTAGTAGATTCACGTATATTAAAACAATGCAACCATCACATTCTAAGTATAGAATATTTTTGTCAGATCCCAAATGAAACCCCATACACATTGCCCAGCTCTAGGTTTCTAAAGAATAGATGCCCAGTTGCTAGTGGTTTAGGAAGATTGTCTCTTTAGATGACTGAAATATCATCTTATGTCTTCCCTACAATGCTCTTCTAGAGCTATTCTATGTAATATTTTAAGGTTGGGAAATAACATCACAGAATTTTTTAAAGTTTGGCAAGGCCTGTAAGGCTGGACTCTGATTCTGTAAACACCAGAATAACACTTTTGCTTCATAAATATGTTACTTGTCAGACTGGCAAGGTCTAGGGCCGTGGTTTTCAAACTTCTCTGCACATTGGAATTACTATAGAATCTTTAAAAATTACTGATCCTTTTGTCCCACCCCCAGAGATTCTGCTTTGATTGATCTGGGATGTGGCCTGGGCTTCAGAATTTTTTTAAAAAGGTCACTAGGTAATTCTAGTGTGCAACCAAGTTTGAGAACACTGTATTAGGGAGAGTGCCAGTTGTTTTCCGGTGTGGCTGGAAGAGTAGCAGCTGCTTCTCTCCATCTTTCATCTTTCCTCAGCCTTTCCATATATGCCTCTACTTTGTCATCTTTGGCTAGCTCTAGATTTGCCCATTTCCAAGGTGTGTTTAAGATTTGGGATGAGCTGACCTGTGGTGGCACAGTGGATAAAACATCAACCTGGAATGCTGAAGTTGCAGGTTCAAAACCCTGGGCTTGCCTGATCAAGGCACATATGGGAGTTGATGCTTCCTCCCCTCTCCCCTTCTTCCTCTCACTACTATCTAAAATAAGAAATAAGATCTTTAAAAGAAAGATTTGGGGTGGGTAAAGAACTAATAAAAATAATAATAGTAATAGCTAAAAATATTTTTTAAACTTACGATATACCAGGCGGTGTGCATTCATTATATCGTGCATTAACCTTATAAAACTGTTATTTCCTCTTTGCATATGAGAAACAGGCTTAGAAAGATTAACTTGACCAAGGACTCCAAGTTGGTAAGTGGTAGAGCAGCTTTAGGCGACCCCTGTGTTTTGGTCGTTCGACCCCCACCGGGGTCATGACCCACAGGTTGAGAACCGCTGTGGTAGAGCCTCACTTGTCTAACTGCCAAATCCAAGATTGACAGCAATTATATACACTTATTAGTAACAAATTTGGCTCTCTCTTCCACTGGAAGTGTGTGGCAGTTTCACTCTAAGACAGAGGCCTTGCAGTCATCTACACACCATCCTGAATAAATGGAAGCTTTACCTTTCTCAGGATATGAATTTACCTACCTTTCACATTATCTGTATATCTAGGAAAAATAATGCTGGAAGAAATTACATGGCGGGGGTGGGGACCTTTCATTTTGTACTCTATGTTGTTTTGGATTATCTGGATTTCTTTTCAAAGTAAATAACTTACTTTTACTTTAATAATTAATGGTGGTTATCCTTGGACTTAGGGGTTATAGTTCATTTTAATTTTTCTTTAAAAATTTCTCTATTTTCCAAATTTTTTATAAGGCACATAGATTACTACTAAACATAAAAATAGTTTATATGGCTCTGGCCGTAGAGCATCGGCCTGGAGTGCGGGTGACCTGGGTTCAATTCCCGGCCAGGGCACATAGGAGAAGCGCCCATTTGCTTCTCCACCCCTCCCCCCTCCTTCCTCTCTGTCTCTCTCTTCCCCTCCCGCAGCCGAGGCTCCATTGGAGCAAAGATGGCCCGGGCGCTGGGGATGGCTCCTTGGCCTCTGCCCCAGGCGCTAGAGTGGCTCTGGTCGCGGCAGAGCGTTGCCCCTGGTGGGCGTGCCGGGTGGATCCCGGTCAAGCGCATGCGGGAGTCTGTCTGACTGTCTCTCCCCATTTCCAGCTTCAGAAAAATACAAAAAAAAATAGTTTATATGTAATGTGCATCTCATATCTGCTAGTGTGCTTGAAATAAAATTTAGAGGATTTTATTTCTTTCATAGAAAATTGTCTAAGATTGAGGTACAGGATTTGTGTAGGCAAAGGAAAATGATCAGCAAACCATTAATTTTAATGCAAATGTGGCAATCACTTGAAAGATTGATGAAAGAGGTAGTTTTTTTATTCTTAGTAGCTGCCACTTGTTAGAGGTACACAGTAGCTTGTTTCCAGTGCAAATGACACCAAGCTAAACTCTGAATGATGAGATCTTGGTTATAGTTAAACAGCCCCTTAGCAAGATTGTTTAGTTGTTATGTCAAGCAAGTGCTGAGTGTGTGAATTGGGTCCACAGATGAGTCAATTAACTCCACACTGTGAGGGACCACAAACCACACTCTGGCCAGGCCATCCCCTTTGCGAAGGCACAACGTCTAAGTTAAGAAGGGGCAACTGAAAATGTGAATGCATCGTTAGGAAAATATCTTCAACACTAAAAAAGTGGCTCCATACCTTCCTGAGCACAGTGCAGGAATCAAAAAGCATTAGTAATCATTCCAGAATGACTTGCTAACCCTTACCTGTCCCGGAGGGGAGCTCTCTGCACCCAACACCTGCCTATAGAACATTGGATCGCAGCTCCGCAGCGTGTTCTGGCGGCTGGCCAGAGGGCTAGCGGCCCCAGGTTTCTTCAGCAGCGGGTCGCCACGGCACGAGTCAGTGGTGAGATACACCTGGTGGTAAAGGTGCGGAGCCGCTAGGCCTCCCCGCACGGCGTCAGCGTGCAGAGAGCGCCCTGGCGTTCGGTACAGGGAGCTCACAGGGGCTCTGTATAAGTCCCTGGACTGTTTCCACTTGTAAACTTTGAATATAATCACTCCCAGTACTGTGATTGCGAACCCCACAGAGACGAGGATTAGAGAGAGTAGTAGATAAAAGGTGAGGTTTTTATTCTGCTCCCCAGGGGCAGAGCTGGAGGGGAACTCAGCCCGGGCTTCTGGAGATTCCTCGGTTACTGACACAGTCACGGTGGCGGTGGTGGACAGTGACGGCTCTCCATTGTCTCTGATCAAGACCGTGAGAATTTGCCTCGGCGAATCTGTGTCCTGAACTGGACGGGCAGTGCTGACTTGACCCGTGTGAAGCCCCACAGCAAAAAGGCTCTGGTTGGGGGCTCCCAAAAGGCTGTAGGAGAGCCAGGCATTGATCCCTGCATCCGGGTCCCAGCCCACCACCCGCGTGACCACGTGGCCGGCAGCTGTACCTCGGGGCAGCATCTCCACCGGGCTCCGGCCAGGCCGGGGGTATAGAACCTGGGGGGCGTTGTCATTGCGGTCAGTGACAAATATGTTCACACTGATGTTGGTGGTGAGGACCGGAGTGCCCCCGTCGCGGATATGAGCTGTTAATTCGAACTCCCGCTGATCCTCATAGTCCAAGGGTACTAAGGATGACACGACCCCACTGTTACGATTTATCGTGAAATAGCGACCCACTAGCCCAGCTTCAGCTCCCTGCTCCAAGAGAAAAAAGGAAAGGCGAGCGTTCTGCGGGGCATCCGGGTCCCAGACACTTAGATTTAGTATTGGAACCCCGGGAAGGTTATTTTCCTCCACGTAAACGTTGTAGGAAGATTGAGAAGATTGTGGAGGGTTGTCGTTGATATCGGACACTTGCACCCGCACCGTTGTAAAGGCTGAGAGGGAGGGGGCTCCAGCATCTCGAGCAGTGATGCTGAGGTTATATTCTGGGACAGTCTCCCGATCCAGGCCTGCGCTGGTTTTCAGAGTAAAGTAATTCTTGAGGGAAGAAGTAAGGCTGAAGGGGAGACCTGGTGGAATATCGCAAGTCACCAGCCCATTCTCCCCAGCATCCAGATCAGTCACACTGAGCAAAGCAATGACAGTTCCCAGAGGGGCATCCTCAGGGACTGGGCTGTACACGGAAGTGATTGTGATCTCCGGGGCATTGTCATTCACGTCCACAACCTCTACCAAGACTTTGCAATGTGCTCCTTCGGGATTGGCACCCTTGTCTTTGGCCTGTATGTAAATCTCGTGGAGTTTCGTGTCTTCGAAATCCAGTAGACCCTTGATTGTCAGCACCCCAGTGACAAGATCTAAGGAGAATAGTTCCCTCACCCCAGCGCGGTTGTGGCTGCCAAAGGAATAAATGATTTCACCGTTGGGGCCTTCATCCAGATCTGTCGCACGCACCTGGACCACACGAGTGCCAGGGGGTGCATCCTCCAGGACGCGCGCCCGATACAAGGACTGGTTGAAGGCGGGCGCATTGTCATTCGCGTCCAGCACGGTGATGCGAATGGGAAGGATGGCGGAGCGAGCCGGGACTCCTCCGTCCAACGCTGTTAGAACAAGCTGGATACTCGGCTCTCGCTCTCGGTCCAGGGCGCGCTCCAGCACCAGCTCCGCGTACTTAGTGCTGTCCTCCCGAGTCTGCACTCGAAGCGCAAAGTACTCATTTCGGTTCAGCTCGTAGGTTTGTAAAGAGTTGCTTCCCACATCGGGGTCGTGCGCGCTCTCCAGCGGAAAGCGCGTGCCCGGCGCCACGGCCTCGCTAATCTCCAATTTCATCTCCCGGGTAGGGAAAACGGGATTGTTGTCGTTGATGTCCTGAATAACCACTTCCGCACTGAACAGTTCAAGTGGATTCTCCACCACCAACTCCAGAGTTACGGTGCAGGAGAGCAGTGTCCCACAGAGCTCCTCTCGATCCAAGCGGTCATTCACGAACATCTCTCCGGTCTCCCGGTTCACCTCAAAGAATCTTTGGCTAGCTCCGGACACCACACGGAGCCTGCGGGCTGACAGGCTGCCGAGATCCATGCCAAGGTCCGTGACCACGTTGCCCACCGCGAAACCCTTCTCTCTTTCCTCCAGGATCTCATAGCTAATGACGGCGGAAGCCTTGTGCAAGGCTCCAAGCAGAAGCAAAACTCCCACCACTCTCCCGGTGCTTACCAGTCCGCTCCTCCAGGCCTCTGGGACCATCTCACTCAAAGGCAGTTCCTCTTAGCGGGGTCCAGATCGTCCCGGCGTTTTCGCTGAGAAACTTTCAGCGGGTTAGCGCTTGGGCGCTGGGCTCCGAGTCGGACATGGCTTTCTGGATGCCGTTGATTTGCTCGCCGGCTGTTCAGTCTCTGCCTCATCCCGGGGCGCCGAGAGGGGACGGGCCCGGGCCAGATCTCCAGCGTCTTCATTGGCCGACAGCGGCACGCAGAGTCCCAGCCAATAACTGCATGAAGAATGCGCTAGCGCCCGGCTCTGTGAGCGGGACAGGCGCTTAGCGCCAGGAACTTCACTTTCCTTTGGCTTCCTTCCAGAGTTACCGCCGAGGCGCCTCGGCAGTCTCTGTATATCGGAAACCTACCTTAGCCTGGAAGGCCAACTGCAGGGTGATGAAGCTGGCGGTTCTGCAAGTCTTCAAGCCAAACCGAACCTATTAAACGTTTTAATGGCTGTCTTTAATTGTAGGAAGGGGGAATCAAATCAAACCGAAAACGATACAACGCTGTCTGGAAAAACATCAACAAATTTGGTTTGTTGGAGGATTGGGTAAAACTTACTTAGCCGGACTTGAAAGGAGTAATTTAGCATTTCTGTGGAGATGTTAGTACCGGTAGTGGCAGTTTTATCTTTTACCAAATGAGACTGTAGAATTCCCTGTCACTTCCTCAGTAAAGCAAACCAACAGGACCTACTTACTATCCGTTTGTTTTAACTTTGTTTTATGAAAATTTAAAATTTGATGGGCAGACTTCTTTTAAAACTGGATATTGTTTAACTCCCATTTCCTAAGAACCAGGGAGCAACGTGCAATTTCCTACTGTCTTTCCCAATGAGCATAATCTGAATCATAAAGCACAATCTCAAACGTTTCCTTTGACCTGATCAATGTGTTTCTCAAGATCTTGCATTCATATGCCAGAAAGAAAAGTAGCATTACTAATTAAGGATAGCACCTTCTCTCAAAAGGGGGGGGGCAGGCTTATTTACTACTTGAGACCTTTATAAAATGATTGAGATATGGCTGCAAAGCTCCCTAAAGTCTTTAGAGAAATACAAAGCCTTTACCCACAAAATAAAGAGCCTCCAGTTTCCTGGGCTTAAGATTGTAGTTATTAAACAAACATAATAGCAATGATTAGGATAATGAATAAGAGAGTCAGGTATGAAATAAGTCAGAGCTGAATTGCACATCCTTGGACATGAGACTATTATCTAAGGGTTCCTGGGTTCCTATCTATTAAATGAATAAGGCAGGTAAAATGTCTGGCACAGAATAAGGTTCAATTAATGATGGACATCACCCCATTAGAGATAAAGTTCTACAGCCTCACATACTATTTCCGTATAACTGTCTTGGATATTACTTTGTATAGAGTTCTCTCTGAAATGTAACTGAACCCAGAGGCAGGGAGGTAAGCAGACAGGTTAGATAGGTAGATAGAAAATAAGTTTAAATAAGTATTTATTGAAGAGATGAAAAGCCATATTTGATCTATTTCTCCATCTTCTCAATACTTTATTTTTAAAAAAATTTTAATTATGTATGAATTTATTTATTTATTTTAGAGAGGAGAGAGAGAGAGAGAGAGAAGGGGGAGGAAAAGAAAGCATCAACTCCCATATGTGCCTTGATCAGGCAAGCCCAGGGCTTTGAACCAGCGACCTCAGTGTTCCAGATCGATACTTTATCCACTGCACCACCACAGGTCAGGCAATGCTTTATTTTAAACATTCTTATTTATTGATTTTAGCTAGAGAGGAAGGAAGAGAGAGAAAGAGAGAGAGGAACATCAATATGTTCCTGTATGTGCTTTAACTGGGAATCTAACCGGCAACCTCTGTGCTTCCTGACGATGCTCTAACCAACTGAGCTCTCCAGCTAGGGCTCTACATCCTTAATACTTTAATTCATCTCTTAAAAAAAACCCGTTTTATTTTTTATTTAAAAAAATTTATCGATTGATTCTTGTATGTACCTTGACCGGGGACAGAACCTGCAACCTTGATGTACCAGGACAATGCCTTATTCACCTGAGCTACCGGCTAGGGCAAAACCCCCATTTTAAATACAAAAGTTTGACAATTAGCTAGACCACAAGAAGGCTGAGGCATTAAAAGATAAAATGTATTCTATGGAATATATTCAGAATTTAGAATATAGCTCAATTGCTTGCTACTCAAAGTGTGAGCTGAGGGTCGATGGCATAGGCATTACCTGGGAGTGTGTTAAAAATGCAGAAATGCCCCACTTCAGACCTGCAGAACTATAATGTGAATTTAACAAAATACCTGGGTAATTTGAATACAATTAAAGTTTGAGAAGCACTGATCGAGTGGGCTATTCAGATATAAACTGATTTAGCAATCATTTTTTCCATTCACTATCACCTGACAATATGTCTTTTCAAAACTAGCTTTTAAAAGTTAAAGTCATTTTCCCATTCATAAGGCTCACAGTTTTCCTAATACCTCTTCATAAGCCAGTAGGACCCTTTTGGATCTACTCTTCACAGTAACCAAAATGATCTTAACATTGCAATTGGATTCTTGTTTAAAAATTAGTATGAGTTTCAAGATGGTGACAGCAGAGTATTAACCCAAATACAGGGCCCTTCTAAGAATGGAGGCCAGTGTGACTGCACAGGTCACATCCCTGTGATGCTGGCTTTGAATAGCACAGAGGAAGCACTCCATAGATATTACCGAATATTATTTTTTATTATTAGGTGATTATCTAATATTTATTTCCAGAGGGTCAGTACTATCAGAAAAGCCTAATCATGATACTGTTAAATTACTTCATTCAAGGAAAAAATATATATATTTCTTCCTTAAAACTTTAAATATCATCTAGTGATCTCTCAATTAACCTAATTTGCCTATTTGAGGAATATCCTAAGGTCAAATTAAAGGATCATTTGAAGAGAAATGGCAAAAAAAACCCAGATAACCAATAGATCAATCAAACATGTATCACACTTTAGACAGGGGAGAGATTCAAGGATTTGATGAAGAAGTTGAATGGTTTAGCCTTAATATTTATCTGAAGTTTATTTGGGCAAAAAAAATATTTTTCATACTTGGATTTTAAAACATGATCTATGAATTTTAAGAATAAGTTTTTTAAAGGCCTCTCCCATTCTATCTACCCTTAGAAAAAGAAGAAATTATCTCATCAAAATATCTTAGAACTACAACCCATGATTTTAGAGATCAAAAGTTTAAGAAAAAGAGATGTTTGCTTCTTCTCCCATTTGTTATTCTCTTCTAGTCTTGATGACATTCGTAGTCTTTTATTGCTTATTATATTGCAAAGCTTAAATATGCCAGAAAACTGCCGCAAATGACTACTAAATTTGTTCACATGAACATGTGAACAAATCAGGAGAAACAATGTCTCTCCTGAGACATAATTTCTCCTTAGAAAGATAGAATTTGTTCAATTTTTCCCCAGCATGCTGTTATTATGTTGTTATTTAAATTACAGTATTATCAGGTCACACCAAATGGGTAGTTTTGAATGGCTGAACTGTTTATTTTCTTTTTCCAAGTTAAGTACTTCACTTCAACATATGATAACTTTAAGTGGGAAAGAAGTGTGGCATTCTGCTCATTAAAACCTTCTGGCACCTGACCTGTGGTGGTGTAGTGGATAAAGCGTCGACCTGGAAATGCTGAGGTCGCCGGTTCAAAACCCTGGGCTTGCCTGGTCAAGGCACATATGGGAGTTGATGCTTCCAGATCCTCCCCCCCTTCTCTCTCTGTCTCTCCTCTCTTTCTCTCTGTCTCTCCCTCTCCTCTCTAAAATGAATAAATAAAAAAATTAAAAAAAAAAACCTTCTGGCAATGTAGAAGTTTGGTATATGATAAAGATGCTATTTCAAATCACTGGGGCAAAGAAGTTTTTATTTATTTGTTCTGTTGTTTTTTGTTTGTTTGTTTAAGTCAGAGGAAGGGAGATAGTAAGACAGACTCCCACATGCACCCCAGCCGGATCCATCAGGCAACCCCCTTCTGGGGCCAATGCAATCAACCAAGCTATCCTCAGTGCCCCAGGCCATGCTGGAACCAATCAAACAACTGGCTGTGAGGGGGGAAGAAAGACAGAAGGGGAGATGGAGGGGAAGAAAAACAGATGGTCACTTCTTATGTGTGCCCTGACCAGGAATCGAACCCAGGACATCTGCATGCCAATGCTCTATCTATCCACTGTGCCAAGTGGCCAGTGCCAAGCTGAAGTTTTTAATAAATGGTATTGAGACAGTTAGATAGCCACTTAGAAAAGGTAAAATTAGTTTTATATCTCAACACATACAAGAATCAAGTCTATATAGATCAGGGATTTAAAAGTAAAAACAAAAGAACCATACAAGACCTAGAAAAAAAATTGATGAATTTTTTTTATAACTTTAGTGTATAGCAAGGCTTTCTAACCATGACCCCAAACCTAAATACAATACAAAAAAAGTCTTATTCATTTGATTACATAAAAATAAATGGGGGAAAGGGTTTCCTTCAAAAAATACCATAAATGGCCTTGGCTGGTTGGCTCAGCGGTAGAGCGTCGGCCTGGCGTGCGGGGGACCCGGGTTCGATTCCCGGCCAGGGCACATAGGAGAAGCGCCCATTTGCTTCTCCACCCCTCCCCCTCTGCTTCCTCTCTGTCTCTCTCTTCCCCTCCCGCAGCCAAGGCTCCACTGGAGCAAAGATGGCCCGGGCGCTGGGGATGGCTCCTTGGCCTCTGCCCCAGGCGCCAGAGTGGCTCTGGTCGCGGCAGAGCGACGCCCCGGAGGGGCAGAGCATCGCCCCCTGGTGGGCAGAGCATCGCCCCTGGTGGGCGTGCCGGGTGGATCCCGGTCAAGCGCATGCGGGAGTCTGTCTGACTGTCTCTCCCCGTTTCCAGCTTCAGAAAAATACAAAAAAAAAAATTAAAAAAAATATCATAAACAAAGTGAAAGGTAAATGAAATGCAAAAAAGGAGAAATATTTACAATTTGTATCTTGAGCAAAGAGCTAGTAGCTCTAAATACTGTATATAAATAATTTAAATTTTTTAAGGATAAAACACTTAAGAATCTAATAGAAAAAGTACATCGTGCACGAACAATATATATATTTTTATTCAATGAGAGTAGGGGAGGCAGAAAGACAGACTCCTGCATGTGCCCTGCCTGGGATCAACCCAGCAAGCCCACTAGGGGTAATGCTCTGCTCATCTGGGGCGTTACTCTGTTGCTCAGCAACCAAGCTTTTCTCTGTACCTAAGGTGAAGGCCATGGAGCCATCCTCAGCACCCAGCACCAACTCACTCCAATCAAATCATGACTGCAGGAAGGGAAGAGAGAAAGTGAAAGAGAGAGAGAGAGAGAAAGTAGGAGGGGGGGGTAGAGAAGTAGATGGGTGTTTCTCCTGTGTTTCCTGACCGGAAATTGAACCAGGGCATCCACATACCAGGCCAACACTACCACTGAGCCAACTGCCTAGGGCCAAACAATTTTTAAAAAGAGATAAACTGGCTCTTAAACATATGAAAAGGTGTTTAACTTTAATCATAGGAGAGAAATTCTAATTAAAACTTTTATAGAGTTTTTTCACTAATCAGATTGACAAAAATGTAAAAGCTTGACAACATACTCTGCAGATGAGAATTTGGAAAATTAGCATTCTTATTGGTAGGAATGCAAATTGGTACAACCTATATGGAGAGAAATAATTATATTTGAAAAAATTACATATGCATTTAGCCTATGACCTAACAATCACAGTTTTAGGAATTTATCCTAACTACATACCATAAAAATTATAAAAATACATATATACCGGGTTATTCATTACAGAATGATTTGTAATTGCAAAAAAATTGAAAACTACTTAAATGACAAACTATAGATTGTTTCAATAGACTGTGATATATATACATACAATGGAGTTTTATAAAGCTACATATTTAAAAAACAACAAAGATCTCTATAAATTAATTATAGAAGATTTTCAGGATTTTTAGAATTAATTTTAATTTATTACATTAACATGGATTCAAGTGTCCCATTCAATATAACACCCTCACCTCCCATTACACCCCCATTGTCCCCTCTCCCTAACCCTCTTCCCCACTTCCCTCTGGGATTTGCTGTCCTGTTATCTGTATCTGTGTGTTATGTATATATAATTTTACTAATTCCTTCACTTTCTCTGATCCTGTCCCCTCATCTTCCTTCCCTCTGACAGCTGTCCCTCTGCTCCCTGTGACCCTGCCTCTGCCTCTATTCCATTCTTCAGTTCACCTTGTTCATTAGATTCCACACATAAGGGAGATCATATAATATTTTTCTTTCAGGATATATTGTTAGTGTAAAAAGAAAAGTAAAAAAATTTGCTTTTGTCCATGTGGAACTAGCTATACTACTGTAAATAACTGAAGATTGAAAAAATATGTGAAAAATGCTTTTAGACATTGGCTCAAAAGAAGTGCAAAACTGAGCATATGGAAGCAAATGCAATGAGTCCTAGGATTGCTGGTTTGTTGTGGGGTTTTTTGCCTGGAGGCAATTTTTAGACAATGGGGCAGGAAAGGGGGAAATCAAGAATAACATAATGGCTTTGCTGAGTTGAGGAGCAGAAATGAGAATTAGGGGAGACTAAAGCAGCCAGGATTTGTGAGACAGAACACCAGAGAGAATGGAGCTAAACAAAAAACTCCAGAAATTTGGAAAAGGATTCCCTTGAGGCTTTGGCTGAATAATTATCTGAGCACACATAGACTGACATTCTTTTGAAACTAGCCAAAGAACAACTGTCAAGGGAGTTATTAGCTTAAAAATTCCTGGAGTTCACACACAGATGGGAAATATTTGAATTCCATTCAGCCAGAATACAGAGACCCTGTTGAACATTCAGAGAAAAAAAATAAAGTCACAATTTAGCAATAAGTCTAAATTAGCTCAAGGCAAAAGCTTCTAAAGACCTGCCCTAACAAAGCTTAAAACCAAGTCTTAAAAAATCAACCTGATTAAAACTGTGTCAGCACAATAAATTTAAAAAAAATGATCAACCTGGTCTGACCGGGTGGTGGCACAGTGATTAGAGCATCGGCCTAGAATTCAGAGGGCCCAGGTTCAAAACCCTGAGGTCACTGGCTTGAGCATGGGCTCATCCAGCTTGAGTGTGGGGTCACCAGCTTGAATGTGGAGTCACTGGCTTGAGTGTGGGATCACAGACATGACGCCAGAGGTTGCTGGCTTGAGCAAGGGGTCCACTGGCTCAGCTGGAGCCTTCCAGTCAAAGTACATATGAGAAAGCAATCAACAAACAACTAAGATGCCTCAGTGAAGAATTGATGCTTCTTATCTCTCTTCCTTCCTGTTTGTCCCCATCTTTCTCTCTCTCTGTCTGTCTCTCTTACAAAAAAGAAAAAGATCAACTTGATCTGCAAATAACTTGAAAACGTTTAATACTTCTTAGAGAAAAACAACAAATTCCAAACATTTAATAATGTAACATTTACAATGTCTGCCATCCAATAAAAACATAAACAGATATGCAAATAAGCAGAAAATTGTGACCTAAAATCAGGAAGAAAATCAGCACTAGAAGTTACAGAGGTGATGAAATTAGCAGACAACAACTTTAAAATGGCCGTTGTAAATGTACTCAAGGATTTAAAGGAAAACATGATGATAATCAGAGAAATAGAGGGAAATGAAAGAATGAAATTAAACTTCTAGAGGTGGACAATAAGTGAAATAAAAACTTTACTGATAGGATTAGCAATAGAGCAGACACTGAGAAAGAAAATATCACTGAACTTTCAGACATAGCAACAGAGACTATCCAAACTGAAATACCTTTTTAAAAAATTAACAGAGATTTAGCAACCTGTGGGAAAATATCAAGTGGTCTAACATAAGTGAAACTGAAGTTCCATAATTGTATGTTAGTGTGATAAATAATACTTTAATAAACATAGACCAAAACTTTCTAAAATTAAAGAAAATTTATAGACCTACAGATCAAGAAGCTCAGTAAATCCCAAATAGGATAAAAATAAAGAAAAACACACCAAGTTTCATCACAATCAAATTTCTGAAAGCCATTGATAAAGAGAAATTTTAGAAGCAGCTAGAAGAAAAGAAACATTAAATATGAGGGAACAAAGATAAGAAAGATTATAGACTTCTAATCAGAAACAATGCAAGATAGAAAAGACAGAAAAACAATATCTTTAAAGTGCTTAAAGATAAAAAAATTATCATCCTAGAATTTTATAGCCAGCAAAAGTATCTCTCAAAAATGAGGGTGAAATAAAGATTTTTTTCAGACAAACAAAACAAAGAAATTTTGCAGCCAGCAGATTTGAGCATGTAATATTGCAAGAAACATTAAAAGTTCTTTAGTCTGAAGAAAAAATACATCAGATGGAAAGTTGGATCTATGAAAAGAAATTAGAGGCAGAAATGATAAAAATGAAGGTGACATATTAAAAACCTTTCTTCTCACATTTTAATTTTTTAAAAGGATAATTGATTAAAGCAAACATAACATATTGCAGGGCTTAAAATATATTCAGAAGTAAAATATGTGACAACAATAACACAAGAAACAGAGAAAGGAAATAGAAGTATATCGTTAAAGAGTACTTCATTATATAAGAAGTGTTATACCTGTGTGAATGATATTTACGGTGATATGTTAAAAGTGCATAGTGTAAACCCTAGAGCAACTACGTAAAGATTGAAGAGGATATCTAATAAACTAATATCAGAGGCAAATGCAGTATTAAACAATACTTGATTTTAAATCAGACAGGAAAAGATGAAATTAAAAAAACCCTGATAGACCCTAATCAGGCAGTGGCATAGTGAATAGACTATTGGCCTGGGATGCAGAGGACCCAAGTTTGAAGCCCTGAGGTTGCTGGCTTGAATGCAGGCTCACCAGCTTGAGTGCAGGGTTCCTGGCTTGAGCGTGTAATCATAGACATGACCCCATGGCTTGAGCCCAAAGGTTGCTGGCTTGAAGCCCAAAGTTGCTGGCTTGAGCCCAAAGGTCACTGGCTTGAAGCCCAAAGTCGCTGGCTTGAGCAAGGGGTCACTGGCTCAGCTGATCAAGGTACGTATGAGAAAGCAATTAATGAACAACTAAGGTGTCACAACGATGAGTTGATGCTGCTCATCTCCCTTCTTGTCTCTCTCTTTCAAAACAGAACAAAACAAAACAAAACAACAACAATAAAAAAACTGATAAAATACAAAGAAAATAAAGAGCAAGATGGTGAACATAATCCTATTACTATTACATTAAATGTGAGTGGTCTGAACATTCCAACTAAAAGTAAGAGATGAATAAAAAGCAAGACCCAACTTTATCCTGTCTACAGAAAATTTATTTTATATATAAATAAAGGAAAAATATATGTCATACAAATACTAATTATATGAAAGCTTAGTGGCTCTATTACTATCAGAAGAAAGTGGACCTTCACACAAATTATATTAGCAGAGAAAAAGAGAGATACTTCAAAATGACTTGATACAATTTACCAAGTATCAAGAAGATTTAATCATCTTAAATGCCTATTTATCCAAAGAAAATTACCAGGAACAAAGAGGGACATTATGCAGTGATAAAAGGGTTGATCCACTAGAAAGACATAGCCATCTTAAATACGTATATACCAAACAACAGAACTTCAAAACACAAGAAACAAAAACTGATATAACTGGAAGGTAAAACAGACAAATCTTCCATTATAGTTAGAGACCTCAACAATTTGAAAATAATTGACAGACTACTAAAAAGTGTATAGAGGAAGTGAACAATAATTGATAAAACTTTTTCCCAACAATTGATAGAATTACTAACAAGAATATAGAAATGAGCAACACCATTAATTAATAGGCTCTAATTAACATTTATAGAGCATTCTACCCAACAACAGAATATATTCTGATCACATCCAGGGTCAAAAAACAAAGCTCAAAAAATTAAAAGAAGGTAAATTACACAAAATATATGCCTTCACCATCCTGGAATTAAAATAAAAATCAGAAAGATAACAGGAAAATCTCTAAACAATTGAGAATAAAACAAAAACAGTTCTAAATAATCCATGGCTCAAAGAATAAGTCCCAAAGGAAATTTAAAAATGCACTGAATTGAATGAAAGTGAAAATACAACACATCAAAATTTATGGAATACAACTAAAGCAGTCTTAAGAGGTAAGTGTATAGCACTAATGGTAAGAGGAAAGGTCTCAAATGAATAAACTATGATCCACCTCAAGAAACTAAAAGAAGAGAAAATAAACACAAAGCAAGCAGAAGCAAAGAAATAATAATACAAGTGCAGAAACCAGTGAAATTGAGCTCCTTTAAGAGAAATTAAAATGGACAACAGTGAGGTGATTGCTAGGGGGTGGGGGGAATGTTGAGGTGGGTATAGGTAGTATAAATGGTGATGGACAAAGACTTGACTTGGGGAATAAACACATAATATGGTATACAGAGATGTGTTGTAGAAGCAGGCACCTAAAGCCTGTATAATTATGTTAACCAGTGTCATCCCAATAATTAAATTTAAAAATAAAAAAAAAATAAAACATATGTTCATACAAAGACTTGTAGCAAACATTCATAGCAATGTTTTTCATAATAGCCCCAGACTGGAATCAGCCCACATGTTGATCAATGGAGGAAGAGATAAAATATGGTAGAAGGATGAAAATAATAAAAATGAGAGTGGAAATAAATGAAATGAGCAAATAATAGAGAAAAGTCATAAAACAAAAAAGCTGTTACTCTAATAAAATGAGACAAATAAATTATAGGAAAAGTAAACTACAGACCAATATCCTTCATAAACATACGTGCAAAAACATTTTATATAATATTAGCATACAGAATCCAGCAATATAGAAAAGACTAGAATATGATGACAAAGTTTAATATATTCTAAAAGTGAAAAGTTGATCAAACATCTAAAACTTAATCTGTTTAATTTGCTATATTAACAAGTAAAATGGAAAGGTTATGTGGTCATTTCAATAGATGCAAAAAAGTATTTGACAAAATTTAACACTCATTCATGATAAAAACTCTCAACAAACTTGAAATAAATGTAGCTTCCTCAATCTGCTAAATTATATCTATAGAAACTTAATGGTGGAAGACTAAAAGGTTTTCCTCAAAAAAGACTAGAAGCAAACCATTTCTATTTGATTTTGCTTTGAAAACTGTAACCAGTACAATAGGGCAAGTAAAAGAAAGAAAAGGCCTGACCTGTGGTGGTGCAGTGGGTAAAGCATTGACCTGGAACACCAAGGTGGCCAGTTCAAAACCCGGGCTTGCCTGGTTAAGGCACATATGGGAGCTGATGCTTCCTCCTCCTTCCCCTTCTCTCTCTCTCTCTCTCTCTTTCTCTCTCTGCCCTCTCTAAAATGAATAAAAATAAAATCTTGAAAGAGAAAAAAAACCCCAATCTTAAAAAAAAAGAAAAAAGAAAGAAAGAAAAGGCATATAGATTGGAAAGAAATAAATAAAAGTCTTTATTTATTTGCATAAAACATGTTTGTGTATGTAGAGAATCCTAAAAATCCTACAAAAAAATTCAACAAAAGCCCTATTAATACTCATAAGTCAATTTATTAAGGGCCCAGGATAGAAGATCAATCTAAAAAAATCAATTTTATTGTTATATACTTGCAATGGTCAATTAGAAAATGAAAAATTTTAAATACCATTCAGAATAGTAAAAAACATTAAATAATAAGCAGTGAATTTCTTAAAACATACAGAAAATCTGCAGCCTGAAAAATACAAACATTGCTTAGAGAAATTAAAGATTACTTAACTAAATGAAGAGATAAATCATATTCATGGATCAAAAAATTCAATAATATCATTAATTTTTCCCATATTGAAGTTATAGATTCAATGCAACTCAAATCAATATCCATGTCTTTTTTGTTCATAAAGTGACACCATGATACTAAAATTTGTATGCAAATTAAAGGATCTAGAATAGTAAAAACAATTTTGGAAAAGGAAAACAGAGTTGGAGAACTAATCCTACCTGATTTCAAGACATTACTACAATGCTTTACATATATATATGCCATATATATATATATATGTATTAGAACTGAGATTGCAGAAAAAGATACATATATATGGTCAAATGAATTTTGAGTTGCCAAGATTACTTAATAGGGAAGGATAATATTAGCAAATTTTCCCAAAGGCACAGCTTGATATCCCTTTGGAAATATATGAACCTTTATATCGTACACAAGCATCAACTCAAAATGGATCATATACCAAATTATAAATGGTAAAACTATAAAAATTCTAGAAGAAAATATAGGAGAAAATCAGTGAACTTTGCAATAGGCAAAGACTGTTATATGGGACATAAGAAATAAAAACTATACTAGAACAAATGGATAAATTGGGCTCTATTAAAATTACTTCTCTATTAAAATTACTTCTCTATTAAAATTACTTCTCTTTCAAAAGAAAATCAAAAGTCAAGCCAGTCTTTAAGACAAGTCATAATATCCACAAAACATGTATTTGACAAAGAATTCACATCCAGAATATATTTTTTAAAATTCTTATAACTCAATTTTAAGAAGACAAATAACTCAACTAAAGATAAACAAAAGATCTGAACCGACTTCAAGAAAAAGATCTATACATAGCCAGTAAACACACGAAAAGATGTTCAATATCTTTAGTCAACAAGAAAACATAAACTAAAACCCCAACGATATAGCACTACACACCTCCTGGAATGGTTAACATTAAAAAGTTTGACAACAGGAAGCCTTAGGGAGTATGTGGAGCAAATGAAACTCCATACACTGCTGATGGAAATATAAAGTGATTTTACCACATTAAAAAAAGTTTTGCAGCTTCTTAAAAAGCTAAATATATACTTCCCATATTATATGACCCAGCAATCATGCTTTTAGGTATTTATCTAAGAACTAAAAAAAACTATCCCCACAAAAAGACATGTACATAAATATTCATATCACCGTAATTCAGAATAACACCAAACGGAAAAAAAAACAAATATCCACCAAGAGGTGAACAGCTAAACAAATTGAGATATACCTATACAATGCAATACCTCTCAGCAATGAAAAGGAACAAGCTACTAATACACGCAACAATGTGAATGAATTTCAAAAATACGTTGAGCAAAAGAAGGCAACTACAAAAGAACACATGCTGTAGGCTTCCATTTAGATGAAATTCTGGAAGAGCTAACACTAATTTATAGTGACAGGAAGCAGATCAGTAGTTGCCTGGAGCCGGGATGTGGGGAATTGATTGTGAAGGGGCATGAGGGAACTTTTGAAGGTTATAGAAATGTTTTGTATTTTGATTATAGTGATGGTTACACAGGTGCAAACATTTGTCAAAATTCATTGAGCTGTATAATTTCAAAAGGTACATTTTATTACATATAAACTATACTGCAATAAAACTGATTAAAAATTTTTAGAAAGCAAAGTGCAAAAAAGTACCTGCAGGTATTCCTCTCTTTGCATAGTAGTGCAGGACTGTAAAAACAATTATGTCAGCTGAAACTGTAACATGATCTTAGTAATCAATGGGGGGATTATTATTGTTCCATGACTTTTAAAATGTTTTATAAAAACTCTCTTATAGGGAAGTAAAAAATAATAAAGTATTTATTTAGTACATTGTAATCTAAAATATTAGAACCACTGAGAAGTAAATGTTTATTTCTTTTTGAAAACCTTATTAAGGAGAGGGTTTGGCTCTTCTCATCCTATAATTTACAATATGAAACAAGCATTCTTCCTGTGCCTTGGCAAATTGTCATAATCCTGTCTAAGTCTGGATCAACTTCCAACATATCCTTTGAGCTCAGTGGCATGAAACATCTCTGAGAGTTACTTGAATGTGAATTTTTTGCTAGTGTCATTTTGTTTCCAGGACATCTTCATCCTTTTCCTCACTTTCCTTACTCATGTGATTAAGTTCACCTTCACTAAGCTCCTTGGGCTGTATGTCTAGAGACTTGAAGGCAGCAGGTGTCAACATCCCTATTTCCTCTGTAACTCCATACATGTTTAATTCAAATTTGCTGACAGCATTATCACTTGTTTCTTGACTGCTTCCTTCTTTGTTGATCAATGCCCCCTATACATTTTTGTAAAATGTCACATGAGTTTACCACTGGGAGACAAGAAGGCAAATACAACTACATGCTCTGCTGTCTGTGCATGAACTAAGTAACAGTTGCAGACTAACCAAACACTGACAGACCGAATGAAGCCACGTGATTTGGTGCACATCTTTCTTTACAAAGTAAACTATGAACTGAAGAACTAAGAATGAAATTTGTACTTTATGCCATTGCTCGATTAATATACCGTGGTTACTGAAGTTTAAACTGTTTTGGGGGACTGGTATTATTTAAATTGTGGTAAATGAAATTTGTGTATATTGTAACTGTTCAAAGCCAGGAGAGATTGGATAGTATGCTAACTTTTGTGTAAAAAAGAAGAAGAAATAAGAAAATATAAATATATGTGATTATTTTTTGCAAATAGAAACCCAAGAAAGATAAACTGAGAAACTAATGAAATAGATTATCTACAGTGGGTGCTATGAACGAGGCAGAAGAGATAGGGAACAAGTGACAATTTTCTGAGTCTACTTTTTACAAAATCGTTTGACTTTAATTATGTTATTGTTTTACATAGTCAAAAAAGAATACTAATCAACATGCTAGTCAATTTTAGGGTGTTGAAAAACTCATATTTCAAATGAATAACATAACCATACTGCAAGTAACTTTGAACACAATAATACTTCAATTATATACCCTCACTTTAAAGAAAACTGCAAGCCAATCTGGAATTCTGTAAGAATCCTGAATTTTTCTCCTTGGTGTGGGTATAGCAATTCTGAAACTACTTTCTGTATATTTTAGGGCTGAGTAAATATATTCATAATGTTAGGAGTTAGAGTTCTCACTTTTGGAAAAGAAAGTACAAAGATGGAAAGGGGAAAGGCAAGGAAGAAACGGAATTGGAAGTATTAATATGGACCCATGATTTTGAAGGTGTGTGTGTATAGATGTAGATGATATGTGTGTGTTTCCTAACTGTCTGCTGAAAAGGCTTAGAAACAGTGACAGCCCATTAGCAATGTATACACCGACCACCCAGAGCTTAGTTTCTAAATACTATTCCCTACTAAAAGGAAGCAGGGCTTTTTGAATAAATGGCTCATTTCAAGCCTGGAGTAGCAAATGTGTAAGATAATCAATCCTGTAACATCCCACTTCAGAAAGTAAGAAAGTACTCAAGAATATGAGTAACTAACCGGTGGTGGCACAGTGGATAGAACATTGACCTGGGACATTGAGGTACCAGGTTTGAAACCCCGAGGTCACTGGCTTGAGTGTGATTCATCCAGCTTGAGCATGGGTTCACTGGCTTGAATGTAGGCTCATCAACATAATCCCAAAGTCACTGGCTTGAAGCCCAAGGTCACTGGCTTGAAGCCCAACGTTGCTGGCTTGAACCCAATATTGCTGGTTTGAAGCCCAAGGTTGCTGGCTTGAAGCCAAAGGTTGCTGGCTTGAGCAAGGGGTCACAGCTTGGCTTGAACCCTGTGAGTCAAGGCACGTATGAGAAACAATAAACTATTAAAGTGATGCAATGACAAGTTAATTCTTCTTATCTCTTTCCCTTACTACCTCTTTCTCTTTCTCTCTCGATAATAATAACAACAGCAATAATATGGATATAACAAAAAGACACAGGAACCAGCTTAAAGAGATCTCTGCAGGCAAAACAATTTGGGATAAAAATGAATCTAAATCTAAAATAAAAATAAAATATATTTGGAAAAATTGGACATCAAACTAAGTAGTGACAATAATGGAATATAATTCATTGAAAAATCACATGAGCCATAAATGAATAAGTAAAAACTAAGGGAAAGCTCTCCCTTACATTGATTAATGTCAACTAATAAATGTAGAAGAAATGAGCCTGACTTGTGGTGGCGCGGTAGATAAAGCATTGGCCTGGAGCGCTGAGGTCTCCGAACCTTGGGCTTGTCCAGTCAAGGCAAATACAAGAAGCGACTATTAGAAGTTGATGCTTCCTGTTCCTCCCCCCAATCTTTCTCTCTCTCTCTCTCTCTCCTCTTTCTAAAAAACAAATAAACAAAATATTTAAAAATAAATAAATAAATATAGAAGAAATTATTATAAATATAATTAGAAAATCATCTCCCCTTGAGTGTGGGCTGTACCAAATGGAACTGATCACAGCACAAGTGATGGCATGTCACTTTCTAAGTTAGGGTTACAAAAAGATTGTGGTTTGCATCTTGTTTTCCTTCTCTGGCTCTCTTCCTTTCTTTCTCTATGAAAGTCAGATGTCATGTTTTGAGCTGCCTATGGAGAGCTCCACATGGCAAGGAACTGAGGTAGGCCTCCAGCTAACAGCCAGCACAAAACTAGGGCCCCCATTTTAACAACCCCTGAGGAACTGAATCTCACCAGTAACTATGTGAGAAATTAAAAGTGGCTCCTCCCTAAGTAAAGTTTTCAGGTAAGACCAGAGCCCTAACTGACACCTTGATTGCAGCCTTGTGAGAAATTATGAGGCACCCAGATTCCTGACCCACAAACCTATGAGATAGTAAATTATTGTTTTAAGCCATACCCAGATTCCCAACCCACAAAATATATGAGATGATTGTTGTTTTAAGCCACTAAGTTTTAGAGTAATTTGTGATACAATAATGGATAACTAATATACTACTAAAGATGCCTAGTTTAAGCATAATCACAAAGAAGCATAAAACAAATGAAAATTAAGGGTATTCTAAAAAATAAATGGATGACCTAAAACCAAGATTACTCTATGCAGCAAAGCTGTCATTTAGAATCGAAGGTCATATAAAGAACTTTCCAGACAAGAAAGAGCTAAAGGAGTTCATCACCACCAAACCAGTATTACATAAAATGTTAAAGGGTCTTCTAGAAGAAAGAAGAAGAAGAAGAAGGAGAAGGAGAAGGAGAAGGAGAAGGAGAAGGAGAAGGAGAAGGAGAAGGAGAAGGAGAAGGAGAAGGAGAAGGAGAGGAAGAAGGAGAATGAGGAGAAGGAGAAGGAGAAGGAGAAGGAGAAGAAGAAGAAGAAGAAGAAGAAGAAGAAGAAGAAGAAGAAGAAGAAGAAGAAGAAGAAGGGATAAAAATATGAACAATAATATGGCAATAAATACACATCTATCTATAATTGGATATAAAAAACAAAATAAATGAACAAGCAGAACAGAAACAGGTTCGTAGATACAAAGAACATTTTGAGGGCTGCCAGATGGAAGGGGGGATGGATAAAAAAGGTGAAGGGATTAAGCAGTACAACTTGGCTGTTAAGAGAATAGTCACCAGAATATAAAGTACAGCATAGGGAATATTGTCAATAATATTCTAATAACTACGGTGTCAGATGGGTACAAGACATATCATAATGATCACTTAGTAAGTTATACAATGTCTAATCACTGGGTTGCACACCTGAAACTAATATAATATTGTATGTTAAATGTAATTTAAAAATAAAAAATAATTTAACCATTTAAAAAAAATTATTTATTCTTTTTTTTTTTTAGAGAAAAGAGGGAGACAGAGAGAGAGAGAGGAGAGACAGAGAGAGAGAAGGGGGGAGGAGCTGGAAGCATCAACTCCCATATGTGCCTTGACCAGGCAAGCCCAGGGTTTCGAACCGGCGACCTCAGCATTTCCAGGTCGATGCTTTATCCACTGCGCCACCACAGGTCAGGCTAACCATTTTTTAAAATAAAAAATAAAGTATTTTAGGCCTTGATCCATTGGTTTAGTGGTAGAGCATCATCCTGAAGTGTGGAAGTACTGGGTTCAATTTCCGGTCAGGGCACACAGGAGAAACGCCCATCTGCTTCTCTCTCTCTCTCTCTCTCTCTCTCTCTCTCTCTCTCTCTCTTTCCCTCCTGCAGCCAGGGCTCAATTGAGGTGAGTTTGGCCCCCTGGCACTGAAGATGGCTCCATGGCCTCTGCCTCAGGTGCTAAGAAGAGTTTGGTTGCTGAGCAATGGAGCAATGGCCCAGATGGGTAGAGCATTGCCCCTAATGGGCTTGCTGGGTGGATCCCAGGCAGGATGCATGTGGGAGTCTGTCTCTCTTCCTCCCCTCCTCTCACTGAATAAAAGAATAAAGTATTTTAAAAATCAGTGTTATAAAAGACAAAGCAAGGCTGAAGAACTGTTTCAGATTGAAGTTAACTAAAGAAACATGACAACTAAATACAAAGTGTAATCCTGGTCTTAAAAAAATGACTGTAAAGTATTCATAAAGTTTTTTGGTATTTTTAAATCAAACTTATTAGGGTGACATTCATTAATAAAATTATATAGGTTTCAGATGTACAATTCTATACTACATTGTCTTGAGGAATTGTGTGTTCATTATCCAGAGTCAAGTCTCCTTCCATTATCATTTATCCCTCTGTACCCTCTTCGACCTTCCCCACCCCCTTCTTCCTCTGGTAATTACCATGTTGTTTTCTATGTCTATGAGGTTTTTTTCATAATTCCTTCACCTTTTTCACCCAGCCCTGTAAACCCTCTCCCCTCTGACAACTGTCAGTCTATTCTCTGTATCTATGAGTCCATTTCTATTTTGTTTGTTAGTGTATTTTGTTCATTAGATACCACATATAAGTGATATCATATGGTGCTTGTCTTTCTCTGACCAGCTTATTTCACTAAGCATAATGCTCTCCAGGTCCATCCATGCTATTGCAATGGTTAAGATATCCTTTTTTATTATAGCCAAATAGTATTCCATTGTGTAAATGTACCACAACTTTTTTATACATTCATCTACTGATGGACACTTGGGCTGCTTCCAAATCTTGACTATTGTACTTAAAGCAGCAATGAACATAGGGGTGCATATATTTATTCAAATTAGTGTTTCAGGTTTTTTTATTTTTGTACAGAGACAGAGAGAGAGTCAGAGAGAGGGATAGATAGGGAAAGACAGACAGGAACAGAGAGAGAGGAGAAGCATCAATCATTAGTTTTTCGTTGCAACACCTTAGTTGTTCATTGATTGCTTTCTCATATGTGCCTTGACCGTGGGGCTACAGCAGACCGAGTAACTCCTTGCTCGAGCCAGTGACCTTGGGTCCAAGCTGGTGAGTTTTGCTCAAACCAGATGAGCCCGCCCTCAAGCTGGCGACATCAGGGTTTCGAATCTGGGTCCTCTGCATCCCAGTCCAATGCTCTACCCACTGTGCCACCGCCTGGTCAGGCTGTTTCAGATTTATTCAGATATATTCCCAGAAGTAAAATAGCTGGTTGAGAAGGCAGTTTCATTTTTACTTTTTGAGGTTACGTCATACTGCTTTCACAGTGGTGCACCAATTTGCATTCCCAGACAGTGCATGAGGGTTCCCTTTTCTCTACATCCTTGCCAACACTTGTTGCTTATTTATTTATTGATGATAGCTATTTTTTTAAGTGGAAGCCAGGAGGCAGAGAGACAGACTCCTGCATGCGCCCTGACTGGGGTCCACCCAGCAAGCCCTCTATGGAGCAATGCTCTGCCCATCTGGGGCATTGCTCCATTGCTTAGCAACCAAACTATTTTAGCACCTGAGGTGACCATCCTCAGCGCCTAGAACTAACTTGCTCAAACCATTTGAGCCATGGCTGCAGGGGGTTAGGGGAAGAGAGTGAGAGAGAGAAGGGGAGGAGAAGTATATGGTCATTTCTCCTGTGTGCCTTGACCAGGAATTGAACCTGGGACTTCAACAAGCTGGGCCAACACTCCTACCCTGAGCCAACTGTCCAGGGCTGATGATAGCCATTCTTTAGTAAAGTTGGAATATAGACTATGGATAATCATCTTTTACCAATGTTAAATTTTCTGATTTTTATTATTAAAATTTGGTTACATAAAAGGATATCCTTGTTCTTAAGAAATACAGAATGAAGTGTTTAGGATTAAAGAGACATGATGCCCACAACCTACTCTCAAATGGTACATTATAAATAATAACATGTGTACAAACACATAAATACTTATACACATATGTGTAAACACACACACACATGAATATGTTAAAAAACAGAAGGAAAGAAATGATAAAGAAAATGTAGCAAAATACAATATATTAACAATAAGTGAATCTGGGTGAAGGATATATATATATATGTGTGTGTGTGTGTATATATATATATATATATATATATATATATATATAGTTTTTTGTGCAATTCTTGCCATGCTTCTGTAAATTTGGAATCTTTTCAAAATAGAAAATTAAAAAAAAAACTCACTGTGAGGGCACCTATTAAAATTACAAACCTGCCTGACCAGGTGGTGGCACAGTGGATAGAGCATCATACTGGGACACAGAAGACCCAGGTTCAAAACCTCAAGGTCGCCAGCTTGGGCACGGGGTCACTGGCTTGAGCGTAGGATCATAGACATGACACCATGGTCGTTGGTTCGAGCCCAAAGGTCTCTGGCTTGAAGCCCAAGGTCACTGACTTGAGCCCAAGATCGTTGGCTTGAAGAAGGGGTCACTCACTCTTCTGTAGCCCCTGGTCCATCAAGGCACATATGAGAAAGCAATCAATGAACAACTAAGGTGCTGCAATGAAGGATTGATGCTTCTCATCTCTCTCCCTTCCTATCTCTCTGTCCCTATCTGTCACTTTCTCTGTCTCTCTAAAAAATATATATATAAACCTTTTTAATCTTTGGCTCATCAATTTGAATTCCAATCTTGGAATTCACCCCACAGATATACTGCATATGTATAAAATAATGTATGTACAAGACTATTGAATGCAGTTGTTTGTAATAATCAATAATTGGAAACAACCCAAGTATCAGTTTATTAACCAGGAGACTGATTAATATCACAGTGGAATACTAAGCAGTTTTTAAAAATAGCTTTTCATGTATTAATGTGGAAATACTTTTAAAGGATACACTGGAGAGTGAAGATAGCAAGATACAGAACAGTGTTATGTTATCTTATTTTGTAAGAAAAGTGGGGAAATAGTCCTGGCCGGTTGGCTCAGTGGTAGAGCATCGGCCCAGCGTGTGGATGTCGATGTCACAGGTTAGATTCCCGGTCAGGGCACACATGAGAAGTGACCATCTGCTTCTCCACTCCTCCCTCTTCTCTCTCTCTCTCTCTGTCTCCTGCAGCAATGGCTCCATTGGCTTGAGTAAGTTGGCCTCATGTTCTGAGGTTGGCTCCATGGCCTCTGCCTCAGGGGCTAAAAAAAATGGCTCCAGATGTAACAAAGCAGTGGGCTTGCCGAGTGGATCTCGGTTGCCACGCATGTGGGAGTCTGTCTCTCTGCCTCTCACTAAAATAATAATAAAAAATGAAAAGTGGGGAAATAAAAACATACCCATATTTCGCCCTATTTGAATAAAGAAATGCTGAAAGGATACTTCAGAACTAATACTGATCCTGGCCAGTTGGCTCAGCAGTAGAGCAGTAGAGTGGTGGTCTGGTGTGTGCAAGGCCTGGGTTTGGTTCCAAGTCAGGCCACACAGGAGAAGCAACCATCTGCTTATTCACCCCTCTCTTTCCCCTTCTTTCTGTCTCTGTCTTTGTCTCTCTATCTCTCATCCCCTCCTGAAGCCATGGCTCAAATGAGCAAGTTGGCCCCAAGCGCTAAGGATGGCTTTATGGCCTTGCCTCAGGTTCTAAAACAGCCCAGTTTCTGAGCAACGGACCAATGGTCCCAGATGGGCAGAGCATCAGCCCCAGACAGGGGTTGCCAGGTGGATCCTGGTCGGAGCACATATGGGAGTCTTTCTCTGCCTCCCTGCCTGTCACTTGATAAAAATAAATAAATAAATAAAATAAAAAACAACTAATACTATGTTAAGGAGGCAGAAGGAAACAAAGGTGGAATAGGAGTTGGACAGGAATGGGATGAGACAATATATATCTATTATACAGTTTTGATTTTTGAATCATGTAAATGTGTTTCCAATTCTAAAATAAAATAAATAAAATTACTAAGATTGAGGTAGATGGCAGATCCAGAAGGATTCAAATTAAAAGCTGTTCCTAAGATATTGTTAATGGGGAAAAGCAAGTTGCAGAAGAGTATATATAGTAAAAAATGATCCCTGTTGTAAAAATAAAAGTACACACATATTTACATATTCAAAAATGTTTAAAATAATCAGATATTGACAGCAGTAACTTTTGGAGGCAAGATGAGGGTGTAGGAGAAAATCTGATGTTTTATTTCCTTAAATCTCTTTATTTAAATTTTTCATTTATTGATTTGAGAGAGAGAAACGTTGATTTGTTGTTCCACTTATTTATGCATTCATTGGTTGATTTTTGTATGTACCCTGACCAGGGATCAAACCCATAACCTTGGTGTATCAGGACGACACACTGAACTAACCAGCCAGGGGTTCTTAAATCTCTTTTTAAATTGAAGTATGGTTTACATACCGTGAAACCAATGAGTTTTGGCAAATATATTCATTCATCTCATCCACCTCTCTATCAAAATATGGAAAATTTCTATCCTCCCCATAGGGAAAGAAGTTCTACCATCATTATGGTAGAAGTTCTACCATACTACTGATTTCAACTTAAAGTGCTTAATTACTATTAATTCATTCAAGAAATATTTACTTAGAGCTTAACAATATCAAATACTATTCTAGGCTTTAAAAATACAGGCATAAAAATAATTTTTTTGCTGTCAAGGAGTTCATATTTTTGTTGGAGAGATGGAGCTAACACATTGATGAAGAGGCAAATATATATCAGATGTAAGTCATAGAACAAAAAGCATTATATTTTTAATATGGTTACTATAGGATGTTTAAGGTATGTGTGGGTATACAATCTTCCAACAATTTTATTGTTATGCATCTTTTATCCTAAACATTTCTTATCTAAAAGTTTACTCTTTGTAAGCTAAGAACAGATGGTGAAGAAAAACTGAGCTTAGAAATTTCCAGGACAAACATATAATCAACTTAAAGAAAATTAAATACCAACAAATTAAAACAGCCTGATAAGTTTTAACCTGAACAGAATTCCAGAGACAGAAAAGAACTGAGCACCAGGACCAGTCTGAAGAGTGGGGTGAGTATGAGTTAGAAAGTGAGGTTCTCCAAGTGCTGGGTGTTTCTAATAGTGAAAAAGAGATCAGGAACATACCAGTATAGAGCTCTTAGGAAGCTTGTCATGTTCAGCCTGGTAAGTATCTATCCATCTGAATGGATGATCACAACAGAAGAAACTAGACTAAAAGAATGGTGACCATATGTCCAACCACACTCTTAATATCTGCACTTGGATATTTCTCAGAATCTCAAACATGTTTACAACTCAACTCTTGATTTCTCTGAAATCTGCCCTGTTCTAGTCTTCCACATCTTACAAAATGGTACTTTTGTGCATCCAGAATTTCACCCTCAATCCAGAAACCTGGAAATATCTCAATCACTCCTCTCTTACATTCATTTATTTATTCAGTCAACAATATTTTATTGAGGATCTATCACTTGCCAGGCAATGATCTTGCCAGAGACTGAGGAATATAATAAGCAGAATAGTCTCTGCCCTCATGGAGTTTACATTCTATTACTGTTTTGCCGAATCTATTTCTTAAATATGTATCTAATCCATCCTGTTATTTCTATATCCACTGCCTTCCTTTTAATCCATTCCAGCTATTTCTTACCAGAAATGTTGCCATAGTCTCCCATATGTTCTCCCTGCTTCCATTATAACCCTCATAAATCATCAGTTTGCAGCAGCCAGAGTAATTTAAAAATTCAAATCATATCTTGTCACTGCCTTATTTAAAACCTTTCCATAGCTCCTAAGTACACATAGGATACTTAGAATAAAATCCAGAATATTTAATATGGTTTATAAGGCTCTACTTATTTTCCATTTCTAACCTTTCTAGCTCTTTTCAGATACTCATCTTTTCTTTCTTTTTTTTTTTTTTTTTTTTAGGACCTTTACACATGCTATGCCCTGAAAATTTTTTTATTTAATCTCCTTGTTCCCTAGCTAACTTCTACTCATCCTTCGGATCTCACTCTAAATATTACTTCCTTAATGAAGCCTTCCTTGACCTTTTGGACTGTAGTAGGCCCTCCTATTTCAAACTTTCTTAGCATTCTTGTTTTTCCTTGGTGTCATTTATCAGACTTGTAAAAGACCGTATCTTAGAATAGGACCTATTAAGGGCAAGAATTATATCTGCCTTATTCATTGTTGAACCCTTGGCACTTGAGACAGTGCCTTGCATAAAGCAGGCAGTTAGTTAATAAATATTTGTTATATAATTGCATGAATGAATCACCCACTACTAAATTTGGGGGCTGGTTCTTGTTTTGGGGTGGGCCCTTTGAACCTATACACTGCAGAGAATAGAAGCCTGAACTTATGCAAAGTTTAAGCTTGTAATATATCCTTTCGTGTGGTATTCTCATACAGTATAAGAATCAAACATACTGCACCTCTTGGGTTTTTTTGTTTTTTGTTTTTTTTAAAGAGACAGAGAGAGAGAGTCAGAGAGAGGGATAGATAGGGACAGACAGACAGGAACACAGAGAGATGAGAAGCATCAATTATCAGTTTTTTTGTTGTGACACCTTAGTTGTTCATTGATTGCTTTCTCTTATGTGCCTTGACTATGGGCACAGCAGACTGAGTAACCCCTTGCTCGAGCCAGCAACCTTGGGTCCAAGCTGGTGAGCTTTTGCTCAAACCAGATGAGCCCGCGCTCAAGCTGGCAACCTCAGGGTCTCGAACCTGGGTCCTCCGTATCCCAGTCTGACGCTCTATCCACTGCGCAACCGCCTAGTAAGGCTCTTCTTTTTTAAAGACATATGAAAGATGCAAAAATCAATTAGTTTTTCTGTAAACTAGCAATGAGCAATCAGAAAATAAAATAAAAATGCAATTTACAGTAATGTCCAAAACCATCAGGTACATAGGAATAATTTAATGAAAGATATTCAAGACCCCTACACTGAAAACTATAAACTTTATTTAAACTTTAACTTAAACTTTATTAAACTTATTAGTAAGTAAGACTACTAATAACTTTATTAAACTTTAACTTCTCTCATTGCTGAAAACTGGGCATCCATATAGGATAATAGAACCTTGAGCCTACCTCACACCACATGTAAAAATCAACTTTAAATAAGGTAAATAGAAGAGTCAATAGGTGTTAAATATGTGCATTTTGCACATCAGGAATATTCACTGCCTCCCCTAATATACTGCTAGAGCAAGTATTACACAAGATAAAGCCAATATAAGCAAGTGACACGTATTTGTGGAGATGCTCGCCACTCTTGGTTTCCAAGCTTTAGCAAACTCTCAGGTGAGCATCAGAAACCAGGTTGAAGATGCCAAGTTATCTGATTTGCTGAATTCCTTTTTTTATTATTATTATTATTTATTTATTTATTCATTTTTTAGAGAGGAGAGAGAGAGAGAGAGAGAGAGACAGAAAGGAGAGACAGAGAGAGAGAAGGGGGAGGAGCTGGAAGCATCAACTCCCATATGTGCCTTGACCAGGCAAGCCCAGGGTTTCGAACCGGCGACCTCAGCATTTCCAGGTCGACGCTTTATCCACTGCGCCACCACAGGTCAGGCTGAATTCCTTTTAGAAACCAACATCCAGGGAGCATTTATAATAAAATTAACAGAGTAGATGAACAACAGAATTCAAACCAATAAGGAACTCTACCATGACTAACCAACCAATCAGACTCAATTTTAAGCATCTTACTACTAATATTCTCTTTCTCTTATCAGTCATTCTCCTTTCATTCTTTTCCATTTCCTTATTATCCACTTTACCTAATTCCACTTTCAAAAAGTAACTATTTTCTTTCTTTTTAATTTTAGACTTCAAGTTCTAAATCACTGACAGTGATATATAATGGAAAATTTTATTTTCATTATTATTTTCCATGAGAATTTTCTCTTTTTATAATGGGGAATTTTATATGCAAATGTTACTCCATAATTTTTGAAGTGTTTGTAAACTGCGAGTTCAGTGTACAGCTATGCTAACATTATTTGGATCCATTTATACAATCATCTTATTACAAGGAACAGCCCCTATCCAGCATTTTGTGCTAGTTCAAATTCACTTAAAGCATTTGAATTAGCCACAGTGGAGTAGGAGATATGGCTTTGTGGTCCATCTTGGGATGAGGTGCAGACTTAGGCAATGGAGGCAACAGGAAGAGGGTCCTCAGCCACATGGACCATATAGGAGGCTAGATGGAAAACTGGCACATTGCTGTTGATGTCACCAATGTGTAGAGCAATGCTTCTGCTGGAAGAGTGGCTTTCTTCTGTCAGTGGTCATAATAGTGACATTGCACTCCAGGGTTTACTCCAGGTCCAACGGCCCCATCTGTTACAAGCTTGAGTAATTATTCATGGAAAATTAAATTCTGAAAGGTGCACTTTATTGTACCTTCCCATTTTCTCTCATATCTGGATCCTGTGTTTTAAACAGAGAAATTACTGGCCAAAGTACAGAATCTTCTGAAATCATGGTGGTAAAAGAAGTAAAATCACCTCTGGGATTTCATAATTATCATCTAAAATTTTGATCTCAACTCCACTGGCCAACCAGTTTCTCCCTGTTCCTTGCTTCCAAAACCATGCAAAAATTTAAAATCTCTTCACAGTCCAATGTACTTAAAATTTTCATTTCTCTAACTGGTGATCAAGGCCAAGCTGGCTATGCATGCTCTGGGCTGCAAAGGCATACCTGACTTCCACTTTGAGGCCCTCGTCCGGGTCAATGGCCCTCCCCCTCACCACTGAGGTGCTAAGGCATGGTTTCTCAAAGCCCGGCCATGTATATACATTTTGGCTGAAATGACGAGCGCAAGTGTTGTAGTTGTGTGGCTTCCAGGTGCTACTCGCCATCTAAGGCTGTCAGGGCTACTAGACCTTTACCAGGTCTAGTAGCTTCTCTAACAGAAGTTCAGTGTGTTTGTTTCAACTGTTGTTTTCTTTTACTTTGAAGATGAATACAGAGTTGCTGCTAAGGTGGTAATTTTGAAAAGGAATTGCTTCCAACATCAGGATCTTCTATAGATACTATTGCAAATCTTGATCCAGGCTGGGTCAACTCACATATTTAACCTAATAATACTCCTGCTGAAGCAGGGGTATTATCATTTACATCTTGAATATTTAGATTAGTGTGAAAAATAATTAAAGGATTTTCAATTATTGTTTTTAAATTTATGGTACAAACTATATAGTATGTAGGTATATCTGCTTCAGGTCTATCCTGTTACTCACAAGTAAGTCTCCACTTTCTTCACTCAGAGTGAAGTAGTCTTTTTTGCTAATTAACCCACAACTTCTGAGCAGGTAAGTCTTGGACACCAAGGCCCAGATCTTTGGGAAGTTCTGATTAGGAAAGTCACCCAGTAGAAACCTTATGATAACTCCTCATTTATCTCTATTTCCACATATGCTGATAGCGGTGCTCTGAGTCCCTACTCTAGACCTGCAGCCTGAAGAAATCAGAGGAGGAGGTACTTAAGAGTTGAAAGCAATGAGAAAAACAGCTGTTTCTCACTGGAATTTGCAAGTTGAAAGGCAGTGGTACAATCTTATTCACACAAATATTCTTGAGACTTGATACCCTCAGTGACTCCAGCATGTAATGTCAAAGCGATGACTTCTTTTTATTTCCTCTTGATGATTAAGATATTTTTAGGCTGAGTCTCTCTTTTTATTTATCTTGGGAGGGGAGGCTTCACACACACACACACACACACACACACACACACACACACACACACACACACACACACACCAGTCCCAGGATAAACTATTCGCTGAATTTTCAGTTGCAAAGATATAGAAAGCTTCTAACAAGTGTCACAATATAAAAATCTTATGAATTTAAAACTTTTTTTTGACAACTCTCCAGTTTGTTAGCTTTGTACAGATAAGTCAGAGAGCTGGCTCTTATTAGGAGTTCCATATAGAGGGAAAGCATGTGTAAAATAATTGGTTCTGCAGTATGATTATTTTCTCAAGAGACCACTTTCTAATCATTGAACTCAAGCCTTTTATTGAGTATTAATAAGGTGTGAAAATTACTGTGTGAAATGCTTGAGATTTAAATATGAAGTAAAAAGTTATACTTGTTATATTTGTATATTATACAGTGTAGATCTTTTAATGGCTTCTCTAAGAGAAATTGTAGAGGTACTGATTCCTTTCACATGTAGACAGATTATTATTTTTACTTATTCATTTTTTTGAGAGAAGAGAGAGAGATAGAAGAGGGGAAGCAGAAGCATCAACTCCCATATGTGCCTTGACCAGGCAAACCCAGGGCTTCGAACCAGCAAACTCAGTGTTCCAGGTTGACGCTTGTCCACTGCGCGACCACAGGTCAGGCTTAGATAAATTATTTTATTTGACTTTATGGTCCATCCAATGACAATTTCTTCACACTTTCTGTACCAGAGTTTTTCCCATTTGGTATCCAGAAAACTCATCCTCTATCAAAGATTTTTTTCAATTACCTTTGCCACTAACTAGTCTTTTCCTATAAGTATTTTAAGTATGTGTCCTCAATGGTGTGTTGTTATTAATAACTTTTCATTAGATATGGTTTTCTAAAAATGAACTCTAAGTGTAATATTAGAGAGTAAATCTCTTTCCTAATATATATGTAATATATGTTATATATAGCTTTATTTATATATATATACTCACTAATTTGATTAACATCCCTTCACAACTATGTGTTTGCTTAAAAAATTTAAATAGCTTTATTGAGGTATAATTGATATACAATGAACTATACATTATTAATGCAGAGGTGTGTACTTTTTAAAACTTGATATCTTTCATGAGGAAAAAGCAGATTTTTTTCACCATATCTATTCAATTTGTGATCACAGCTATACTCTGTTACATGTAATTGAGAAAACTGTGACACAGTGCATTAATCATTAGGCTTCTAACTGACTTTATATATTTATTTATTTATTTTTTACAGAGACAGAGAGTGAGTCAGAGAGAGGGATAGGCAAGGACAGACAGACAGAAACGGAGAGAGATGAGAAGCATCAATCATTTTCATTGTGCGTTGCAACACCTTAGTTGTTCATTGATTGCTTTCTCATATGTGCCTTGACCGTGGGCCTTCAGCAGACCAAGTAACCCCTTGCTGGAGCCAGAGACCTTGGGTTCAAGCTGATGGGCTTTTTGCTCAAACCAGATGAGCCCGCGCTCAAGCTGGCGGCCTCGGGGTCTCGAACCTGGGTCTTCCGCATCCCAGTCCGACGCTCTATCCAGACTCTGGGTCTTTTGCATTCCAGTCCGACGCTTTATCCACTGCGCCACTGCCTGGTCAGGCGCTTCTAACTGACTTTAAAATGATATATAGGTTGCATAGTTTCAACAAGTTGTGTAGTCTCAGCAAGGATCCTAGGTTATTTATTGCTGCTTCAAGGAGCATAATACTTTTCTAGAATGGAAGTGGGGAAAGAATGTCTGCTGATATATTACATTCCAATTTTAGGTACTATAAAATAGTGGAACCACAACTTTAAGTTATAGCTGAATGTTTTGATGAATTTATTATATTACATAAATGCATACATACCTTTCATAACCATAGGAAAATAAGCAAAGTCCTTGGCATAATTTCATTATTGGCACCAGAAGAAATATATATAAACATCCAAACCAATCAAAAATATCAAGCAACATGCCTGACCAGGCAGTGACTTAGTGGATAGAGCATCAGCCTGGGATACTGAGGATCCAGGTCCGAAACCCTGAGGTCACTGGCTTGAGTGTGGGCTCATCTAGCTTGAGCATGGGGCTTACCAGCTTGAGCATAGGATCACAGACATGACCTCAAGGTCACTGCCTTGAGCCCAAGGTCACTGGCTCTAGCAAGGGGTCACTGGGTCAGATGGAGCCCCCAGGTCAAGGCACATATGAGAAAGCAATCAATGAGCAACTCATCTCTCTCCCTTCCTGTTTGTCTTTGTCTGTCCCTCCCTCTCTTTCTCTCTCTCTCTAAAAAAAAAAATCAATCAACAAATATTCTAGTTATCAGTCCTAAATTATGAAAAATATCCTAAAGCTAATATTGATATTTTGCATAGCCTTTTGAACTCACAGAGTTCAAACCAAATTAACTCCAACTTTCAGGTTTTGGTGACACATTTTCCATTTAAATCATCCTACCAATCCTATTGGGGTGAATTGGTCCTTTGAACAATAGGGTCCTTATTTTGGTAACACTATGGTTCAGATAGAGAAAAATTAACACTCATAAAATTATCTCACCCAAAACAATCTTTCCCCATCTTTTATAACCACAAACAGAGGCTTCTCAATCAAGAATGCTTCTAGGCACTTAAGATTTTAAATTAGCTTTCATAACAATTTTAGAACCATTTTACTTCCATCCACAGGTCATCCCATTGTACCATCTGGAGAAACACACATATCGTTATTACTTTTCCCAACAGAATGTTAAGTGTACTGACATTGAAAGTATGACTCCTTTTTCCTATCAACAATGTAATAAATGGCTACTGCTAATTAAATACATATTATGAATAAAACATGTTATGAACCAGTGATATGTTCTCATTGGTCCTCATCACAGTTTTTCAAATTATATATCATTATCCCTATTTTGCTGAAAGAGATTAAATAACTTGTCAAAGGTCACACAGTTAGGAGTTACCTCATTGCAAAGTTGCTACTTTTCCATCATACTACATTTTAGAATGCTGATATCAGGAAATCCCCAGGGCACATTCATTTGTTCATTTGTTCACTCAACAACCATTTAATGAAGCCTATTTAGCTCAATCTGGAAGCATAGTTAAGGTTACTAACATTTGAGATATAACCTATAGGTCATGATTGTTCATTGTCTTAGCTCTTTTTTTTAATTGAATTTATTGGGGTGACACTAGTTAACATAGTTATATAGCCTTCAGGAGCCCAATTCTACAACACATCTCTGTATACTGCATTATGTATTTAACACGCCCCTGGAGCCAAGTCTTCGTCCATCACCATGTATCCCTCCTATATCGTCCTCCACTTCCCACCCCTCTGCAATCACCACACTGTCCATCACCATGTATCCCTCCTATATCGTCCTCCACTTCCCACCCCTCTGCAATCACCACACTGTCCATCACCATGTATCCCTCCTATATCGTCCTCCACTTCCCACCCCTCTGCAATCACCACACTGTCCATCACCATGTATCCCTCCTATATCGTCCTCCACTTCCCACCCCTCTGCAATCACCACACTGCCCATCACCATGTATCCCTCCTATATCGTCCTCCACTTCCCACCCCTCTGCAATCACCACACTGTCATCCGTGTTCCTGAGTTTTTTCCTTTTTCTTTTTTTGGTCTTTTTTAGTTCTATCCTTTCCCCTGCTCACATAGCCCCTCTCCCCCACCCCTGACAGCTGCCAGCCTGCTCTCTATGTATGAGTCTGTCTCTATTTTGGTTGTTAGTTCATTTTGTTTATTAGATTCCACATATGAGTGAAATCATATGGTACTTGTATTTCTCTGACTGGTTTATTTCACTTAGCATAATGCTCTCCACGTCCATCCATGCTGTCACAAAGAGTAGGATTTCCTTCTTTTTTATAGCTGTGGAGTATTCCACTGTATAAATGTACCATAGCTTTTTTATCCACTCATCTACTGATGGGCAATTCATTGCCTTAGCTCTTAATGATATCACTAAATTAGATTAAATGAATAGGAGTCAGCATAGTTGGACAAAACTAGATTAGCCTCCCAAACAATTTCTGTTGTAGGTTTTATCTTCCCTTTGGAATTAACCACCACAGGAAAACTGGCTTGGTGATAAACATATTGATAGCTTTTATAAAACAATACTGATGTTGCCCTCTATTCTCGATATTGTTTAGGAAGCTCTGCTTGTGTTTGCTTCTGTAGCACATACACTAGAAAGCTCTATTCATTAAATTTCACTTGAACTTAATGTCAACATGAAATTTGCATATTTAGGTATGTTCAAATCTTTTTTTTTTTAAATTACACAAATAGGACCACATTGTATTTTTTTTTCCTTCATTGTCAAGAAGCATAAAGTAGCATGTGAATCTCAGTAGCAGTAACTGTCTCATTTCAGGGACACCTGATTACGATACCTTTTATTTTTCTCAATGTTTTTTAATCTCTTTTATAAGTCTAGGTTTTAATTAACTGTTGTATTTCCTTTTTATTAAATTTATTAGGATGACACTGGTTAATAAAATTGTACAGGTTTCAGGTGCACAATTCCACAATGCATCATCTGAACAGCTATACTGTGTGTTCACCACACCAAGTCTAACTATTGTATTTTAAAAAGTAGATAGGCAACAAATACTGAGGAAATAATTAGGTTGTTATGACTCTCTACCTTATTATAGAATTCACACACACACACACACACACACACACACAGGCTTCTCACAGGTTCCAGCAATGCTTTCTAATGAACAATGTATGTTAGCATTCAATTTCTGTTCAATGTTCTACAATAAGCATAAACTTATCAGGAAACATTTAGAATCCGTACACTTTTCAGATAATTTTCCATGAGTGTGAATGAAAGTTGTGGTAAGTTTAACATAAGAAAAAAGAATTACTGTAAATTCAACAAAGTACCAAAAAATGTGCTCAAGACACAATTTGTTAACTCTGAGTGTCCCACAGTCATCATTAAAATCATCAGTGAGAATATCTTTTCAGTTTTTCCTTATGAGAACACTTAAACTGTTTGCATATTTCAATGAGACAGTTTTAAATGTGAAGGAAATAAATCCGCCATACTTGGAAGTTCAAGAATGATTTGAAACCATGAAGTGACTTAGGATACTGAGAATGAATAAGTGTATGCATCCCCAGTGACCATAGGAATCACTGCCCCTCAAAAGAAATGAAATGTGTTTTATGAATTAGTCACTTCATGTGTAGTTGCATTCTATTTATAAAATTTATTTAAAATATATATTTATCATTTTCATTGAGTTTATCCCTTCTAGAAGAATTTATGTTCTTAACTGATAAAAATGACATAAAATGTTCAATATTAAACCATTGTAGGGCCAATGGAAAATAAGACCAACTAAAAGCAGGAAGTTTTATCATTCGTAAATTTTTTTACATGTTTTTTTTTATTATTTATTCATTTTAGAGAGGAGAGGGGCAGAGAGGGAGAGAGAGAGGAGAGAGAGACAGAGAGAGAAGGTGGGGAGGAGCTGGAAGCATCAACTCCCATATGTGCCTTGACCAGGCAGGCCCAGAGTTTCGAACCGGCGACCTCAGCATTTCCAGGTCGACACTTTATCCATTGTGCCACCACAGGTCAGGCTCATTCGTAAATTAAACTAGAAAAACAAGGCAATATTAAAAAAGTACTTTATAAAGTGGATACAAATTTATACACACACATACACACACAAATATATATATATATATATATATATATATAAATTTGTTATAAATAAGGCATGAGGAATGGCCTAAGGGAAAGTGGCGGGGTATCTGCCATATGGACATAAATTTATGTGTATCTGCTTTATAAATTCTGAATATATATTCATTATCTATAAAGTCAATTTAAATTGATTTTAGAGAGAGAGGAAAAGGAATAGAGAGAGAGAGACAGAAACATCAATCTGTTTCTGTATGTGCCCTCACTGGGGATCGAATTGGCAATCTTTTTGTACCAGGACGATGCTCTAACCAATGGAGTATCCAGACAAAGTCTCATTACCTATAATAAGAGATATTTTGCTCAAAGCTCAGAGAAAAGTATTTGATAGGGACTCACCTGAATTAATACATGATTATCTTTAGAAAACACTGAATCACCTGACAGCAAGAGAGGCTCACTTTTTTCACAGCTCTCCTGGCTGATGAGCGTGTCCGCGTAGTTGGGCTGCGGGAAGATCAGGTGACTCTTCCCCGAGTCCGCGGTGAGAGAGACCTCCTGGGAATAGGTCTGCAGGAAAGCCCTCACTCCGTCCACGCCCACAAAGTGTGAGGCTGGTATGCCTGCCAACCCGCCTCCTGAAGCCTGGAGCAGACGTGACGTGTACCAGCGCCTCAGCCTGAGCGCCAGCAGCACGATGACAAAGGCCAGAAAGACGCAAGAGACAGCAGCCACCGCCACCACCAGGTACAACGTGAGGCCGGAGTCGTCGGGGTTGGCGGGAGACTCAAGGCTGCTTAGGTCAGCCAGGACGTCTGGGATGCTGTCGGCCACAGCCACAGTGAGCGTGACGGTGGCCGAGAGAGGGGGCTGGCCGTGGTCCTGGACCGCCACCACCAGGCTCTGCTTGAGCGCATCTCTGTCCAGCAGGGCCCGCGCAGTGCGCACCTCGCCCGTGTGCAGCCCCACCGCGAAGAGCCCTGGCTCGCTGGCCTTGAGCAGGCGGTAGGACAGCCAGGCGTTCTGGCCCGAGTCTCTGTCCACTGCCACCACCTTGGTCACCAGGTATCCGGGTTCTGCTGAGCGGGGTGCCAGTTCCACTCCAGTGGAGCCCTCGGTGGGGAAGGCAGGGTATAGGATCTCTGGCGTGTTGTCATTAAGGTCCAGTACAAACAGACTCAGTGATACATTGCTGCTGAGCGGAGGGTCCCCACTGTCATGCGCCATCACTTGTAGCTGCAGGTCTTGAAACTGCTCATAGTCGAAGGAGCACAACGCATACAGGACCCCCGTGTCCGAGTTGATGGAGATATACGATGACTGGGGAGCTCCCTGGAAGGTGTTCTCAACCAGGGAGTAAGTGACCTGGGCGTTCTCTCCGTAGTCTGGGTCGGAGGCAGTCACAGACACTATGGAGGCTCCTCTGGGGTTGTTCTCTGGGATATAGGCAGTGTAGGAGGCGCGAGCGAAGGTGGGTGGGTTGTCGTTGGTGTCTGCAACATTCAGTGAGATGTGCGTTTTTGTGGACAGGGGTGGACTTCCTCGGTCAGTGGCGGTCACTGTGATGTCGTAGCTAGGAACTAGTTCTCGGTCTAGGAGTGTGTCTGTCACTAAACTATAGTAATTTCCATAAGCCTTTTCTAATTTAAAGGGCAAGTTCCCTTGGATGGAACAGATCACTTGTCCGTTTTCCCCAGAGTCTTGGTCATTTACATTTAAAAGAGCAATTAATGTCCCTCTGGGAGAGTTTTCCACAATGGAGCTGGAGAAAGAGGTGACAAGTACTTCAGGTGCATTGTCATTCACATCCAAAACTGTGATATGCACTTTGGCTCGGGCAGAATATCCTGCGTTATCCGTTGCTTGCACTTCCATTTCATAGAATCCTGATTCCTCGTGGTTCAGCTCCCCTGTTGTTGAAATTGTCCCTAAATTACAATTTAGCTCAAAAAGTTGGGCCGCCTTGTTGTCCACATACCGGAAGGAATACCTCACTTCCGCATTGGCTCCTTCGTCGGGGTCGGTGGCGTTTACCAGAAGCAATGTAGTGCCCACGGCCACATTCTCCGGAATGCTCACGCGGTACTCGGACTGCGCAAACATTGGTGCATTGTCGTTCGCATCAAGGACAGTCACGAGGATGCGCGCTGTGCCAGTGCGCACTGGGTCGCCTTTGTCAGAGGCTGAAAGAACTAGGTGGTGAACCGCTTCTTCCTCGCGGTCCAAAGCGCGCTCCAGCACCAATTCTGGGTATTTGTTCCCATCCGCTCCGCTTTGCACGTCCAGGGAGAAGTGAGTATTACTACTGAGCTCGTAGCTCTGGAGAGAATTCTTCCCGATATCCGGATCCCAAGCGTGGGGAAGGGGGAACCGCATCCCAGTGGCTGCGTTTTCACTCATTTTTATTTCTAATTCACCTTCTGGGAAGTAGGGGGCATTATCATTAATGTCCCTCACTTCTACCAGCACCCCGTATATTTTCACTTTATCCTCCATCAGGATCTCCAGATTTAGTTGACACTTTATGGCCCCCATGCAGAGCTCCTCCCGGTCTATCCTGCCCGCAGTGACCAAGCTGCCGCTTCGCGGGTTCAGAGCGAAAAGTTGCGTCCTACCTCCAGAAACGATGCGGACTCTGCGCTCTTCCAGTTCCCGGGCCTCCAGCCCCAGATCCTTGGCAATGTTGCCCACCCTAGAGCCTTTCTCCAGCTCCTCAGGAATTGAATAGTTGATTTGGGTGCATCCAGTTTCCCACAGAATCCCCAGGAGAACTCCCAGCAGGACCAGCCCTTTGCAGTCCTGGTGCAGTCGCTCGGGAATCATTGTCACTTTCCTGGAGGGTTATTTCCAGTTCTTCCCTTAACCACCGAGGTCAGGATTAGCACTGCTGTCCTTAGAATCCGTCAGCTGGGGGACCACAGCTCCTCCGTTCAATTTTCTTCCAGTCCAGAAGGAGACGGTTAGTTTCTATCCTTGCTTTGTGTTTCAGGCGCGTGCAGGCAAGCAGGCTCCGCTGCTTTTCTCTTCCTGATTGGTGAACAGCGGCGCTCAGAGTCCTAACCAATTACTGCACAATCTTGAACTCCAATTACTGCACAATCCTTGAAAGGATTTTTGGTTTTTAGACCTAAAATAGCTCCACCTACTGTTCTTCAAATAAGGATGGAAGTGGAGCCAATGAAAACTCCAGTATTTCTTTTAATTAAAACTACCGGTATCTTCTTTTTTATTTCCCTAAAATTTTTCACACAGAGCCACTTTCTAGAGATTATTTTCTGTAGTTGTCAGGCATATTCTGATGAGCTTTTAAATAAACTTGAAATTTCTATATGTAGTAATTTTATCCCAATCTTAGTGTACCTGCTTTGACATCACCAGTACTCCCAGCATACTTATCATGGGACATCTCCCTAGAAATTTTCTGTGTTCAGAAATCATATAATAGAATAATTTAAAATATTTTACTCAGCCATAATTTGGGGCAGATTATTTTTCATAGATTCTTAAATATGTCTAAATGGAAGAACTACTTTTAGAAGTTGTTGACATTTAAATTTAAAAACCAAGTTTTCACAATAATATGGAAACCTAAAAACAAAAGATGTGAATGAACACATTTTGATAATCACTGGAAATTAATAGAACACACATTAACATTTTTAGAACAAAATGAAAGTATTCCAATTTACATTTACTAGAAATAAGGGTAATACTGAATAATCTACTAACATTATATTTTGAAAGAATATGCAGGAAAGTTAGTAATACAAAGAATATTATAAACTTACCTTTTTCTGGGTAGTAAACCAAATTTCAATTATTAAGAATTACTGGCAATACATTTGGAAGTTCATCAAAATGTAGTGGGAAATTCTCACTGTTATTTCATGAATCTAATTTGGCAGGAATACCATGAAAAAAATTTTAATTGGTGAGAAATCTACAGGTGACTTTGAGAAAAGATAGAGCATAAAATTGACCTACTCAGTGGGCTTCAAATAATCCCTAGCATAGGTACCTGAATATTATAAAATCATTACTATGTTCTTTTAAAAAGGACATGCATTGTCCTCTCTTTGTAGTTAATAAAGAAAATTAAAGCAAACCATTTGTAGATGAAGGACATTCATTGAAACTCACGTGAGTAGAAGCAATAGAGTTAGCGCTTGACTTATTTTCCTCAGTGACACTTACTACCAAAGATACTTCGTTTGAAAGATCTTGTGGAGGGACCGTTTCTGACGCCATAGAGAGAAAATTAAACCTTGTTTTCTGATAATCGGAAGCAACATACAGATCGTAGGAATAAGGCAAAGTTCCCTCGTAGTTGGGAGAAGCCCGCGGTGCAGTCTTAGTACAGAGACTACGCTGAAAGCAGTGCCACGTATCCAGGTTAGAGGAGCTTCGCAGGCGCACGGCAATGGCCAGAATCACAGACAGAAAGAAGAGCACGGATATCAAGGCCAATGCCACCACCAGGTAAAATTGCAGCTCAGCCTGGGGGTTAGAGGGTGTGAGACGATCACTGAGGTCTGGCAGTGCCTCTTGTAGGCTGTCCGCAAAGACCAGATGCAGCGTAGCGGTGGCCGAGAGAGGCGGCTGTCCTCCATCACGCACAGCGACCAGCAGGCGTTGGCGGGCCACGTCCCTGTCGCCCAGAGCACGCGCTGTGCGCACCTCGCCCGTACGCAGCCCAAGGCTGAACAGTCCGGGCTCGCTGGCCTGCAGCACGTGGTAGGACAGCCAGGCATTGTGTCCGGAGTCCGCATCCACCGCCACCACCTTGGTAACCAGGTAGCCGGGCTGCGCGGCGCGCGGTACGGCGTCGAAGAGCGCAGAGCCGTCGGGCCCCAGCGCCGGGTACAACACTCTTGGCGCGTTGTCGTTGCAGTCGTCCACCAACACGCGTAGGCTGATGTTGGCGCTTAGCTCGGGCGAGCCCTGGTCACGCGCTTGCAGCGTCAGCTGGAAGGCGCGCAGCTGCTCGTGGTCGAAGGCGCGCTGCGCGAACACCACCCCGTTCTGCGCGCTCACCGACACGTAGGACAACAGCGCGCGCGGCTCCAGGTCACTGGCCACGATGGAGTAGGAGACGCGGCCATTGGGTCCCAGGTCGGGGTCAGAGGCGCTGACCTGCGCTATGGAGGCACCGGGCGGGTTGTTTTCTGGCACGTGGACCAGGTAGGCTGACTGTTGGAAAACTGGAACGTTGTCATTGACGTCCCCGATGTGTAGGGTGACGCTTCTGCTGGAGGAGAGGGGCGGCTTACCTCTGTCAGTGGCCGTAATGGTAACATTGTAAACCGGGGTCTGTTCCCGGTCCAGGGCTCCATCTGTTACAAGCTTGTAGTAATTATTGGCAGAAGATTGAATCCTAAAAGGAACTTTCTCTTTTATTAGACATGTGACTTCCCCGTTTTCTCGCGAATCTTTATCATGTGTTTTAAACAAAGCAATCACCGTCCCAGGCTCTGCATCCTCGGTTATGGAACTAGATACGGAAGTGAAAACCACCTCTGGGGCGTTGTCATTCTCATCTAGAATTTCTAGTATAATTTTACACTCGGTGGCCATGCCTCCTCTGTCCTTGGCTTCTATGCTTATGGTATAACTGCTACTGATTTCGAAGTCTATAGGGTCTTTGGATTTAATTTCTCCACTTTGATGGTTTAACATAAACATATTTCCAACATCTCCTAATATTTTGAAGGAGTAGGTGATCTCTGCATTGATGCCCTCATCTGGGTCTGTGGCAGTCACCTTTAGCACAGAGGTGCCTGAGGGCAAGTTTTCTCTCAGGCTAACTTTGTACACATCCTGACTGAACATTGGGGGGTTATCATTGGCATCAGTGACTTCGATCTTGATTTGAGTGGTGCCAGTTTGGACTGGGTCACCCCCATCCACCGCTGTCAGGACCAGGAGATGAGAGCTCTGTTGTTCCCGGTCCAGGGGCTTCTCCAACATTAATTCAGGGGTGTTCTTGCCTTCAGTCTTATCCTTCATCATCAGAGAGAAGTGCTCATTATAGCTGAGTTGGTAACTCTGAAGAGAGTTAGGCCCTACATCTGCATCTATACCAGATTCCAGACCAAACCGAGTTCCTGGAATTGCAAGTTCATTGATTTGTAAAATAATGCTATTTTGGAGGAAGTGAGGTGCATTGTCATTTATATCTTCTATAATTACGTTTATGTGAAAAACATTTAGAGGGTTCTCTGCTACAATCTCTAAGGGCACAACACACAGAGGGTTTTGAGGACAGAGCGATTCCCGATCTATTCTGTCATTCACAATTAAGTTCCCATTCTCCGTGTTTATGGTAAAGTATTGTTTCTCTGCACTAACTCTGAGGTTGCGGGTCAATAAATCTCGTACAGGCAGCCCCAAGTCCTTAGCGAGGTTCCCCACCACAGAGCCCCTGGCCATTTCTTCCGGAATAGAGTAGCGGATCTGCTCGGAGAGCGCTCCGCAGAACAAAGGCAGCAGGAAGGGAAAGAGTACTTGCCGCCGGGTACCGCTCCTCTGTTTCGCCCTACTTCCCATCCTTCTCAGCCCTGCTGCAACTTCTGGCGTTGAGAAGATGCTTTCTTTACAAATTGCGTTTAAAATATCGACTTTCACCGCGTAGAAAACTCAAGACTCCCAGTTTGAAGGCATCCCAGTCGGTATTCCGGAATCAGATTAGCCGAGCAGCGACCGGACTGAGGGTTCCTCTCCTTTCTACGTACTTGCTTTTGTGACTGCGCAGCAAATCACCCGGGTGGACCCTGGACTCCAGCTCTTGCAGCACATTGGCCAAGAGCGGCGCTCGGAGTCTGTTTAGAGAACTGCAGGCAAAAGTCTTGCAAATAATGAGATTCGGTATTTTGACAGCTATGTTGTTTTGGCTGTGTCTGTTTCCAAGTGTTTACTTTCAAAGAAAGTTCCTCAGAGATGGAGTTCTATAGAAGAGCCATTTACCCACGAATGAGAAAAGTTTGTCTTTTTCTAATCATTGGCAGTTCAGATATTGGAAAAACAAAGCAAAGTTTCTCTCCAGATTTAGAACAAAGACCAATGAGAAAACAGCCCCACCAAGTGGTATGGGGAAATTTTAACAGCCACAAAATGACACCCAGTATTAGAGTCAATCTTAGGTGCAGATAATTTCCCTCCTCCGTTTATCAGAGGAAACTGGAGGAGAGCTCAAAGCTATATAGGTGTACTCAGTATACCAATGGCCAATGCCATTAAGTTTTCCCTGTTACATATAAAAGATTTATGAAAGGGATTAAGTGTTTTACGCTTAGATGATATAAAATTATACCTTAATAGGTTACCATAGGAATTTAATGACATAAAATGTGAAGGTGTTTTCTTTCTGTCTTTTTATTTAACTGGACTATATGTTGCACCTTAACAGAACTTTACCACAGAGTCAAAACAGCCTTCTTCATCTCAAGTTTCAAAACCAACCTTTCCTTTTTATCTTCCAAGATCTTGGTTGCCAGCTCCTAACTAGTTCAGACTAATGTTTTTAAAAATATGGACTACCTCTCTCTTCCAGCAAAATACTTCATATCCTTTTCATTCATCTAATTTCAGTTCAAGTAAAATGTGTTAATATATATTTTTTTTAGTTTGGAATTCCATAAGCACCAAAACACTAACATTTTCTTGACTTCAAGACAAATTTAGGCATCTGTTGCAAGACTTCCTTCTCCTGCAGTTGAAATTTTTTCACCCAAACATTAGATATTCTACATATACTTAATAACATTACAGCCAATTCTTAAATGAGAAAGTAAAGTAAACTTGAAAGGGAACATGAATATGCAAATAATTTGGACCCAATATCTAGAAGTAGTGTGACATTGAGGAGCTGAATTGATTATGGAGACAATTCCTGAGATCAAATACCCTAGATATATCTCCTCTTCTCATTTGACTTTCCTAGACTTTGCTTTAGATAACAAATGTGTTAGTAGGTAACTCTTAGGGCTTTAATAACAAGTTGTTTCTGAATAAGAATTTAGAATACCATACCTAGATATAATACAAAATGACTTTATGAAGGAAATAAAGAGGGAATCCATGATTCATTGGCATATTGAAAACAAACAAAAATATCCAGAGCAATACCAGCTAAATCCATCTCTTATGAAGTCCAAATACCCACTCCATCCTTATATTCACAAACTATTCCATATAAATAAGTCTGAAAAATGTAAACATGTTTAACAGATTTTAAAGTAACTTTTGAGAACCACTAATTCAAAATTAAGTATTTCTGTGACTTTTCATGTAAAAAAACACTCAACACAGACACTAAAGTACAAGTAAAAGAATAAAAGAGCCTGACCTGTGGTGGTGCAGTGGATAAAGCATGGACCTGGAATGCAGAGGTCACTGGTTCGAATCCCTGGGCTTGCCCCATCAAGCAGAAACAGAAAGCAACTACTATGAGTAAATGCTTCCTGTTTCTCCCCCTCTTTCCCACTTTCCCTCTCTCTGTCTCTCTCCCCTCTCCAAAAATCAATAAATAAAATCTTTTTTAAAAATAAAAGAAAAGAACATCAGTTCAGAACTATCTAATGAATTCACAGTAGAAATAGAAAAGATGTCTAGAACTTAAAAAACAAAAGGGTATTCTATGTTTCCTCTCATAAGGGAGTCCAGTAATTAAAAGGCAACCAGCATGTTTGGTGAGATAAATAAAGGAGACAAAGTTAAATAACCAACAGGATCTAAACATATTACCAGTCATCAAAAATGAAAATATACTGTAATTGTTTTGTGCTCCGAGGAAAGTTTACATGTGTGAATGTGGAAATATGTGTGACTGTGTGTATACAGATAAGAAAAGAGCTAAAGGGTATGCTTGTGAATCAATAAGGTAAAATCTGAGCATTAGAAGTATAGCAAATAATGGTAGAATATAATTATAATGATGGAGAGAACGCAAAGTTGAAATAGGGAAATAGATAAAATGTCTGTGAATAATAACCAGCTTACACTGATAGCCATCAACACCGATGATAGAAAAATATTATGAAAACTCAATTTATTATAAGGCAAGGTATAATAGCACACTGGACCTTTGGAATCAAGGGAAAATATACCCAGACTAAAAATGACTTTCATAAAATGTTTCTGAAAGTTTATGGTCATGTGATTAAAGGTAAAATACACAAATTTATATGTATTGTTCTAAGTCTGTATGAACTGAATATGCCCCCTCCCAAAATTTTTGTAACAGGTTCACCAAAAAAACCATTTAATAGATTTGGGCAGAGACACTAGTAATTGGGACTCAGAAAAAATAATCTCACCTGATTATTTGTAGGTTCACATTTGCCTAAACCGGTAACTGAATCTTCAACTATCAAGAAAGGCTCGCTTTTCTCACAGCTTTCGTGGCTGATGAGCGTGTCCGCGTAGTTGGGCTGCGGGAAGATCAGGTGACTTTTCCCCGAGTCCGCGGTGAGGGAGACCTCGTGGGAATAGGTCTGCAGGAAAGCCTGCACCCCCTCCACGCCCACAAAGTGCGAGGCGGACAAGCCCGCCAATCCCCCTCCTGAAGCCTGGAGCGGACGTGACGTGTGCCAGCGCCTCAGCCTGAGCGCCAGCAGCACGATGACAAAAGCGAGGAAGACACAGGAGACAGCAGCCACCGCCACCACCAGGTATAACGTGAGGCCTGACTCATCAGGGTTGACGTGAGACTCAAGGCTGCTTAGGTCAGCCAGGACGTCTGGGATGCTGTCGGCCACGGCCACGGTGAGCGTGACGGTGGCCGACAGAGGGGGCTGGCCGTGGTCCTGGACCGCCACCACCAGGCTCTGCTTGAGCGCATCTCTGTCCAGCAGGGCCCGCGCAGTGCGCACCTCGCCCGTGTGCAGCCCCACCGCGAAGAGCCCTGGCTCGCTGGCCTTGAGCAGGCGGTAGGACAGCCAGGCGTTCTGGCCCGAGTCTCTGTCCACCGCGACCACCTTAGTCACCAGGTAGCCGGGTTCTGCGGAGCGGGGTGCCAGCTCCACGCCGGTGGAGCCATCAGTGGGGAGTGCGGGATACAGGATCTCTGGTGCATTGTCGTTCTGGTCCAGCACAAATATGCTCAGGGACACGTTGGTACTGAGTGCAGGGTCCCCACTGTCTTGTGCCATCACTTGTAGCTGCAGGTCTCGGAACTGCTCATAGTCGAATGAGCATAGCGCATACAGGACCCCAGTCTCTGAGTTGATAGAGATGTAAGAGGACAGGGGAGCTCCCTGGATGGTGTCCTCCACCAGAGAGTAAGTGACCCTAGCATTTTCTTTGCTGTCCCTATCAAGTGCGGTCACTGATAAGAAGGAGGCTCCTCTGGGGTTGTTTTCAGGAATGTAGGCTGAGTAAGAGGAGTGAGCAAAAGTGGGGGGGTTATCGTTTTCATCTGCTACATTCAATGAAATGTAAGTGTTTGTAGACAAGGGTGGACTTCCCTGATCTGTAGCTGTCAGGGTTATATTGTAGCTCTGTATCTGCTCTCTGTCCAGCGCTCTGTTTGTTATCAACTTGTAATAATTTCCGTAAGTCTTTTCTAAATTAAAAGGCAGATTGTTAGGAATGAAACAAGAGACTTGACCATTTTCTCCAGAGTCTTGATCTTGCACATTTAGAAGAGCAATCACTGTACCTGGAGGAGAGTTTTCCAGCACTGAGTTGGTAGAAGATGTGATAGTTATTTCTGGAGCATTATCATTCACATCCACAACTGTGATCAACATCTTAGCAGTGGTGGAGAGACCTCCACCATCTCGGCCCTGAATCTCCATCTCATAGAATCTATGTTTCTCAAAATCCAGAGGCCCCTGTACTGAGACTTCTCCAGTTCGAGAATCCAAATGGAATATTTTAGAAGCTTTGCTGTCCATATTCTGGAATGAATACACTACTTCGCCGTTGATTCCCTCATCTGGATCTGTTGTGTTTACCATAAGCACCCGGGTTCCAGAGCTGAGGTTCTCGGGAACACTCACTCGATATTCAGACTGTGTAAACTTTGGGATATGGTCATTTACGTCAAGAACGACTACACGAATGGGAATAGTGCCCTGGCGGATGGGATCTCCTCCATCTAAGGCTGTGAGGAGGAGGAGATGATTAGCCTCTTTCTCCCGGTCCAGGCTCCTCTCCAGCACTAGCTCAGGATTCTTGGCCCCATCGGTTCTGCCTCGCACTTGCAAGGAGAAGTAACTATTAGGGTTGAGCTGGTAGCGCTGTAGGGAGTTCTTTCCTACGTCTGGATCCCTAGCGTTAGGAAGGGGAAATCGCGACCCCGGAGTTGCATGCTCACTGACTTTTATCTCTAATTCCTCCTCCTGGAAGCTGGGGGCGTTATCATTAATATCCATTATTTCCACTTCCACTCCGTAAATCTTGAGGGTATCTTCCACAAGTATCTCCATATTTAAAAAACAGGAGGACATCTTCTCACAGAGTTCCTCCCGGTCTATCCTACCTGCTGTGATCAAGCTGCCGCTTCGCGGATGCAGAGCGAAAAGCTGCGTCCTACCTCTGGAGACGATGCGGACGCGGCGCTCCGCCAGCTCTCGGGGCTCCAGCCCCAGGTCCTTGGAGATATTGCCCACGAAGAAGCCTTTGTCTGTCTCTTCGGGCACCGAGTATCGGATCTGCCCGGCCCCAGACCCCCGCAGACTCCCCAGGAAAATGTACAGTAGGACCTGCCCGCTGCGGTCCAGGCGTAGAAGCTGATTCGCCATAGCAGTGGCTGAGCCGATATTCCGCGGTTACTTGAGCCGGCTTGTCCTGACTCAGCTACAAAGTCCCAGGTCGACTGCATCCAAAATATAAGAGAGCGAAGGGAAGTCCGTACTTTTAAGTTTCCAGCATCAGGATCTGTGAGTATCCATCTCATTCTGCTTTGTGTTACGGAGGTTGGGGGAGGAAGTGACTCTGTATCTCGCAGCTTCCCATCTCCTGGTTGGTGAACAGCGGCGCCTAGAGTCCAAACTTATTATTGCAACGAGTAAGAAAACCAAACGAACGTGCCTGTACCATAAGTACTGTAAAGACACTCACCTCTTTGAGAATCATTCACACAGCATATGTAAAGCTTAAATTGCAGACAATAAAGTTATGTAGTGTGATGTTAAAATTTGACCGAGAGCACTTTTGAAAAGAGTTATTAAAAGGGTTTGCTTAACTTTTTTTAAAAAAGTTTGCAAATATTACTGGAATCAAAAACTTGCAGGTTAGATTTGGTTCCTATTAGTTTTTATCAACTGAAAGAACAGCATTTGTGCATGTGGAACTAGCACGGTTTCAAAAGAAATCATCAGATAGGATGCATGACCATAATTCTTACCGATGTTTCTCTATTAAGAAAAAGATGAAATGTTTGAGAAAATTTGGATGGCATTAGGGTTGTTATTTAAAATACCACGTTATCAAGTATACATGCACTCTATATCCTTAATTAAATGGTATTCTATTTCATAGAAAAATTTTACCTGAGATTTTCTTATATATTTTTTAAAATGCATTTTAATATTAGAAGGGTCACAGCGTTGTGAATTTTAGTCTTAACAGTGATACCCATAGATCTGACCAAGATTTATTTTAGGAACTCTATCAAGAGATTGAACATAAGATCTTGAAATAATAGCATTATATTGATGTATATTGGCATATTAGAATATAAAAAGCATTATTTTAACTACTTACCTGTTTAAAAGTCTTCTTATCTACACCAACACTAGGAGTTAGAATGCTAGCCAATAGCGCTAAAGAGCTATCTTTGTTGGGAGTGTCTTGTTTGGCTGGACAGTGATCAGCAGATGTGAGAAAATTAAATTCCGGGTTAGTTTGATCCCCGGGCACACACAAATTATAGGCATACGGCAAAGTCCCCTCACTGTAGTTAGGGGCAATCTCTTGTCCAGACCTGGAGCAGAGAACAGACCCAAAGCAGCCCCCGGTGGCGGGACTGGAAGAGCGTCGCAGGCGCAAGGCAATGGTCAGAATCACAGTCAGGAGGAAGAGCACGGAGATCAAGGCCAAGGCCACCACCAGATAAAACTGCAGCTCAGCTTGGGGGTCAGATGGCGTGGGACGCTCGACGAGGTCTGGCAGAGCCTCTTGTAGGCTGTCAGCGAAGACCAGAAGTAGCGTGGCAGTGGCCGAGAGGGGCGGCTGTCCCCCATCGCGCACAGCAATCAGGAGGCGCTGGCGGGCCGCGTCCCTGTCGCCCAAAGCTCGCGCTGTGCGCACCTCGCCCGTGCGCAGCCCGAGGCTGAACAGTCCGGGCTCGCTGGTCTGCAGCACGTGGTAGGACAGCCAGGCATTGTGTCCCGAATCTGCATCCACCGCCACCACCTTAGTGACCAGGTAGCCGGGCTGTGCAGCGCGCGGTACCGTGTCGAAGAGCGCAGAGCCATCGGGCCCCAGCGAGGGGTACAGCACTCTTGGCGCGTTGTCGTTGCGGTCGTCCACTAACACGCGCAGGCTGACGTTGGCGCTGAGCGCGGGCGAGCCCTGGTCACGCGCCTGCAGTGTCAGCTGGAAGGCGCGCAGCTGCTCGTGGTCGAAGGCGCGCTGCGCGAACACCACCCCGCTCTGCGCGCTCACCGACACGTAGGACGACAGCGCGCGCGGCTCCAGGTCGCTGGTCACGATGGAGTAGGAGACGCGGCCATTGGGTCCCAGGTCAGGGTCGGAGGCGCTGATCTGCGCTATGGAGGCACCGGGCGGGTTGTTTTCTGGCACATGGACCAGGTAGGCTGACTGTTGGAAAACCGGAGCGTTGTCATTGACATCGGTGATGTGCAGGGTGATGGTGGTGCTGGAGGAGAGGGGCGGCTTGCCCCTATCCGTGGCTGTGATGGTGATATTGTACTCCGGGGTCTGTTCCCGGTCCAGGGCCCCGTCTGTTACTAGTTTGTAGTAATTATTGGAAGAAGAATGAATCTTAAATGGAACATTTTTACTTAAATTACACATGACTTCTCCATTTTCCCTGGAATCCTTGTCCCGAGTTTTGAAGAGGGCCACAACCATTCCTGGATGCGAATCCTCTAAAATCTGATCAGAGAGCGAAGTGATGATTATTTCTGGGCTGTTGTCGTTTTCATCTAGAACTTCTATAATTACTTTACACCGTGTAGAGAGAGATCCCCGGTCCTTTGCTTCTACATCCATGATATATTTTTCTACTTTTTCAAAATCCAAGCGTTCATGAGTTATAATGTTTCCTGTAGCAGAATCCAGAAAGAACACGTGCTGGGCTTTATCAGCCACACGAAGGAAGGAATAGGTGATCTCTGCGTTCAAGCCTTCATCTAGGTCTGTGGCTCTCACCCTCAGCACAGAGGTGCCTGGGGGCACGTCTTCTGGAATGCTGACCCTGTACACATCTTGGCTGAACACAGGAGGGTTATCATTGGCATCCACCACCAGGATTCGGATCCGAGCAGTGCCACTTTGTGGCGGAACCCCACCATCTAAGGCTGTTAGTACCAAGTGGTGCACGCTCTGCGTTTCTCGGTCCAGGGTCTTCTGCAGTATTAATTCTGGATATTTGCCACCATCGGGATTGTCTTTCACCCCCAATGAGAAATATTCATTAGGACTTAGTTGGTATTTGCTCAGTGAATTCATACTAATATCAGGATCTTTGGCAGAGTCAAGAAGAGTTCCCACTCCTGGGCTGACAGATTCACTGATTTCTAAGTTTATTTCATCTGTATGGAATTGAGGAGCATGGTCATTGATATCTTCAATATTCACAACAATATGAAAAATATTTAAGGGATTTTCCACCACGGCTTCCAACTGCAACTCACATCTTCTCTCTTTGCAAATCTGCTCACGGTCTATCCGGTCCTTCACAAGTAAGTCCCCGCTCTCCGCGTCTACATTGAAAAGCAGCGTCTCCCCGCTAACTCGCAGCTTCCGAGAGGACACCTCCAGGACACCGAGCTTTAGATCTTTGGCAAGGTTCCCCACCACCGAGCCCTCAGGCAGCTCCTCGGGAATCGAGTAGCGGATCGGCTCGCAGAGGACGCGGTAGAACAAAGGCATCAGGAAGGCAAACAGTACCTGCAGCCGGCGGGCTCCGCGTCTGTGCGCACAGCTCCCTCCCATTGTGCGCTCTAGTTCTCGCTGGGTCCCAGTCTTTCCAGCTGGAGAAAGTGCACACTGTCGCACTGGGAAAGCATTTAGCCCAAGATAAGCGAAGCCTCCAGTCTTGAGACTAGGAATCTGCTTGTGTTAGGAGAGTCTGCGCAGTCGGGAGCCCTAGTGTGTAAGCGGGATTCCTTCTCTCAGTGTTGGTGGCTGCGCAGGAAATCCTAGGCTAGAGGCTAAAGAATCCCGGGCGTGAGCGCTTGCCCTGCACTGGCCGACAGCGGCGCCCTGAGGACTTGTGTGGAATCGCAGGCTAATGTTTCTCCATTTCAGGAAATCATTTAATTTGAATGTAAGATAATAAGAGCTAAAATATTTGAATCTTACTCCTCAGTGACCCCGTTTTCATCATGAAACATTTTTCACATGGTCAAAACTATATCTTTTTATATTTTAAAAAGTTACATAGAATTGAATAGACAAAAATATTTCTTTTAGAAGTCAAAAAGGCACCAAAGACTTTTAGGTGAAAAGTAGGTCTCTATCCCGTGGCTCACAGCTATCCAGTTCTTTCATTCAGAGGCAATCACTGTTTTTACTTTTAAGAGTAATTACTCACAAAGAAAAGTACTGAAGATAAGCAAAAAACTTTTTTGTCTTTGATCCTAGTTTATATGTGACTAGAAAGTATCAGTTCATTCCTCCATATTTAGGAACTAAATTGCAATCATTGCTATATTGAATACAATACCTAAAGTGAATGGTGTTGCTTTTAAATAATTATATTTAAAAAGCATTTGCTTACAATAGCTACCATGTCAGAGTAGTTTTTTTAAAAAACTTTTTCAAAACAAAATAATTATTAGAGATGGATGCATAATAATTTTGACTCTCACAGACCAAAAATTTAAGTAATAGTTCCAATGATTTCAAAGTTAATAACTGAGGCTGTGTTCTCCTCCCACAAACATATCATTGAACAAATGTTGAATGACATGAAAAAAGTAATGTTCCCATAAATACTATTTTGAGACACATTAAGACACTCTTTGTCTTTCTGCTACCATATTAAGTTAGAAGAATATTAGTAATAAATTAAAAGTAAGAGATCAAACCAATACATCACTATCTTCAATAACCCAAATAGGTTCATCAGTAATACCACTGATACTTTGTTTAGAATAACTTTGTGTACTTCTCTGCTTATATTCCAATTGAATCTCCTACAGAAATAACATTTCTTTCTTGACTTCAAGTTTATTTTTACTCTTAATTTCAGTTTTGGGTGGATCTTCCTTTCTCTATGTTAATGAGCTACTGAAATACTCTTGGCACACATCCTTGCTCCTGTTCTTGGAAACATATACAACCTACCTGTCTCCCCGATCTACATATTTTTTCAGCCTTAGAGATTGGAAAATTAAACAAAAAAAATTACAGAGAGAGCAGATTAAAATGTGCTTAATTTAACTTTCTATATGTCCTCTGGAAACCCGATGGAGCAAAGAAACTCAAATTAAAATGCTGTGTCCTGCCTGACCTGTGGTGGCGCAGTGGATAAAGCATCGACCTGGAAATGCTGAGGTCACCGGTTCAAAACCCTGGGCTTGCCTGGTCAAGGCACATATGGGAGTTGATGCTTCCAGCTCCTCCCCCCTGTCTCTCTCCTCTCTCTCTCTCTTTCTGTGTCTCTCTCTCTCCTCTCTAAAATGAATAAATAAAATAAAAATTAAAAAAAATGCTGTGTCCTCCATGTAACAGTAAGAAATTAGAATCACAGGTAAAAGAATACTACAGAGTTGCCAGGTATAATCACACTTGGAAAAATTTAAGCACACATTGTTATGACTTCTATAGAATATTATTTTAAAAAATTTAAATTTTTAGGAAGCATATTTAACTGTAACTGTCATTACAAGATATAGGTTAACAAATATAATCACAAGTGTGTACTTGTGCCCTTCTCCTTGGGAAGAACCCTGAGTGGTCTTGTGTGTGAGTTATGTTTCCAGTGATGCTAATGCATTTGTTTGTGACATTTGCCTATTTTTACCATACCTGCATTCAAAACCAGAGTAAGGATTTATGCATGTGGCCAACAGGAGAGCACACAAACTGTAAAATATAAGGCTCTGCAAAGCTAATTTCAACAGTCTTATGACAATAGACCCTCATTGCCATTATGTAAATATTACCAGAAAGTAAAAACATATCAGCCTTAATAACCGACAGGTTCTATTCTGGAATATTTTAGCAAGAAGCAAAGTGAAAGAATAAAATTTAAAAATTCTCATCACCATGCTGCAGACCTCAAAGCAAAACCAGTCATAATTTTTTTTTAAATGAAAGAAAAGGAGTAAAAATAGAACTCACTGGAACCAAAGGGGTATCTTCTATAGGGGACTTCGAATCATCTAACAAAGACAAAGGATCCTTTTTCTCACAGCTCTCATGGCTGATGAGCGTGTCTGCATAGTTCGGCTGCGGGAAGATCAGGTGACTCTTCCCTGAATCCGCGGTGAGGGACACCTGGTGGGAATAGGTCTGCAGGAAAGCCTGCACCCCATCCACGCCCACAAAGTGCGAGGCTGGTACGCCAGCCAACCTTTCTCTGGGAGCCTGGAGCAGACGTGATGTCTGCCAATGGCGCAGTCTCAGTGCCAGCAACATGATAACAAAGGCGAGGAAGACACAGGAGATGGCAGCTACAGCAACCACCAGGTATAACGTGAGGCTGGAGTCCTTAGGGTTGGCGGAGGATTCAAGACTGCCCAGGTCGGCTAGGACGTCTGGAATGCTGTCGGCCATGGCCACGGTGAGCGTGACAGTGGCCGAGAGAGGGGGCTGGCCGTGGTCCTGGACCGCCACCACCAGGCTCTGCTTGAGCGCATCTCTGTCCAGCAGGGCCCGCGCAGTGCGCACCTCGCCCGTGTGCAGCCCCACCGCGAAGAGCCCTGGCTCGCTGGCCTTGAGCAGGCGGTAGGACAGCCAGGCGTTCTGGCCTGAGTCTCTGTCCACTGCCACCACTTTAGTCACTAGATAGCCAGGCTCTGCTGAGCGGGGTGCCAGCTCCACACCGGTGGAATCATCGGTGGGTAGTGAGGGGTACAGGATCTCTGGAGCATTGTCATTCTGGTCCAGCACAAACAGACTGAGTGACACGTTGCTGCTGAGTGGTGGGTCCCCGCTATCAGTGGCAGTCACCTGCATCTGTAGGTCACGAAACTGCTCATAGTCGAAGGACTGAAGTGCATATAGGACTCCTGTGTCAGAGTTGATGGAGATGTAGGAGGATAGAGGTGACCCCTGGACAGTGTCTTCAGCTAGGGAGTAAATAACCCGAGCATTCTCTTTGCTGTCTGGGTCTAGTGCGGTCACCGAGAAGATGGAGGCACCTCTGGCATTGTTCTCTGGGACATAGGTAAAGTAAGACGTGTGAGAGAAGGTGGGCGGGTTGTCATTGATATCTGCCACTTGTAGGGTGAAGTGAGTTTCTGTTGATAAGGGTGGGCTTCCTCCATCTGTGGCTGTTACAGTAATATTGTATGAGGATACCTGTTCCCTGTCAAGAGCCCTATGTGTCATCAACCGATAATAACTGTCAATGGACTTTTCTAACTTAAATGGCAAATTCCCTGGCATGGAACAGGTGACCTGTCCATTCTGCCCAGAGTCTAGATCATGAACGTTTAAAAGAGCTATAACAGTCCCCAGAGGTGAATCTTCCTTCAAGGGACTAAACAGAGATGTGATGGTCACCTCTGGACTGTTGTCATTTACGTCTTTTACTGTAATCAACACTTTTGCTGTTGCAAGATATGCTCCACCATCTTCTGCTTGTATTTCTATTTCATAGAAACTTCTTTCTTCATAATCTAGATTTTCTGATATTTTTATTTCTCCAGTATTTTTGTTTAGTTGGAATTTCAACAATTGTGTATCAGGTAATTTTCGGAATGAATATGTCACTTCTCCATTGACTCCTTCATCCCTGTCGGTGGCAGAGACTGTCAGCAGCTGTGTGCCCACAGGCAAGTTCTCAGGAACACTCACTCGGTATTCAGGCAAAGTGAAGACTGGTGCGTTGTCATTTGCATCAAAGACAGTGACACTGATAAGGACAGTGCCAGATCGGAGAGGGTCACCCCCGTCGGAGGCAGTGAGGACCAGGTGGTGCTGTGCCTCTTCCTCGCGATCCAGGGCGCGCTCCAGCACCAGCTCCGGGTACTTGACACCGCTGGCACGGCTTTGAACTGCTAGGGAGAAGTGCCTATTGGAGCTGAGCTGGTAGCTCTGTAGGGAGTTCACGCCCACATCCGGATCAATAGCTTCCGGAAGAGGAAAACGCATTCCTGGAGCGACGTTTTCATTAATCTTTACATCTAGATTTTCTGCTTGGAATTTTGGCGCATTATCGTTGATATCAGTTACTTCTATTTCTATCCCGATAAGTTTCACCCTATCTTCCACAAGAATGTTAAAATTCACCAGACACCGAGCGCTGTGAGCACAGAGCTCCTCCCTGTCTATCCGGCCCGCGGTGACCAAGCTGCCAGTCCGGGGGTTCAGAGAAAAGAGCTGCGTCCTACCTCTGGAGACGATGCGGACTCCGCGCTCCGCCAGCTCCCGGGGCTCCAGCCCTAGGTCCTTGGAAATGTTTCCCACGAAAGAGCCTTTGTCCAGCTCCTCAGGCACCGAGTAGCGGATCGGCCGGGCATCAGCCTCCCACGGTACACCGAAGAAAAGGCAGAGCAGAACCAGCGCCCTGCGGTCGGAGCGATTCCTCTGAGCGGCCATTGTTGTTTGGTCACGGAATTCTGGCAAAGTCCTCGCTGGCCACGTTTCGTCTTTTGAGCGGTTCCCTTTTCTTTCTCTGACTGCAGGGAGTCTCTGTAGCCTGAACACCTTAAATTCTGGAGTGACTGTCGCTGCAGCCCGGGAGCCGGTTTGTAGAAACTGGGGAGCTTTGTGTAGTTGGAGCCTGAGAATCCGGATGGAGCGCTGGCTGCGCTTCTCTCCTAGTGGGTGAACAGCGGCGCCCAGGGTTCTCAGAAGTTATTGCACCCAGTATGTGTATGCCATAGAAAACAGACGCTACTTTGTTGAAGATTTTATTTTACATTACATCTTTGGTTTCTCAGCTAATATCATTAAGTCGACTACTATTAGTAGTTTTCTTTACTAGGTAGGATAAATTGGAATGAGAGTACTGTACTATAAAATGTTAAATGAAATAGTTCGTTAAATATATATTTCAACACATTTTCCCAATAGAAATATATCCACTTTAAAAGGTATTTCTTACTTTATTTCCTCTCAGATTCTAGATATATTCAGAAAAGTCTTACAATTTTATTTGAAATTTAGATTTAAACTGTCCAATTATATTTAGGGATTGATATAGAGACTATAAGAAATAAACCACTAACAATTCACTTAGAATTTTTAGTTTAGATTTAATTAACTGATTAAGTTTGTTTAACATTAAGATTGTATAAAAGGTTTTCAAAATATTTTTTAAAATAGTTTTATTGAGCTTCAATGAATATTTTAATGTATTTTTATTTTGGGTATATATTATTAGAAGTTGGCTTGACATATTTAAATGAATTGAGCAGGTAATCACCAACCAAGAGGAACATGTGTTGTAATGGGTAGAAGTATCCGTACAGGAATTTCAAGTGCTACAATTTTCATAAACGATTTTAGAAATAGTAGTGCAGATTAAGTGGTGAAAATAGTGGTGAAAATTAAGTGCTTATGTCAGATCACCTGTTTCCATCAGGGCACTGATGCCAGTTTGAATTATCTCTTCTTTTAGCATTTTTGTATGGAAGCCCAAAGCAAAATGGTACACACATCTCCAATTGCATGTGTCCATCAACCCAGCAGCAGTTCTCATCTCAAAGGTGAGGGGTTTAAAGATTCCTTCTTTCAGATAGAGAACAGGTTGTTCAGAAGTATTTGTCGCTATGCCCCAAGTATGCAACTTTTCAAAGATTTTTATCTTTTATCTTCAAAGACTTTATATCAGATGTTCCAATACAAACTGGATGCAAAAGGCAAGAGCATTTTGCTTGCTTTCTTAGAAATTCTAGACTTTTCAATGTAGAGGAAAGAAGATTGGGAAAGACTACAACTTGAGCTCCCAGAAAAGATAAATAAATATAAGAAGAAAGCCAGAAGGCCCAAAAGTTGAAGAGAAAAATTCCTCAAGGGTTGTTAGTATTAAGCTTTGGGGACCATAGAAATCTTGGCAATGAAAATAAAATTTTGACTCTCTCCCAAGAAAAATGCACACATGTAAAACTTTGAATATAATTTCAGGAATTCATGGATCTGTTCTCTGTCCCCACTCCAATAGTTACACTTTAAAATTATTGAAATAACAAGAAAATATATCTAAATGTACTGATAAGATTATTTGCAATAAATGTTTCTTTGAAAGGAGTACATGCTTTGATATTTAATGAGTGCCTGAATGTTATTAAACTTTAAAAACACTAGTAGGATATAGAAAATGTATCTTAAATCTTAGCAGATTTGAATAGATGGGCTATTATTTATTTATTTGATAAGAAGACAAGACAACTGCCTCTGTTCTGTTAATCTGAGCTTGACAAGGTATCTCCATTTTAGTGACAGTGTTTCTTGAATTATAAAGCAACTTATGAACTAAGTAAATCTTGAAAAATATAACCAGCCAAAAGTAAACACTGAGAAGAGAAGATAGTGATTAGATATTGATTTTCTAAAAATGATTCTAGATATAAAAATGAAGTATGCCTGAAATATGAGAAACTAGTGGAATACTACAGAAGACACAAAAATGAAACTCACCGGTGTTAGGGTCTCAGGCTGTGAAGTCAAATCATTCCCACCATGAAGTGGAACTAAGGCGCCAGGAGAATCGCCGCAAACTATGTCTTGAGTGAAATATTGGGGCTCACTACATTTTAGGAAATTAAACTCTGTCTTTCCAGTATTGGCAACGCACAGATTGTAGGAATAGGGCAATGTTCCTTCACTGTAGTTGGGGGGAACCACAGGGCCAGACTTAGAGCAGACACTAGGCTGAAAGCAGCCCCAAGCAGAGGGGCTGGAGGAGCGACGGAGGTGCAGGGCGACCGCCAGAATCACCGCGAGGAGGAAGAGCACGGAGATCAAGGCCAAGGCCACCACCAGGTAAAACTGCAGCTCAGCCTGGGGGTCCGAGGGCGTAGGATGTTCGCTAAGATCCGGCAAGGCCTCCTGTAAGCTGTCAGCGAAGACCAGGAGTAGCGTGGCGGTGGCTGACAAGGGTGGCTGTCCGCCGTCGCGCACAGCGACCAGCAGGCGTTGGCGGGCCGCGTCCCTGTCGCCCAAAGCTCGCGCTGTGCGCACCTCGCCCGTGCGCAGCCCGAGGCTGAACAGTCCGGGCTCGCTGGCCTGCAGCACGTGGTAGGACAGCCAGGCGTTGTGTCCCGAGTCCGCATCCACCGCCACCACCTTGGTGACCAGGTAGCCGGGCTGGGCCGCGCGCGGCACTGTGTCGAAGAGCGCAGAGCCGTCGGGCCCCAGCGCCGGGTACAGCACCCTAGGTGCGTTGTCGTTGCGGTCGTCCACTAACACGCGCAGGCTGACGTTGGCGCTGAGCGCGGGCGAGCCCTGGTCACGCGCCTGCAGCGTCAGCTCGAAAGCGCGCAGCTGCTCGTGGTCGAAGGCGCGCTGCGCGAACACCACCCCGCTCTGCGCGCTCACCGACACGTAGGACGACAGCGCGCGCGGCTCCAGGTCGCTGGCCACGATGGAGTAGGAGACGTGGCCGTTGGGTCCCAGGTCAGGGTCAGAGGCGCTGACCTGCGCTATGGAGGCTCCGGGCGGGTTATTTTCTGGCACGTGGACCAGGTAGGCTGACTGTTGGAAAACTGGAGCGTTGTCATTGACATCGGTGATGTGTAGGGTGATGGTGGTGCTTGAGGAGAGGGGCGGCTTGCCCCTATCGGAGGCTGTGATGATGATGTTGTATTCTGGAGTCCGCTCTCTGTCTAGGGCCCCATCTGTCACCAGCTTGTAATAATTATTAGAAGAGAAGTCAATCTTGAAAGGAACATGTCTTTCTATATTACATATGACTTCTCCATTTCCTCCGAAATCCCTGTCCCGTGTTTTGAAGAGGGCAACAACCATTCCTGAGTGGGAATCCTCCAAAATCTGATCAGAGAGAGAAGTGATGATTATTTCCGGGCTGTTGTCGTTTTCATCTAGGATTTCTATGATTACTTTACATTGGGTAGAGAGACCACCTCCGTCCTTTGCCTCCACTTCCATGGTATATCTTTCCATATCTTCAAAATCCAAGGACTGGTTATTCTTAATCATGCCTGTTTTCTCATCCAGTGTGAACATGAGCCTCGTACTCTGAGCAGCGCTCCTGAAGAAGTAGTTTATTTCGGCATTGACCCCCTCGTCTTGATCAGTAGCTGTCACCTGCAATACAGAGGACCCAGGGGGCATATTCTCACTTACACTGACTCTATATTCATCCTTGATGAACACCGGGGGGTTATCATTGGTGTCCCTGACAAAAACTTCTATTTGAACAGTCGCACTTAGTGGCGGGTCTCCTCCATCCAAAGCAGTCAATATCAAGCGATGAGATCGCTGCTCTTCCCGGTCTAGGGGTTTCTCCAGAGATAACTCTGGGTATTTGCCACCATCGGAATTAACTCTAACCATTAATGAGAAATAAAGGTTAGGATTTATCTGATAATCTTTAACTGAGTTCATGTTTATATCGGGGTCAGTGGCAGGGTCCAGGGATATTCGAGTACCTGCGGATACAGATTCAAAAATTTCTAAATGTATTTCCTTTTTATCAAACTGAGGAGCGTGGTCATTAATATCTTCAACATTCACAACGATATGAAAGATATTTAAGGGATTTTCCACCACGGCTTCCAACTGCAACTCACATCTTCTTCTCTCTTTGCAAATCTGCTCACGGTCTAACCGGTCCTTCACAAGTAAGTCCCCGCTCTCCGCGTCTACATTGAAAAGCAGCTTTTCCGCGCTAACTCGCAGCTTCCGAGCTGACACCTCCAGGACACTGAGCCCTAGATCCTTGGCAAGGTTCCCCACCACCGAGCCCTTAGGCAGCTCCTCCGGAATCGAGTAGCGGATCGGCTCGCAGAGGACGCGGTAGAACAAAGGCATCAGGAAGGCAAACAGTACCTGCAGCCGGCGGGCTCCGCATCTGTGCGCACAGCTCCCTCCCATTGTGCGCTCTAGTTCTCGCTGGGTCCCAGTCCTTCTGGAAAGCGGAAGAAACTGTACACCACAGCGTCACCGAAAGAGCATTCGGCTCAGGACAGACGCAGCAGGGAATCCGTTTGTGCTAGGAAGAGTCTGCGCGGCCAGGACCTTCACTGTGTAAGCGGGATTCCTTCTCTCAGTGTTGGTGGCTGCGCAGGAAATCCTAGGCTGGAGGCTAAAGAATCCCGGGCGTGAGCGCTTGACCTGCACTGGCCGACAGCGGCGCTCAGAGTCCCTGTGTGGAACTGCAGCCTGACATTCTAGTCTTGAATCCAATTTAAATTTATCTCTAGATCCTTCAAAAATGCAGTTACATAATAGCCCCAAATTTTAGTTTCAATCAGATGCGTATATACTTAATGTTTTCATAAAATTTATTAGAATAACTTCAAATTTATACAAAAGTAAGGAGAATTATTATCGAATTTACCCATCACCCAACTGCAACAATGATTGACACAAGACCACCTTTGTTTTAAAATATATTGCCTTCCTTCAGTATTTTGAAGCAACCTAAGGTATTTTAATTAATTTCTTTTAGGAAGAGACATTAAGGTGAACAAGAATTTTATCTTCAAGCTTATTGTGTTATATAATCTGTTACCAATGCAGTCCTACCTTGCTCAAGAAAAATAGAATTTACCATTGTCCGTACTCTGTTCAGTCATTCATACAGTGAGCCCTGTGTTCTGTTTTTAAAGGCAGTGACATTTTTATAGTAGAGAATAGTAGTTTCCCACTGTGACATGCAAGCCTTCATCAATATCTATGTTATTACCTTTTTTCAAATTAATTTATGTTTTAATATTTATGAACACTAAGTACCAAAGATTACTTCACAGGGCAAACTTTAAGCAACAGATTCTCTTACTGCATGGTTAAACATATGACCACATATGACGGTTTACCTTTTTTCTAATAGTTTAGGAATAGAGAGTATTTAAGATAATTATATCTGTATGTTACAATAGATTCCCAGACATATTACCTCTTATATTCAGCATGTTTAGAACAGTATTTTGAGTCAACTTCAAGGCTCGTTTTCAAAGTTTTCTACACTATCATTTACTACTTGAAATGACAGTATGTATAAAATCAAATGAAGTAATACATCATTCTTTTTTCTGATAGGTAAAACCCTATGTATCTTAGTACATCCTTAGCAGTTCTTGAGAATATTTTCCTAAATTATCTCCCATATCCAGATTTACTTCTAGCCTCAAAGGTTGAAGAACTGAGCCATAAATAACAGAGTTGAAGAATAATTTTATTTCCCTTGCTTTGCGCTCTCAGAGTGCTCAGTCTCAGAACCTCTCTTGAGGAGGCATAAAGTATAGAAAAGAAGAATGTCAAGCAATAAGTAATTTGAATGTATAGCATTAAGAAATTAAAATCTTGAGGATATGAAAACAAGGATAAAACATGTTTTAATATGTTTTGGAAATGGATAATAACTGAAGTTTGAATCTTCCTCAGAAATGATCTTCAAATGCAAACAACCTCTACAAACAGTGGATCTGAAAAAACGTCACCTCAAAGGGCTGTTGTCATAGAAACAGAAGAGCAGAAGCAGTAAACCTGGGCCACCAGTTGTTTCTCCGAAAAGAATGCATTTGCCTTCCTGTTAATTTCCACTTACAAAAATAGTATTGACTGAGTAAGGATTCTACAATGTGTCCATTGAAGATAACAATACATTTTAAGAATAGAAAACCAGCTCAAAAATTAGTAGTGAACCAGGGTAATTAATCAATCACCCCATCCAAAAAGCCCATATTAACATTGGATCATAAGAGCACTCCTTGAGGAAGGTGTCATTGACCAAGTTAATTATTATGAGGAAATGAAAATTATATCAGCGATGTAACCAATAAAATGCCTTCTACAAATGTTAGAACAAAAATTGGGCCCACCCTGACCTGTGGTGGCACAGTGGATAAAGCGTCAACCTGGAATGCTTAGGTCACCATTTTGAAACCCTGGGCTTGCCAGGTCAAGGCACATATGACAAGCAATCAACGAACAACTAAAATAAAACAACTATGAGTTAATACTTCTAGCTCTTCCCCCACCCATTCCTCTCTCTGTACAATTAATAAATAAAATCTTTTTAAAAATTGGGTCCAGTGAAAATGTTTCTGACCTGAGCCGGTTCACCCTTCCCTAGGCAACCTGGTGGGTCCCCTGCTCCCAGGAGATCACCATACTGATGCCAAACAGTGCTCGGCATAGCTTATGACAGCCCAGTACTCCTAGGCTCAAGCAATCCTCCTGCTTCAGCCTCCCGAGTAGCTGGGACTACACGCCTGGGCCACCATACCCTGAACCCAGTGAAAATGTAAATGGTGAAAAATATGTTAATATGAACATATCCTACCTTAAATGCGAACACTTGGATAGAAGTCAATTGTAATAGAAAGTAAACGGAAAAAAACTGAACTCACTGGAACCAAAGGGGTGTCTTCTATAGGGAACTTGGAATCATCTGAAAGGCACAAAGGATCCTTTTTCTCAAAGCTCTCCTGGCTGATGAGCGTGTCCACATAGTTGGGCTGGGGGAAGATCAGGTGACTTCTCCTCGAGTCCGCAGTGAGGGAGACCTCATGGGAATAGGTCTGCAGGAAAGCCCGAACCCCATCCACACCCACAAAAGCAGAAGCCTGCGTGCCAGCCAGTCCGCCTCCTGAAGGCTGGGGCAGATGTGATGTGTACCAACGTCTAAGCCTGAGCGCCAGCAAGACGATGACAAAGGCGAGGAAGACACAGGAGACCACAGCTACAGCCACCACCAGGTACAAAGTGAGATCCGAGGCCTCCGGGTTTGAAGGAATCTCAAGACTGCCTAAGTCAGCCAATACATCTGGGATATTGTCAGCTACTGCTACGGTGAGCGTGACGGTGGCCGAGAGAGGGGGCTGGCCGTGGTCCTGGACCGCCACCACCAGGCTCTGCTTGAGCGCATCTCTGTCTAGCAGGGCCCGCGCAGTGCGCACCTCGCCCGTGTGCAGCCCCACCGCGAAGAGCCCTGGCTCGCTGGCCTTGAGCAGGCAGTAGGACAGCCAGGCGTTCTGGCCTGAGTCTCTGTCCACTGCCACCACCTTAGTCACCAGATAGCCAGGCTCGGCAGAGCGGGGTGCCAGCTCCACACCCGTGGAGCCATCAGTGGGGAGTGCAGGATACAGGATCTCTGGTGCATTGTCGTTCTGGTCCAGCACAAATATACTCAGTGACACATTGCTGCTGAGTGGTGGGTCCCCGCTGTCACTTGCTATAACCTGCATTTTAAGATCTTGAAACTGCTCATAGTCAAAGGAGCGAAGCGCATAAAGCACACCAGTGTCTGAGTTGATGGAGACATAAGAGGAGAGAGGGGCCCCTTGGATGGTGTCTTCGGCCAAGGAGTAAATAACTTGGGCATTTTTATTGCTGTCAGGGTCATGGGCTGTCACAGAGAAGATGGAGGTGCCTCTAAGATTGTTCTCAGGGAGATAGCCTGAGTAGGAGGTTTGAGAGAAAGAGGGTGGATTGTCATTAATGTCGACCACGTGCAGAGTGATGTAAATTTCTGTGGACAGGGGTGGTGTTCCTCTGTCTTTTGCGGTCAATGTGATGTTATATTCAGAGAATTTTTCTCTGTCAAGAAGTTGGGATGTCAACAATCTATAATAATCTTCTATTGATTTTTCTAATTGAAAAGGTAGGATCTCCTGAATGGAACAAACAACCTGGCCATTCTTCCCGGAGTCTTGGTCATGAACATTAAAGAGAACAATCACTGTTCCTCGAGGAGCATCTTCTCTCACTGGACTAAACAGAGATGTAATGATCACTTCAGGTCTATTGTCATTGACATCTTCCACCGAAATGAGCACTTTCGTCCATGCCTTCAATCCCCCACCATCTTCAGCTTGTATTTCCATTTCATAAAATGCACATTCTTCATAATCTAGAATCCTTGCTGTTGCTATTTCCCCGGTGTTTTCATTAAGCTGGAATAATGGAAATTGTTTTTCACTAATTTTCCAGAATTTATAGGCCACTTCTCCATTGGCTCCCTCATCCGGGTCATTAGCTCTTACAGTAAGCAGCTGGGTGCCAGGAGGCACGTTCTCTGGGACTGTCACTCGGTAAATCAGTTGAGCAAACACCGGGGCATTGTCGTTTATATCCATTACTGTCACTCTGATGTGCACTGTGCTGGAGCGATGAGGTTCACCGCCGTCAGAGGCCATGAGGACCAGGTGATGAACAGCCTCTTCCTCGCGGTCCAGGGCGCGCTCCAGCACCAGCCCTGGGTTTATAGTTCCATCGTCTCCAGTTTGCACGTCCAGGGAGAAGTGGTGGTTGGGGCTGAGCTGATAGCTCTGCAGGGAATTCAAGCCCACATCCGGGTCTATAGCCTCTGGGAGTGGATAACGTGTGCCTGGTGCAGCGATTTCGTTAATTTTTATTTCCAGATTTTCGGCCTGGAATTTTGGGGCATTGTCATTTATATCAGTGACTTCTATTTCTATTCCATAAAGTTGTACCCTGTCTTCAACTAAGACTTTAAAGTTAAACAGACACCGCGCGCTCTGAGCGCAGAGCTCCTCCCTGTCTATCCTGCTTGCGGTGACCAAGCTTCCACTTCTCGGGTTCAGAGAGAAAAGCTGCGTCCTACCTCTGGAAACGATGCGGACTCCGCGCTCTGCCAGCTCCTGGGGCTCCAGCCCCAGGTCCTTGGAGATGTTGCCCACGATATAGCCTGTTACTGTCTCTTCAGGCACGGAGTAGCGGATCTGGCTGGCCCGGATCTCCCACAGCCTCCCCAGAAAAAGGCACAGCAGGACCATTCCACCGTGGTGTAGGCTATTCATTGGAGCCGCCATTGTTGCTTCTCTCCGGATTTTTTTTCAGACTGCTTTCGGTGCACGCTTACTCCTTAGGTTCTTTTTTCCTCCCACAAATTATGGTAATCCTTTCCCTCAGGGAAACCCAGAAAGTCCCAAGTTATGAGGCTGAGTTTTGTTGCAGTCCAGGAGACGGTTTGTGGGATCTGCGGGGCTTTGTGTAGTTGCAGATTCTAACATCCAACGGAGAGCTGATTGAGCTTTTCTTAGAGTTGGTGAACAGCGGCGCTCAGAGTCCTAAGCCATTACTACACTCACCGAAATAACATAACACAGTACTTATCACAGATTATTGAAAGAAAACACTATTCTCTTCTAATTATGATTTTAGATGTCTCTAATTGTTTCTTACATTCATATTTCAAAAGCAACCATCTTTATGGATATCTTAGTTGGAAATAAAGTGGAGTAAAATTTCTATTAAGTGTATTATTAAATCGCCATTTTTCTTAATATCAGGTTAACTTTAATTCTGGGTAGAATTGGTTTTCTATTTTAAATTTTAGACATGTATGTATCTTACATAATTTATGAATGAATATATATGAATAGATTTTTCACTTTGAAATTATTTTATTGGGTTATTTTGATAGAATAAAATTTCTTGAGTAAGTTTTTCTTAAAAATTTATTTACAAAAATTATTTTAATTAGGCAATAGTAATAGACTTTCTGACCCAATATTGCTAAATTTTGAAAGTATTGGGTTAGAATTTTTACATATTTGTGATTGTAAAACTCAAGCCAATTCAAAAATTTTAAGTTTCCTAAATGAACATACACTGAAAAGCAGGTTTTCATTTCAATTCTTTCATCAATAAATCATGCAATTTAAAAAAAGTAGTCTTAAACTTCTTAGTCTAAGAGTCACTGAAACTTATGTAATAATATAGACAAATTACCACTAGAAAGGAAAAAGTCAGTGCCATCATAAGAAATTTCTTTCAGTAGTTTGTAAAGACACCATTTACTGAAGCAGCTCCTAAGGGAAACCGAGCAAAAGACAGGCTTATTTAATGGGAGCTTTGCATATGCATGAAATGAGAAGTTTTTTCTTTAAAAGTAAAAATGTAGCCTTCTCCTCACCTCCTATGGATACAATGATGATGAAAAAACTTCTAGTCACTACTGTTTAAGGCTCCAAATGATAAGGCCCATCTATGGACTTTCCCCCTGTATCTTCTTCAAAAAATATAGTTCAGAAATGAGAGTAAGTGATACAGGCAGTAGCATTTCCTTTTCTTTTATCAAGTCTCTCCTTCTAATAACTATAAAGAGGAAGAGAAATATTTTGCATTCAAGAAAACTTAAAGGAACTTAGATAATTATTTGGACCTTCTGGTGAGTTCATTGAGTCTCTCTCTCTCTCTCTCTCTCTGTCTCTCTCTGTCTCTCTCTCTCTCTCTCTCTCTCTCTCTCACACACACACACACACACACACAAAACACAGAGTATTTTTCTTACAGTTTTAAGGGTTCAAAGAATTATAAACAGGTACATATAAGAAACTAGACATAAAGAATAGGCATAAAAAAGGGCAGAAACAGTACCAGCAAAATCAGTGAAGGAAAATACCTAGTAGCATGTTCTTTTGTCTAAAGGGTGAATTAAATGATTGTGTGCTTTAAATTTAATGTTTGACCATAATAAAAATTTAAATATGTTTAAAATGAGACAATTAGTGGGTAAATTTCAATAACTGAAAAAAGGAGGCCCCAGATGGGCAGAGCATCACCCCCTAATGGGTTTGCCAGGTGGATCCCGGTCACTGCACATGTGGGAGTCTATCTCTCTGACTCCCCTCCTCTCACTAAAAAAAAGAAAGAAAAAATAAAATAAAAAGGTAACAAATTGGTACAATATCTTTGCTGTAAAAAAATGGTCACATTCTCACTGCTTTGTAAATCCAAACTTGGTACGATAACTATTTTATGGTTCATTGTAACTCTCAATTGACCACTCCCCTTGACAAATGGAAGCACAGCTTCTTGACAGGCTATAATTCCCCTAAGACAACTCACTAGACATGGAAATGTAGCATATTTTCATAAAAACACAGAACATTGGGTAGATGATAAAAAGGACTAGACATTTAAGTAGAACTCACCGCTGTTAGTGTTTCACGATGGGAAGTCGACTCCCTGGAATTACAAAGTGGAAAAAAGGCCCCAGATGAATCACCACAAAGTATGTTTTGTTCTAAACCTAACTGCTCATTACATTTTAGAAAATTGAACTCTGTCTTTCCAGCTTGAGCAACGCACAGATTGTAAGAATAAGGTAAAGTCCTTTCAGAGTAGATGGGGGGAATCACAGGACTAGACTTGACACAGAGACCTTGCTGAAAGCAGCTCCAGGTGGAAGGGCTGGAGGAGCGACGAAGGTGCAGGGCGACCGCCAGAATCACCGCGAGCAGGAAGAGCACGGAGATCAAGGCCAAGGCCACCACCAGATAAAACTGCAGCTCAGCCTGGGGGTCAGAGGGTGCGGGACGGTCACTGACGTCTGGCAGTACCTCTTGAGGGCTGTCAGCGAAAACGAGGTGCAGTGTGACGGTGGCTGAGAGGGGTGGCTGTCCCCCATCACGCACAGCGACCAAAAGCCGCTGGCGGGCCGCGTCCCTGTCGCCCAAAGCTCTTGCGGTGCGCACTTCTCCGGTGCGCAGCCCGAGGCTGAACAGTCCGGGCTCGCTGGCCTGCAGCACGTGGTAGGACAGCCAGGCGTTGTGTCCCGAATCTGCATCCACCGCCACCACCTTGGTAACCAGGTAGCCGGGCTGCGCTGCGCGCGGCACTGTGTCGAAGAGCGCAGAGCCGTCGGGCCCCAGCGCCGGGTACAACACTCTTGGCGCATTGTCGTTGCGGTCGTCCACTAACACACGCAGGCTGACGTTGGCGCTGAGCTCGGGCGAGCCCTGGTCACGCGCCTGCAGCGTCAGCTCGAAAGCGCGCAGCTGCTCGTGGTCGAAGGCGCGCTGCGCGAACACCACCCCGCTTTGCGCGCTCACCGACACGTAGGACGACAGCGCGCGCGGCTCCAGGTCGCTGGCCACGATGGAGTAGGAGACGCGGCCATTGGGTCCCAGGTCGGGGTCGGAGGCGCTGACCTGCGCTATGGAGGCTCCGGGCGGGTTGTTTTCTGGCACGTGGACCAGGTAGGCTGACTGTTGGAAAACCGGAGCGTTGTCATTGACATCGGTGATGTGCAGGATGATGGTGGTGCTGGAGGAGAGGGGCGGCTTGCCCCTATCAGTGGCTGTGATGGTGACATTGTACTCCGGAGTCTGCTCTCGGTCCAGGATCCCTTCTGTTACCAATTTATATGAAGTTTTGGACAAAGAGATGATCTGAAACGGGACTTCACCCTCTAATCGACAATTAACCTCCCCATTCTCTCCAGAATCTTGATCATGTATTTTGATCAAAGCAATTAGCGTTCCCGGCACTGTGTTTTCCAGAATCATTTCCACTAGAGAATGAAATGTAATGTCTGGACTGTTGTCATTTTCATCTTGGATGTTAATTTCAACTGTGCATTGTGCAACCAGTCCTCCACCATCCCTTCCTTCCACTACTATAGAATATTCTTTAATTTCTTCGAAATCTAGTGTCCTTAACGTGGTAATTTTCCCGCTCTTTGAATTCAGATGGAAGACTTGCCCGGTCCTGTAGAAGGAATAAGTTATTTCTGAGTTAACACCCTCATCCAGGTCAGTGGCTGACACCTGCAGCACAGTGGTGCCTGGGGGCACATTTTCTGGAAGGCTGACTTTGTAAACGTTCTGGTTGAATACAGGGGGGTTATCATTGGCATCGGTGACCAGGATCCGGAGCTCAATAGTGCCGCTTAGAGGTGGATCTCCACCATCCAAGGCCGTGAGAACTAATCTATGATAACTCTGTTTTTCCCGGTCTAAGGGTTTCTCCAATATCAGTTCCGGGTATTTACTACCATCTTGTTTCTCCTTATTTATCAATGAGAAACTAGGGCTGAGAGAGAGTTTATAATTCTGCAGAGAGTTTATGCCAATATCTCCATCTTCTGCTACTTCTAATATAAATCGCGTGCCAGGTACTGTGGACTCACTTATTTGCAGCTCAAAATATTTTTGCATGAATTTTGGGGTGTGATCATTAATATCCTCGATCTCCACGTTCACGTGGTAAAAGTTCAACGGGTTTTCAGCGACCACCTCAAATTCCAGGGCGCAAACTGGCTTCTTCCCGCATATCTGCTCCCGGTCCAGCCTGCTGCTGCTCACGAGTAACTCCCCGCGCTCTGCGCTCACAGAGAAGTAAGGCTTCTCAGAACTGACGCGCAGTTTTCGAGTCGGTAACTCGCGGACACTGAGTCCCAGGTCCTTGGCGAGGTTCCCCACCAGCGAGCCCTCGGGCATTTCCTCGGGGATCCTGTAGCGGATCGGCTCCGAGAGCGCCGGGCAGAACAAAGACAGCAGAAAGGGAAAGAGCACCAGTCGCCGCTCAGCCCAAGCCCTGTCCCCAGCGCCGCTCCCCATTCCTCTTCCCCCCTCAGCTTGCTCACCGGCCTGAAGACGCCGGATGGCAAATAATCTCTGTGTCGCAGATGTCCGGAGCTCCGAACTTGTTTTAGTTCCTGCGTGGGGGTCAGAGTTTCTTCTTTTCCAGAAGAGGAAGCGGTGGAAAAGCTCGCCGTAGCGAGTCTGAGCCGAGGAAGGTGAGCGGCGGCTGCGCGAGGCGATAGCCAGCGCCAAGCTCTCCACTCTGGCCAACAGCGGCGCCCAGAGTCCTCACTGGGAAACTGCAGCCTCTGCTGCTTCAGTAACCAGTTACAGTAATTACAACCCTGTGCTGGATTGAACAAGCCATGTTTGTTTTGTTAATATATATACACCTTAAATTATAAGGCTTTCTTTAAGGCATATTTACTTTTGTTGTCAAATTATTAGATATATGATGTTGGGTTTTTATCCGAACCTACATATACACGGTTTGGCAAAAGTAGATCTACAGTTGCTCAAGTAGAAAATAATGCAATAATAAATAAATAATAGTACAAGAATAAACTCTGCGTTTCATGTACTCACAACTGTAAATCTACTTTTTCCCACATTGTATTGGTGCGTTGCTTTCACCATTTTACAAACATACATTGAACTCTTGCCTTGTGCAAAGTTCTGCTCTTGTTAGTGGCAATATAACAATGGAAAGACACAGGCATTGCCCTCAGAAAGTTTATCAACTCTGATTTCACAAACTCATTCTCTTTATTAGCTATGACATGTGAAATAATTTCCAATTTTATTTTATTAATTCTTATGTTTTTCCCCAACATTTCTACATAGTTACTGTTATTTTATACCACATGTATTAAGAGAACATCAGTACTGTTGAAATTACTGGCAAAGTTGTGCAATTTTGTGCCAATCCTCAAACATCTCCTCCTCCTGATAGTATCGATACTGTCTAAAATTTTTTTCTTTTTACTCTCCTGACTACCTCAGAAAGTACGTACTCAGTAAAAACTGTCTTTGTGAGGTAGTCAAAGTATGATTTACTCTAATTTCTTCATATTTCAAAATTATTTGGCTTATGCCATATCCAATATAGTATTAAGTTTATTTTTAAAACTTATTGGGGAAATGTTTATATATTCTTCAATATAAAGTCACAAAGGGATATACCAGTAGGCTGCATTACTTCCTTATTTATACACCTACATTATACTGAAGTAATGACTTTGGAATTGGAGGAAGTGAACTCATGGTAAGTTTATTTAAATAAATTTACTGGATATAGAGATATTTGTTCTAATTATTTTACCTCATTTTCATTATTTTTGACAATTAGTGAATTTTTTGATCCACAGTAAAGATTTTCTTTTCTATCATGAAAAATTTCCACAGACTCTTTAAAATTGCAAAGTGTTGATAATATACATAGTTGTCCCTTTAAAAGGACTGTGCTACAAACACTACAGAAAATATAGTTACCTCCCACCCACTATATATGCAAATTGGAGGGAACACAGCACTATCCTTGAAAATTGTCTTTTTTATTACTAACAAATGATTCATTGTATTTTCCACTTTCTCCTGATTACAGATCAGGAGTTAGCTTCATTAAAGTGCTATAACAAGGAATACAGAAGACAAACATGTAGTTCAGACGGAATCATTTTTAGTTGAATTGATTAGCTTGTGTAGAATTTGTGTACATGAAACTTCTGTTCTTTAAGCCAACATTCTCAAACTCTCTTACTATGAGAACTCTACTGAAACATAGTCTTCTGTATCATACCATTTTCAACTGTTTAAAATGACATTTAATTGCAAATATGATTTCATTGTTTTGTTTTTAGGAGGAGGAGCAATAGCTATTTTAAAAAAAATTAGTGAGAGGAGGGGAAGCAGAGACAGACTCTTGCATATGCCCCAGTTGGATCCACCTGGCAAGCCCACTAGGTGGTGATGCTCTGCCCATCTGGGACCATAGCAACCAGAGCCATTCTCTAGCGCCTGAGGTGGAGGCCATGAAGCCATCCTCAGCACCCTGGGCCAATTGCTCCAATAGAGCCATGGCTGCTGGAGAGGAGAAGAAGAGAGAAAGGAGGGCAGGGGAAGAGGGGAAAAGTAGATGGGTGCTTCTCCTGTGTACCCTGACTGGGAATCAAATCCAGGACATCCACACGCTGGGTCAATGCTCTAACACTGAGCCAATCAGCCCAGACCCACAATGGCTATTTTTTAAAAACTTATTTTAGGCCCTGGCCAGTTGGCTCAGTGGTAGAGCATCGGCCCGGCGTGTGGAAGTCCTGGGTTTGATTCCTGGTCAGGGCACACAGGAGAAGTGCCCATCTGCTTCTCCACCCTTCCCCTTCTCCTTTATCTCTCTCTCTTCCCCTCTCCTTTTATCTCTCTCTTCCCCTCCTTCAGCCAAAGCTCCATGAGATAAAAGTTGGGCCGGGCACTGAGGATGGTTCTATGGCCTCTGCCTCAGGTGCTAGAATGGCTCCGGTTGCAGCAGAACAATGCCCCAGATGGGCAGAACATCGCCATCTGATGGGCATGCCAGGTGGATCCCAGTCGGGCGCATGCAGGAGTCTGTCTGTCTGCCAACCCCCCACACTTCTCACTTCATAAAAATACAAAACAAACAAACAAACTTATTTTAGATAGAGAGAAAAGGGGAGAGAGAAACACTGATTTGTTGTTCCACCCATCCGTGCACTCCCAGTTGACTCTTGTATGTGCCCTGACTGGGTGTAGAACCTACAAGCTTGGCATATCAGGACAATGTTCTAACCAGCTAAGCTATCTGGCTAGGGCAGCAATGACTAATTTACATTTTATATTCTATGACTCCATCAATATGAACCTGGGTAACCACTGACACACAAACTCAACATTTAGGGACCAGTCGAACCTCTCACCTGGATCTACTATTTAAAATATGTTTACATTTTAAAATATAATAAGCATTAAAGTTCTGAAGGGAACTAATGCAGTTTCAAGGTTCAGAAAAGACATTTAAAGTGAAGGAATCTTTTGGAATTTAGTTTTAGGTTCAAACTCTAAATATAATGCTAAAAATTCTGTGATGTATTTTATTTCTGCTACACTAATCCAAGGATTTAGGAGTCTCAATAATTTTCTCTCAGTTCTAAGTTAGTTTATAAATTATATATGTATTTCTACATGTAAACAATGTACCTTCTGTAGTTGGGCAATTCTTAAGTGAATAAGTGGTAAGTGATAATTATAGTGGAAGGCTTTAAAAGGTTGGGAGTTCACATTTAAAAAATCATGTGCAATCTTTTGGAAAGCAGATGAAACAAACTGATAATTAGCGCTCAATTTTATAGTATCACCATTAAAATAAACCCCAAGTTTTTAAAAATTTTATAAACTTTCTTCACAATGGTTTTTAAAACATATAAATTTATTTAGAAAATATAATTTATCTGAGAAATAAATAGAAATAAAAACTGAACTCACCTGAACAGAAGCAGCTTCATCTTTACCTTCATGAAAATCTATGGATGTTAACAAAGAATCATTTTTTTCACAACTTTCATGGCTTATGAGCGTGTCTGCGTAGTTGGGCTGCGGGAAGATCAAGTGACTCTTCCCCGAGTCTGCAGTGAGGGAGACCTCATGGGAATAGGTCTGTAGAAAAGCCTGCACTCCTTCCACACCCACAAATCTAGAGACAGGCAGGCCCACCAACCCTCTGCCTGAAGCCTGAAGCAAACTAGACTTGTGCCATCGCCATAGTCTGAGCGCCAGCAGAACAACCACAAAGGCAAGAAAGACACAGGAGACAATGGCCACGGCCACGACCAGGTACAACGTGAGGTCCGAATCATCAGAGTTGGCATGGTTCTTGATGTTGCCCAGGTCGGCCAGGACATCTGGGATGCTGTCGGCCACAGCCACAGTGAGTGTGACAGTAGCCGAGAGAGGGGGCTGGCCGTGGTCCTGGACCGCCACCACCAGGCTCTGCTTGAGCGCATCTCTGTCCAGCAGGGCCCGCGCAGTGCGCACCTCGCCCGTGTGCAGCCCCACCGCGAAGAGCCCTGGCTCGCTGGCCTTGAGCAGGCGGTAGGACAGCCAGGCGTTCTGGCCCGAGTCTCTGTCCACCGCGACCACCTTAGTCACCAGATAGCCGGGTTCTGCAGAGCGGGGTGCCAGCTCCACTCCAGTGGAGCCCTCGGTGGGGAGGGAAGGGTACAGAATTTTAGGCGTGTTGTCATTCTGGTCCAGAATGAACAGACTCAGTGACGCATTGCTGCTGAGTGGAGGGTCCCCACTGTCCCTGGCAGTCACTAGTAGCTGTAAATCTCGGATCTGCTCATAGTCGAAAGAGCGCAGTGCATACAGTACACCTGTGTCAGAGTTGATGGAGACAAAAGAGGAGAGAGGTTCTCCCAGGATGGTATCCTCAGTCAGAGAATAAGTGACCTGAGCATTTTTGTCGCTGTCAGGATCATGGGCAGTCACAGAGAAAATGGAAGCCCCTCTGGGGTTGTTCTCTGGGATATAGGCTGAGTAGGAGGCACGAGAGAAAGTGGGTGGGTTGTCATTGGTGTCTGCCACATGCAGGGTGATATGAGTTTCAGTAGACAAAGGTGGGGTTCCTAGATCTGAGGCCATCATTGTGATATTGTACATGGAGATCTTTTCTCGGTCCAAATATTTCCATGTCACTAATCTATAATAATTATCTATTGATTTTTCTAATTGAAAAGGTAAATTATCATGTATGTAACAGACAACTTGACCATTTTTCCCGGAGTCTCGGTCATGAACATTCAAGAAGGCAATTACTGTTCCAGGAGGAGTGTTTTCCAGGACTGGACTGAGTAAAGAGGTGACAATCACTTCGGGTCTATTGTCATTTATATCTTCCACCGAAATGAGCACTTTGGTTCTTCCCATAAGAGCTCCCACATCTTCGGCTTGTATTTCCATTTCATAAAATGCACATTCTTCATAATCTAGACTCTTTGCTGTTGATATTTCCCCAGTGTTTTCATTAAGCTGGAATAACAGAGACTGTTTTTCACTAATTTTCCAGAATTTATAGGCCACTTCTCCATTGGCTCCCTCATCTGGGTCATTAGCTCTTACAGTAAGCAGCTGGGTGCCAGGAGGCACGTTCTCTGGGACTGTCACTTGGTAAATCGGTTGAGCAAACACCGGGGCATTGTCGTTCATATCCATTACTGTCACTCTGATGTGCACTGTGCTGGAGCGACGAGGTTCACCGCCATCGGAGGCCATGAGGACCAGGTGATGAACAGCCTCTTCCTCGCGGTCCAGGGCGCGCTCCAGCACCAGCCCTGGGTTTATAGTTCCGTCGTCTCCAGTTTGCACGTCCAGGGAGAAGTGGTGGTTGGGGCTGAGCTGATAGCTCTGCAAGGAATTCAAGCCCACATCCGGGTCTATAGCCTCTGGGAGTGGATAACGTGTGCCTGGTGCAGCGATTTCGTTAATTTTTATTTCCAGATTTTCTGTCTGGAATTTTGGGTTATTATCATTGATGTCAGTGATTTCTATTTCTATCCCAAAAAGTTTTCCTCTATCCTCAATCAGGATGTTGATATTTACCAGACACGGAGCGCTCTGGGCGCAGAGCTCCTCCCTGTCTATCCGGCCCGCGGTGACCAAGCTGCCGCTTTTCCGGTTTAGAGCAAAAAGCTGCGTCTTACCTCTGGAGACGATGCGAACTCCGTGCTTCGCCAGTTCTTGCGACTCCAGCCCGAGGTCCCTGGAGATATTACCCACGAAGCATCCTTTGTCGCTCTCTTCTGGCACCGAGTAGTGGATCTGTCCCCTCCCGATCTCCCAGAGCGTGCACAGGAGCAAGCATAGCAGGACCAGCTCTCTGCGACCTCCGGAATTCTTTGGAGCGGCCATTGTTCTTTCGCTATGGAATCCACTCCGAATCTTCATTGGGCATATGTGTCTTGTTTACCTTTTTGCTGCCGCTACATCCTATCGAAAGCTGGGATGTCCCAAGTTTAGGACGGAGTATCGCTGCAGCCCTGCAGTTGGTTTGCGGAATCTGCAGGTCTCTGTGAGGTGGGAGCCCTGAGTATCCGGATGGCGTTTGGTTACATTTATCTCCAAGTTAGGTGAACAGCGGCACTTAGAGCCCTAAACAGTTACTGCACCCACTTAGATTTGTAATACTGTTTATCAGATTACTGAAAAAAAAAAATACTGCTTTCGTTTGTTTTGCATTTAATTTGTCCATGAATTCACATTTTAAAAGTAAGGCCAAGAAGCGTGGGATGAAGTAGGGCTAAAGTCTTACAAACTATTATAAAATAATCAGATTTATGGGTTAGCATCACGTTAAATTACTCATATTTCTGGAAGACATTTACTGTTTTAAAAATGAATTATTAAATTTTATTTATTGTGTCCTAAGCTTTGTTATAAATATCTTTATTTTCTTTTTAAAAAATAAGTAAAAACTTTAGTTGCCACTGGCAATTAATTCACTCAGACTAAAATAGACCTACTGGAGATGATTGACTCAGAAGTTGTTTAATTTGGTTTAATCTAGTCATTATATTAATAGTAAGGTTTCTATTTTAAATTTTATTTTAAAATGTCATTTTAAATTACACACTATTTCAAATTAATCCTGTAAAGATTTAAATTTAGCTTTTTTTACTTTCAAGTTTTTCAGAGATTGTACTATTTTGCTATTTTATTCAAGTTACTTATCTTTTTTCGTTTTGAAAACATTTGAAAGGTAAAAATAAATTTACAATGAAAAGTACATCTTCATTCCATTCTTCCCACAATGAAAGATTATTACAATTTAAATAAGAATTCAATTCTTAAGGTAGGCATATATTCTAAAGTTACTTTTATTTTTATGAGTACTGATTTATGAGTATTGATTTAAAAAACCAATAAAAGTAAGGAACACATAATTATCACTAAGAAGTCAAAAGTGCCAACACAAATAAATGTCTCCTCAGCAGTTTGCACAGTGACCATTAATTGAAGCAGTTGCTAAGGAAAAATCTAGCAAAAGGCTGAAAGAACGTTTCATTATCTTTTGTATATACTTGTTTACACACCAGGTTAGTGATTTTCTTTAAAATTTAATGAATCCTATTTCCTCCCTAGAGATAGAATAACTAGACTATAGCTATAGCTATATTAGTTTAAGTTTTCAAAAGAAGACAGTTCAAAATACTGAATTTTCTTTGATGGAAGAGCCTATGGAATGAGCTTCAATACAAATTATTCCTGAAAAACCCATGCTAGAAGTAGAAAGAATATGCTTTTATCTTCTGAAGAGCATAATGAACCTAAGTCAAAGAATTTTACACACACACACACACACACACAAACACACACAAACAGTACCTTGCATAGAGTTACAACAGGTCAGTTAAGAAACACATCTAATTTTAGCATTTTATTATTACTTTTTTGCTTAAAGGGCTTATTTAAATTATTGCCAACTTTTATATTTACAGTATGTTCAAGCGGGAAAAAAATCACCTATTAAGAGATAGGAAGAAAAATTTAGGGAAAATTTTCATAAGCTCTTATAAAAGAGTGTATAGCATTGTATAATGTTTCCTTTTGTAGATAAACCCACACCCTGACTGCTTCATAAATCTGAGCCTGGTAAGATATCCCTAAAAGACACATAATTGCCCCTACTTCACCTTCCTTTCTTAAGACAACTTTTAGATTTGAAAAGTGTACGTTTTCCTGTGATTTGGAGAACTGGGTTGCCATAAGAAGCATGGTGTGCTTAAAGGAGACTTACCTGATGGGAAGTTGACTCACTGGAATTACAAAGTGGAGAAAAGGCCCCAGATGAATCACCACAAAGTATGTCTTGTCCTAAATTTAACTGCTCATTACATTTTAAAAAATTAAACTCTGTTTTTCCAGCTTGGGCAACGCACAGATTGTAGGAATAAGGTAAAGTCCCTTCACTGTAGATGGGGGGAACCACAGGTCCAGTCTTATTACAGAGACCGGGCTGTAAGCAGCCCCAAGCAGAGGGGCTGGAGGAGCGTCGCAGGCGCATGGTGACCGCCAGAATCACCGCGAGCAGGAAAAGCACGGAGATCAAGGTCAAGGCCACCACCAGGTAAAACTGCAGCTCAGCCTGGGGGTCAGAGGGTGCGGGACGGTCACTGACGTCTGGCAGTACCTCTTGAGGGCTGTCAGCGAAAACGAGGTGCAACGTGGCGGTGGCCGAAAGGGGCGGCTGTCCCCCGTCGCGCACAGCGACCAAAAGCCGCTGGCGGGCCGAGTCCCTGTCACCCAAAGCTCGCGCTGTGCGTACCTCGCCCGAGCGCAGCCCGAGGTTGAACAGTCCGGGCTCGCTGGCCTGCAGCACGTGGTAGGACAGCCAAGCATTGTGTCCCGAATCTGCATCCACCGCCACCACCTTGGTGACCAAGTAGCCAGGCTGGGCCGCGCGCGGCACTGTGTCGAAGAGTGCCGAGCCATCCAGCCCCAGCGCAGGGTACAGAACCCTAGGTGCGTTGTCGTTGCGGTCGTCCACCAACACGCGCAGGCTGACGTTGGCGCTGAGCGCGGGCGAGCCCTGGTCACGCGCCTGCAGTGTCAGCTGGAAGGCGCGCAGCTGCTCGTGGTCGAAGGCGCGCTGCGCGAACACCACCCCGCTCTGCGCGCTCACCGACACGTAGGACGACAGCGCGCGCGGCTCCAGGTCGCTGGCCACGATGGAGTAGGAGACGCGGCCATTGGGTCCCAGGTCGGGGTCGGAGGCGCTGATCTGCGCTATGGAGGCACCGGGCGGGTTGTTTTCTGGCACATGGACCAGGTAGGCTGACTGTTGGAAAACCGGAGCGTTGTCATTGACATCGGTGATGTGCAGAGTGATGGTGGTGCTGGAGGAGAGGGGCGGCTTGCCCCTATCAGTGGCTGTGATGGTGACATTGTACTCTGGTGTCTGCTCGTGATCTAGAACTCCATCTGTCACTAATTTATATGTGTTTCTCGAAGAAGTTAGCAATTTAAATGGAAGATCACTTTCTAATTTACAAGTAACTTCTCCATTTTGTCCAGAATCCTTGTCACGGATTTTAAGTAAAGCAATGTGTGTTCCCAAACCAGTGTCCTCCATAATGACATCTGATATAGACTGGAATATCACTTCTGGAATATTATCATTTACATCTAGGACTTCTATCTCCACGGTACATTGGGCAATCATTCCTCCACCATCTCTTGCTTCCAAAATTATGGAATATTCTTTGACTTCCTCAAAATCTAACGTATTTTTAGTAGTAATTACCCCTGTAGTAGAATTCAGGTCAAACTGGGTGATCTGGCCTGCTTCAGTAAAAAAGAAGGTGATTTCAGCATTCACTCCTTCATCCTGGTCGGTGGCCATCACTTGAAGCACAGTGGTGCCTGGAAGCACGTTTTCAGGAAGGCCCACCCTGTACAGCTCTTGGCTGAACACTGGAGGGTTATCATTGGCATCGGTCACCAGGACGTGTATCTGTGCAGTGCTGCTAAGGGTTGGATCTCCACTGTCTAAAGCAGTCAAGGTCAAGTGGTAGGACTTCTGTTCCTCCCGGTCTAAAGGCATCTTCAACACTAGCTCAGGATATTTACTACCATCGACTTTCTCTTTATTCACGAGTAAGAAATGGTCATTGGTACTGAGCTGGTAATTCTGTAGTGAGTTGGTACCGATATCTGCATCATGGGCAGATCCTAATATAAATCGTGCCTCA